>NC_048299.1:177324682-177389188 GCF_013100865.1 Trachemys scripta elegans
GGCAGCCTCCAGACCCTGTGACCCCGGCTGGGCGCTTCCCCTCCCGGGCTCCAGCTGCGCTGGGGAAGCGCCAGCCGGGGGCGTAGGGTCTGGGGGCTGTCCGGCAAACCGTGAAGCCGGTAGCGCTCGGGCAGCCCTTTTCGCGTGGCTGGGAGTGGGAGGGAGGAGGGGGCGGAGTTAGGGCAAGGAAGGGGTGGAGTTGGGGCGGGGCTGGGGATGGGAAATGGGCGGGGCCGGGGCCCCGTGGAGGGTCCTCTTTTTTTATTTCTTAAATATGGTAACCCTAGGAAGTTAGATTTGAGGGGAGAAAGCACCCTCTCTTTCAACTGCATCCACATGGGAATACTTCTGTTTGCTTCTAAAATGAATCCACAGCTTTTGAACAGAATCAATTCTCCCTGAAGTCAGTTTCACTTTAGTGTCCAATATGCTCTTCATGAAATGCAAGGTAGAGGAGAGGGTCACAAAGTAAGCATCAAAGAAGCTTTAACTTATCACAGGCCATCAGTCGGCTACACATAATTAAGACAATAGGTCCAATCCTGCTCCCACTGAAGTCAATAGGAGGTTGGGCATTGCCATTAGTGGAATCGGTACTGCACTCAGAACATACAAAGGAGCCAGTTGTGCAATCCTTATGGAGGTAGGGGAGCAAGTACTCTTGCTGGCAGTCCCATTGAGATCACTAGGATTACCCAGGTGAGTAAAACTGGGATTACCCACCTGAGTAAAGCTTCCACAATCAGACCCAAAGAAACTCTCGATCTCTCCACTAGGCTACAGACAATAGACATTTGCTGTGCAGAGAGGTAAAGTTTACTAGATTTTCAAAAGCACCCATGGGAGTAGGCACACAAGTCCCCTTGAAAGTCAATGGGACTTGTCCTCTAAACTCACTTAGGCACTTTTGAAAATCCTGCCCATTACCTGTAACTGTCCAAAAGTTATCTACAGGAGAACTTCAGAGTTACAAACACCTTGGGATGGAGGTTGTTTGTAACTCTGAAATGTTTCATAACTCCGAACAAAACGTTATGGTGGTTTTTTCAAAAGTTTACATCTGAACATTGATGTAATATGGCTTTGAAACTTTACTATGCAGAGAAAAAATGCTGCTTTTAACCATCTTGATTTAAATGAAACAAACACAGAAACAATTTCCTTACTTTGTCAAAAAAAAAAATTAAACTTTCCCTTTTTTTTAGTAGTTTACATTTAACACAGTACTGTACTGTACTGTATTTGCTTCTTTTTTTTTGGTCTCTACTGCCTGATGGCATACTTCCAGTTCCAAACAAGGTATGTGGTTGACCGTTTAGTTCATAACTCTGAGGTTCTACTGTATTTGGTTGCTTGCATATATACAGCACCACATATGGCCATGGAAAGTTCAAATGGCTTTGCAAGCGTCTAGCAATTAAAACTGACAGAGAAAAACTTACACAGGGAAAACCTTTTTTTTTTTCTCTAATAAGAATCTTTAGCAATGAGGCAGAGTGACTCTCAGATGGAAAGACCGTGTGTGTGTGTATGCGCATGCACACGCACACACATGAGGCGGCAGCAGAGTCTTATTTATTGTGACAAAATGAACAGCCCCCAGGATGCTCATTGAGCAGCTAATTTCTCATCTTATCTATTATGTGAATGAGATGGGAAAACAGTTTCCTGTTTTTCGCAGATATCGCTAACATGAAAGATACAGAATGAATTCCCTTGAAAGCCATGCAGTCAGATCCATCCTCAGACTCATTAGTTTCAGTGGGAAGAATTAATGCAGGCAGGGCTGCTCATTGATGGGAAACAAGTCTATAAACCTGTCTATAGAAGCAAACATGTTAACACCATCTCTAAAACAGCTGAAGAGCTTGGCAGACACTTCTCTTTATATACATGTACACATATATATGTTTGCTTGTTTGGGGACTGAAAATACTGTTGCTGTTTCGCTTAGGGGGAAAAAAAGTCACAATGCAGTTACCTCGGTGAAGAAGGGGAATTTACACTATGGGGTTTCCTCTAGTGAAGGAATCCTTTATTTCAATTTTGACAGGGGCAGAACTAGTCAGGGTAAAAATAAGAAACTCTGGGCACAGTGTTACGAGGTCTCAGCACTTTGGGTGTATAGGCAGGGCTTTAAAAAGCCCCATATCCAGGGCATATTTACATGCCATCAACTTCTGCAGAAGCTGAGCTTTCATTAAAATGTCCTTTTCTCTGGTATATATTTAAAAATAAACTTCCTACATCTGCAGATGGGCAACTGTAATGACTCTGTGGCTGCTCACGGCTCTCCTGAGCTGCAATAGAATGATAACTACGTAGAGTCTTGGCAGTTATTAGGGTATTTCTGTCTATATTACTCTGCTTTGCACCTCCTTGCATTTCCCAGAAGAAGGCAGCATTATTATTTATAATTATTTGTATTACCATACTGCCTAGGAGCCTTAGGGCATGTCTACACTTACCGATAGATCAGCACTGCTGCAATTGATGCAGCGAGTGTTGATTTAGTGGGTCTGGTGAAGACACACTAAATTGATGGGAGAGCACTTTGCCATCCGTTTGTGTATTCTACCTCCCCGAGAAGCGTAAGAAAAGTTGACGGGAGACACTCTCCCATCGACACAGCACAGTGTAGAACAGCACAGCAGAAAGTGGATCAAACTACGTCAACTTCAGTTACTGAAGTTGTGTAAGTTAGATCGATTTACCACAGTAGTGTAGACCAGCCCTTAGCAGAGCCGCCCAGAGGGGGGGGGCAAGTGGGGCAATTTGCCCCAGGCCCCGCAGGGGCCCCCACAAGAGTTTTTCGGGGCCTCTGGAGCAGGGTCCTTCACTCACTCCAGGGGCCCTGGAAAACTCTTGTGGGGCCCGGGCCCCCGGAGCTTCTTCCAGGTCCAGGTCTTTGGCAGCAATTTGGCGGTGGGGGTTTCTTCCGCTCCAGGACCCGCCGCCAAAGTGCCGGGTCTTCGGCAGCAATTCAGCTGCAGGGGGCCCCTGCTGAAGACCCCAGGTCCCCTGAATCCTCTGAGTGGCCCTGGCCCTTAGTCACGGACCAGGACCCCCATTGTACTAGATGCTGTGCAAACACAGAACAAAAATCTGGACCTAGGGGATACATAAGTGGAGAAGACATCTGTCTCAATGAAGAAAGCAATAAACATGGAAATATCAGTCTTATGACAACCTCTGAACAGTGACCCCTTTCCCCAAAATAGATATTGTCAGTGACTCACAGTAAATTGTGTAATATAAATTATTTAAAAAAAAAACTCTATTGAGTCATGCACAGCGTAAGAACAATAGATCCAGAATAAGCAACAGTAACAGGAGAAAAAAGGCAAAGCAGTCACTTCAGAATCATTCAAGAAACTTCCATACTGGCACATTAAGAAAAATAATAATAAACAGGATGCCTAGAGTGGATTGCTTTGGTGCCCCAATCCTTTTATTACAGATCTTACATCAACCATCAGAAATAGAGAAGGCCAGATTCTCAGAGAATGCTGAGTGCCAACAGTTTCCATTGACACAACTGTAGTTGTGAGTGCTCTGAAAATCAGGTCTTTTCAGAAGTCCTTTACCCAAGATCTACAGAGGGGAAGTAAACTTTCTTTTTGCCTTCTTCCTGCCTCTAACAGTGCTAGGTGGTATTGGAAAAGACTTAAGGGGGAGATTTTCAAAAACACAAATGGGAGCCGGGCACCCATCTCCTATTGCCGTTCAATGGAAAGTGGGCACCTATCTTTCTTAAGCTCCCTTGAAAATCTCAACCTGAAGCAGAAGCTCAACGGAGGCTGGAACTGAAGCACTGTTCATTCTTTACCATATCAGGTCAGAGGTTGCAAGAACGTGCCTAGCCAGGATACACATTTTATTTCATGCAGAAATCCACTTCTGGCTCTTTTTCTCGACTGTTTCAAGTGGATTCCTAGGGCCAGATCATGGTCTCACTGGAGGAAATGGCTCTGCTCAGTGTCCACATCTAATTCCCTCACTTTAAACTTTTGACCCCCCCACACTCACATTCCTATTTATCATTTGTTATCCTATGAAATCAGTTGTTTTCTGGGCTCTGTGGCCCCTGCCTCGATTGAGGGGGCAGGCCTTTTATCCTAAGTGGATACCCTCCCTACCCTCCCCAAATGCAAATAGGTTGGAGGAAATGGCAAAACACCAGTGAGATTAGTATTTGACCCGTACACTTGAAAAAGTTATAGTCCAAAGCAACCCTACTGCAGTATACTTCCTTAGCTGATACATTTTCATCTTTGACAGTCACTGGAATAATCCCAGGTTATAAACTGTATCTGGTTCTATTTGGTGTCTGGATAAAGATTAGAAACAAACCAAGAGATGAGGAAGAAGAAAGGGGGAAATAAGGTTAAGGAGATGAAATGAAAATCTCCAGTCTAGTACACTAAAAACAGAAACCTCAGTACCATTGCAGCAAACCACCCTGCAAACGTAAGAGAAATGAAAATAAATACATCTTCAAAGTCTAATAAAGAAAATTCCAGTGTGTTGAGACCTTAACTGATATAAATGAGGATCATTATCTTCACTATTCCGCTCAGCCTAGGACAAGAAGTGTGGAAAAAGGAGGAGATCACTGGGGATGTAACTGTGTGAAGTACAGCCTTGGCACTGGGAAATTGTCCCTCGACAAAGAGACTCATTTGAATGTCCAGTAATACAATCCTGCATGGACCATGAAAGCTGAGAACATCTGCACACCTCAGCTGTCCCAGTTAGTGGGACTTCTTCCAGCTGACCCAGTGTAAGGAGAAGGCTTTCTGGACCTCACGCTGACAAGGAATGGTTCCTTTCTGGAGGAGTTAAATTAGAACGGCTTTGTGCTGTTCTCACATACATACTTCCAGACCACTGGCCAGCTGGACAGCATTAGAGAGCTGCTAGGGAAACTTGTTCAGCCTCAGTAATCTTCCTCGCCTCTTCATTACCCACTTGTGTCTTTATGGTCTGTCAATGTCTCGGTGGAGTTTTGATTCAGCGCTGGTAGCTCAGAAAAACTGAGCAAACCAGGAGCCGAGTGGCTTACAAAATAAAGCACTTATAACTTATTAAAAGTAAGGCTTTATTTATTGCTCAGACTGTGGGGGAATTTGGTGCACATGAAAGTGAAGAACCTATTACACTCCCAGGTCCTTATTTGTAAGGATGACACCACACATCCTGAAAAAGTCTCAACCAGTGCAAAATACAATAGCTCATCTTCTTAGCAACATAGGTCTCAACAACATGCCAGTGCTCCACTCTTTGCACAAGCTCCCCACTGAATACAAAAACTAGTTCAAGGTCTCTGTCATTTATGAGATTAATCCCCACCCACCTGAGAGATCACCTCTCCCTCTGTGATTCTGACTTCCCACGACAGTACCATTCCACTGTCATTCAACGAGGGAGGCCTGTGATTGCAGTAGCCAAAACGTTCCCAGGAGCTGAACTAGATGATGGAACTCACAGCCACAAGAGATAAGAACTATGTCAAACCTCACCGCATTCAGAACAAAAAGCAAACTCTTTTTTTCCTTAGCTTTCCTTCAGCAAGTTCTTTTCACACCCACTGCTAAGATGATGGGCACTGTAACAGGGTGGCGGGGTTCTCCCATTGCTCCACTCTGTCAGTAGATGTTAGAACCCTTTGGTATGGTTCTTTGAGGCAAAGGTGGCTCATTAAACTCCAATCTGGCTATAAGATGAATGTAGCCCTTGGCTAAAAAGAGTCGGACACCAGGACAGGCAGAAAAAGTCTGTCTTCAATTCAGAGTTACCCTCAGTTCTTACTCAGGTGTAGCCTTTAGCCCGGCTCCTGTCCACTCAGACCTGAGTGCAGTGGTTGTGGTACTGTCTCTTTAAAATTAGTCATGTGTAATGTGTACAGTAAAATGGCTACTTTTAAGTGATCTGTTTTTATCTGCTCCTAGGCTTTCTTGGAAACAATGCTTCCACATCTACATCTCCTCCAGTTCTCAGCAGGATTACCAACTAAAGAAAAAGATGGGAGTGGCTTAGCTATGTTCCAATTTATTTTTCTTTTAATGCTGTTTTTTTTAGTTTAACTGAAACTTTTACTTTGGGTTTCATTTGTGTGTGCTACTCACTGTGTTCTGTGTCCCACTGCTCTGTTCCTTCAGCTGGGTTCCGGCTGGTCTGTTGACTGCAGTTTCTTGCAGTTCACACCATTCACTGACGGTCCGTGCCCCTGGCAAAAGCAGCTGCCACTTGCCTCATGCAGAATGTGGTCAATTTTGACACCACGTCTTGCTGTCTAACACAGCAGCCAAGAGTGTCTTCTCATTATTATGCTGCAGCCTCTGTGCTTCAGGAACTACAAAGAGACCAGGGCCATAAATTTCAAACCACAACTCTCTAGATTAGTTATATGACAAGATGGCTCCTACAGACCCTGTGCCAACATACTCAGGGTTTGCATGCTCAGAGTCTGTAGGAGCCATCTTGTTATGTAACTCATAAGGAGAGCTATGGTTCAAATTTTATATCCTTGGTCTCATTCTAAGTTCCTGAAGCAGAGACTGCAGCGTACTCAGGAGAAGCCAATGTTGGCTTCCTGTGTAAGAAAGCACAACAGTGGAACGTTACCTGATTTAGCTGGCCTGGCCTGAAGAATAGGCCTAAAGCCCAAGTGATGCTTACCCTTAAGCTGGTGACCCACCCACTTTGCAGTGCAGCTAAACCACTCACGTGCTGACAGTTCTCCAATGCCTTTCCACAGTTCCCCTCCCATGCCCAACAGAACAGATAAATTTCCCCATCATTCACTGGGAAAGAATTGTAGAGCAGTTCAGTAGTGCTATGTCCCCAGATGTCCTAGAGACACATACATGTAAATGCAGCACCAGCATAGATGCAATTGAGTGGACACACGCAGCTATGTCATTGCAGTATTGCTGTTCACACGCAAGGTAGGCCAACCTGTGTGCTCACACAGTGCTGCTCACCCCATTTAACTGCAGTGAAGATGTACCCTTAATCACAGCCAGACACAAGGAACAGGGTTAGGCTGGTGTTCGTGTTGGGTTTTGTTTTAAATACAGTTTTATCAGTAAAGTCAGAACAAAAGCGGAGTGGCCTTTTGTCTTTACAACACACATATAGGTTTAATTTGGAGTCTGATGGGGCTCCTACATTTTACAGGGATTATATAGTTACCTAGACAGTCAGATAGCTTGGCTAGAGCCAGGTATGGAGCAGGCAAGGTCTGTGCAATTTGACTCTCAATTCTACACCAATACACTAATCCTGACTCTCCTGAGCAGTAATTGTTCACTGCGCCAGGGGCTTTAGGGGAAGTGTGGACAAGTCACCTGGACGTACTAGGATGAAACCACCAAAGCCATTTGCACTTATGCAATCAGGATTATGAACCCAAATCTCCCGGGTGACTTGATGTGACCCAGCTTTTGAAGCAATTCAAGATACTGCCTCGCTCGCAGACTCACACATCTTTACTACTTGCACTAACCATTCTGGAGATATTTCTGAAGGGATTTGCTGTAGTGCTTGTACAAATCCTATGTACCAGCACTCTGTGGAGCAGTTAGCAGACCTTGAAGATCAAGCCTCTAAAGATCCATGATGATCAGTGCTAAAAGATCACAATGATCCAGAAATACAAGCTTGGAAAAGGAGATCCATTGGAACAAATCCTTAGCTGGCATACATCAGCATAGCTCCATTGAAGTCGATGGTGCTAGGCTGACTCACAACAATTTACAGTCTGACCCCACAGACTGGACCTCACAGCCAGCAAGTGATGTGAGGCGCTGCAGTGGCAGGAACCAACAGGGCTGCTGAAAGCAGAAGTTCACATTCAGAACAAGGTCCCTACAGCGTGACCTCTGTTTGAGTGTGACTTTGGTTTAGTTTTAAATATGTGAAAGGCAAATTTGCAGCCTACTTAATGTGAGTGTACCACACTGAGAAGAAAGGAAGAAGGGAAATGTCCAGTAAAGACAAGAACATAAGAATGGCAGTACTGGGTCAGACCAAAGGTCCATCTAGCCCAGTATCCTGTCTACCGACAGTGACCAATGCCAGATGCCCCAGAGGGAGTGAACCTAACAGGTAATGAGCAAGTGATCTCTCTCCTGCCATCCATCTCCACCCTCTGACAAACAGAGGCTAGGGAACACATTATTTTATTAATTATTGATATAGTTCCATAGAGGTACATGGTAATTTACAAATATAGGAAGACAAGGTTCCTGCCCTGAGGAGCTTTATGATTTAAATTTGACAGAGACAGCACAAACAGGTCTGGAGAACAAGAACATCTAGAGTTAAAATAGTATAAATTGGAGGGGGGGAACCAAAAGGATATGAACACTCATGCTTCAGGCCACAAGCCAACCTTTAACTAACAGGTTAGGAAGAAATTTTCTCTGGGGTAGGCTATTTCAGAATTGCCTATTGCAGTGGGGTTTGCATCTGGGACTGGCTAATGTTGGAGGCAGGACCAGCTGTTCTGATCTGTGATGGCAATTCCTCAATAAGATTCAGGTGTGACTAGACTAGAACAGAGCACTGGACTGGGCTCAGGAGACCTGGATTCTGTTCTCAGCTCTACCACTGACTTGATGTCTAACCTTAGACAAATCTCTTCACTTTTCTGGGCCTCTGTTTTCCTTCCCATCTTTTGTTGGTCTTGTCTGCTTATGAACTCTTCAGGCCAGGGACTGTCTCTTGCTATGTGTCTGTGTATAGTATCAATCACAACAGGGAGCTGATCTTGGCTGGATCTCTAGAGCTACTGTAATACAAAATTATAAATACTACCCAGTAAGGATGCAAATATATCTAGAGAGGCCACTGGACTTCAGCAAAAGATCTCATCCTCAATGTTGCAATCAACCAGTATCAGGGTGGGTGTTGTGTATAGACAAAAACATTGTACAGACCTTTCAAGTTACTTGTAATACTTGAAGGTTTTTTAAGTTGAAAAATTGTCTTTTTCTAAAAAATTAAACTTTTCATGAAAAATTTTAGATTTTTATCAGAATTTTCCAATTTTTGCAAACTTTTCCACTATATTTTTATTATAATTGTTACTGTAAATTTTTGCTTACTGAACTCTGGGTTTTCAGTAAATGGAAAATTTTAAAAATGATTTTGATACAAATTTCAGTAAAAATATTGTGGCAAATTTAAAAGAAAATGGAAAAATAGTCCATTTTGAAACCTGTAAAATTGGAAACAATATCAAAATTTCAAAGTTTTTCACAAAATCATTTTCCCATTTTTGGTCCAGCTCTGTTTTTCTTGTAGTGCAGATCAGGGTTAGATGAGAAGGAGATTCAGTTTTCATGATCCATTCACTGCCTGGTGTCTCTAAAGATTAACGAGTGTGTCACTTATAGTAGCAAGTAATATGGACACCTGTCCAATAGAAACTGGACTGGAGACTGTCAACTCATTTCACAGCCAACCAACAGGTGGTAATAACATATAAGCATCTTGAGCTATTTTTGGACCAGTGACTTGATTGTAGAGTCCTGTAACCTGATGGGACCTGACTACAGGTGTCGGCTTTGGGTCAGAAAACAACCTGATGCTCTCAGGCTCGGCTCGGTTTGACTCTTCTCACCTTCTCCTGCCCGTGTGGTCGATATGGCCGTAGCAGCCTGCCCCACTCCTGCCGGCCACTGCCACCTTGCTGTGCTGCATGTGCTGCAGAGTGCACGTGCCGGAATCATAGTGCCTCTTGCTCTGCACCACACACGCAGAGCAGCAGGGGGCAATGGACTGTGGGAGTGAGGCACACAGCCACCACTGCGCCACCCCAAAGAGGAGGAGGCGGCAGCACTGACAGGATCGGGGGGGAAGGTCAGGGTCAGATCAGAAAATGGCTCACCCTCTTTGACTTGAGTCGGATGGGCTAGGGTCCAGGTTGAGTTTAAAAGTTAGGCCTGTGCAGACCTGTGCTTGGAGATGAAAACTTCCATAGTGTTATTACATTCTGAACCATGTGTACTCCCTCTGCCTTTTAAGATCCATTCCATGTAATTTCCAGGGGATTAAGAAGGTTTCCAGGCAATGTAAAGCAAAGTCATTTCAGAGTGACTCCATCACTAAGGACAATGGAATTAACCCAGGACTGGCCCTCTCTTTCTGCAATATACTTTCTCCAGTGTAGGAAAAAGTTATGGGAGTGAAGTACAATATGTGCTATTTCATTCGTCTATCATATTTTATACAATAACATCAATACAAAAGCCTCCACACCCCATCTGAAACTACAGATGAATTTCAGGTGTGTACAAATCCCACCCACATTTCCTGGCTACTATCCAGAGTATGAACCCGTCTCACTGTGTAGCAGAAACACAGGATAAACAAGAGTAAATAAGTATTGTGTGAAGAATTAGACTAAGACACAGCCACCAATTTTAATGTACTGTATGGGACTAATTCCCTCAAACAGTTTCCTCCAGTTTAGGGCTACACCAGCAGTTGACATTGTTGACTTTAGCCACCATTAGACACAGCATAACAATCAGGAGATTCTAATGAGAAATAAGAGCCACGTTCTTATTCTGTTATCAACTAGAAAAAATCTGCTTGATTTAACCACCATTGCTGTTATTCAACCAACTGCTCACCCTTCTCTGCTTCCTATCAGCAATCCCCGCCTCACTGTTCATAGGACACAGAAACTGCTGAGCAAAATATAACATACATAGACAGAGCCAGCTCACACCTGCTGCTTTTGCCATAGCTCAGAATGACTACCCCCAATCAAGAAATACTTTAAATTCCAAATTTCTACGTGGTATACAAAATATTTTCTTAATTTAAATATTATATACCCCCGAGAAACATGAGCAACAATAGTAAAAGTTGAGGGGCTAAATTCAGCTTCTGACATTCAGATGAGTATGTTTCTCACCCCAAATCAGAATTTCTTAGCATTGTTCTGATTATTTAAATTTAGATTTTACAAAATGTTCTAAGAGAAGACTGGAGAGTCCATTGTGGATGGAACCGTTCATCTCTGGACCTCTGCTATGAGTTCAACCTACAATGCTAGTGACAAAAAGTCATTGCCTTCTGATGGCTGGTCAGTGATCTCTATGAAACAATTGGTGGCCTCAGCCCAGTTACTCTTATCAGGTAACCGCATTGTCAGGCCACCATTACAATGACACGAACTGAAACCCTTGTTTGTGATCTCAGGAAAGAGGTCCAGGAATCAGAAAGACTAAACTACTCTCTTGCCACTAAATGTGTGCCCTCCAGGACAGGGCTGGAGCATATTTGCCATGCAGTGTGAAGAAGCTTATATTGCTACTATGCTGGCTTTGAAAATAAATAGAGGGCTTTAGTCTCCAGGGCTATCAATCTAGTATCTTTCATAAGCCCTATGTTCAGCGGGGAGAAAAAAGAGACTGTACTAAATGTAGGTTAGGTGGCACAGTCCTTTCAATCTTGTCACTCACAGATGTTTGTCATCCTCAAGAAACCTTCTGGAGCAGAATTTACCATGTTTGCATTACCAACGGACCTGACACTAAGGTAACAATCAGAAATTAGGGCATCATCATAGGTATCCAGAGGAGATTTCACAGCACCCACTCACATTATGCCAAGTGCCATTATCTAATGCCATCAGCATTTCACTTTCACACCTACAAGCTTCACACACACACAGAAAAACTGAAGTGCAGGAAACTTCCAGGTAAACAATCTTAGAAAAAAATTCCAATACACTAACATTGCTGTTGAATAAGAACTCAAATATAGCCTGGGCATTCAAGTATTGCTTGTATGAAGCTTTCAGATGTGTCTTGTAATCTAGACAATTTTCACTGTTATCTTTTTTTCTGCTTCATCTTATTAAAATGCCTCTACTCCCTTTAAGCATTCTTTTTAACCTTGACTGCACAAACAAAATAGTAAGGGACAAAAAAGCACCCAAAATGCACCCAAAAAAAAAACCCTTTCCATAAAAAATAACGTGAGGTTTACAAGGAGCTAAACAATCTCTGTGATTGGAGGAATTTACAGAAACAAACGCAGTGGCCCCAGAAAACTTATCACTAAATAAGCCTGGACTTAAAATGCAGTATTATAAATACCATCGCACAACACCCTCCAAGAAATAGATTGATTGAATTTTAGCTCCCTGCCAGTTTGCAACTGTAAGACATTTAAATACATTTTATATCTAATTTGTTACTGGGCTGAAGTTCTGCTAATTATTTTCACTTACACAGTTTAAAACCCCCCACAAATATAGAAAGATGAAAACTCTCTATTTTATCTGTCAAAACAAGAATGAGAAACAAAAAACAGGGTCCCATGCTCTGTCTTTATTGTTTTTTAACTATATCTTGTCTTTTGCATCTGAATTTTAGTACTCTTCAAAATTCTTTAGGAAGTACTGCCACCTCCTGGACTACCTGCATAGCAGCAGCATCTGGAACTGTATAAGGGACCACGTAGCCCAATTTACATTGATTAGTACAGATGCAGGTTTGCTTTGGCCTGTTTTTTAATTATGCCTGCACAACATCAATATGTTACAGATATCTTTTACCCAGACAGAATCAAAGTATTAATTAGAAAAATAATGATACTACTAATAAATAATAATAGTAGTATAATATGGAGTACTTTGACCCAATTACATGAGACCTTCATTAGGAAAATATTTAATCCCCTCTGACAAGGATGGCCAGATGTCTGGTTTTGATTTTTTTTTCTAATCTCAGACTTCCTACAGCCCAGAGTAACTGTTCCAGATCTCACAGTAACATAAGTACGTCTTCCCCTTCCTTCAAGAAGAGACATGTCTCTTCTATCTTTTCTTTCCTTCCATTATGCAATTCTGATTTTGTTAGGTTACATTTCCCCATATTTTCCTTGTGTTCCATGAAGCCTTGAATATCTTTGTAGTGCTTTCTACTGGTGAGAGTAGAACTGATCCGATACTACTGGGATGGGGTCCTGTAAGCACCTAAATAAATAGATGAGCTTGAGCATCTGCTGCTGCTGCTGAACCACAGCACCTATAAAAGAATACTGTATATGCCTCCCCCCCTTTGTACTTTATCCTTCCAGTCTGTAGGTGACAGAATGGCCATAATCCAGATTAGGTTTCAGGTTGGGGAACAAAATGTAGGATTGGAAGATTAAGGTTTCATTGGGCCCTATGGAATATAGATCAAAGCATGTGTGGCAGAGGAATGAAGGTAGCTAGGAGCCTCTCTTTTACTTTTATCATCCACCTATTCAGCAACTCTCTCTGTTAGTCACGCCCCAGAAAGGTACAACACCCACACTTTGAGCCCTGACTCTGTTTCCTTTCTGTTGAAATCCTGAGTGTAGGCTGGCATGCTACTGCATATGCTACTGCATACAATTTTTTTATTGTCTTGGGCAACATTTCTTAGAGTAGCTAGCAGGTTCTCAATTCCCACCCCGCAAATCAGCTACGCTGCTAGTTCTCCACATCACACTGCACCCACTAGAGTAGATGATGTAACGTCCTGGCTGTACACAGTGTAAATGGATGAGAGAATGATTTTGTCCTGTGGTGGCCGGCCCACAGAGAGGCTACGATACCTCCTACCACTTTTAGTTCCGTTTTAGTTCAGGTGGCAGAGGCTTGTATTGGAAGAAGTAGGACAAGAGTTCTAAATCCGGGGGGGGGGGGGGGGGAAGATATGTGTGTTTGTTTAGTGGTAGGTAACAGAACAGTCAGTGGCAATATACATTTTGAATTCCTAGCTACACCGTTGATTTTTAAAGCACCACCTGAAACATCACCCAGCTAGCACCAATTCAGTGGATTAAATATAACATGATAGCTGAGATGACTGAAAATAAAATGTACACTTTTTAAAAGCTCTTTTTTGGAGTTGTTTAACCTCTGCTATGGACATGGACACACACACACACACGTGTGTGTGTGTGCCCCATCGGCACTGCGCTAATCCGGGCCTGGAGATGCTAAATTGATGCATAGTACTGCAGGCACCCAGGGGCAGAATATCTAAGGAAGAAATGAATTAATCATTGCTGCACTGCCATGCCAACCTGCATAAAGACTACTGCTCAGAGCAGCAACGATAACATGAACAATTCTAACCTTTCCACTGACCACACACAAAGAATCCCACAGACGCTTCGTGTCATTATGCGCTCTCTGTCTGTGTGCGCACGGGAGTGTGTATGCACGCACACACATGTGGGTCTTTGAAGAAATCCTGTGTTTCACAATGGGTGTCAGACATTTACAGGGGACGCTGAGGAAAGAAAGAGGTCTGCAATCGTTATAAATGGACCTTCTCAGCCACAACAACAAAAAAAGCTTTCAGGGAGAAACAGAAAATAATGTTTTGCAATTACAGTCCACAGCTGCTGCAGTTCCAGTGTTCTTGCTATACACAGGTGCAGCCATTATAACAATGAATAGCACACATTAAAGGTGCCATCCATAGGGGAAATAATACGAGGGCTGAAAAGGTGTTTTCATTTGCAGCCTGATGTTAGGAGAGGAAAAAAATATCCAATAAAAAAAAGCATTTCACAGCCAGTCCTACTGGCTCAGCTGCCACACACAAGACCCATGTCTCAGCCTAATCTCAGGCTCTGTGGTATTAGGTGAGCAGGTGAGTGCTGGTAATGGTTCAGAGGTGATTCCTTCAGCAGCTGCGGGAGAGTGAAACCTAATGACTCACTCCCAGCCCAAGGGATGCTTGAGGGGCAATAGCCAGGCTGGACCTAGTAGAAAAATTTGATGTGAAAACTGGTCCCATTTTTCATCATCAAAAATTTTGAAATTCAGAAGTTTTTCCGATCACTTCTTTGCCAGGCCCTGAGACTCCTCTGCCTTGCACCGGTGTTACTTCATTCACAGCAATGGAGTTGCAACTGGCTCACACAGGGGTAACTAAGGGGAGAATCAGGCCCAAGCCCACCTTCCTGCCTATGGAATGTGCATAGGAAAGAGGGAGGAAACTTACTGAGTGAAAGAAAGGAAAGCCAGAAGGGTGTCTGAGAACTCTACAGGTCTGGCTCACCATTGTGTAATCACTGACACTGCTCTGAAACATTGTCATTCTGGTTTTATACCTATTCAGCTCTGGTGTAAATGGTGACACCAGGGGCAAAGCAATGGTGAATTGGGCCTCCTATCTGCAGCTTGTTCTGATTCCTTGAATCCCTGTCTCCCAGGCAGTGGGAGAGTCCTTGATACAAATACTAAGGAAGAGAGAGCCCATGGGCTCCAGCACCACCCTGTCTCCAAAGAATGATTTCCAGACCAGTTTACCTTACACACAGTGGCCTTCATTAGACGCTGGAGACGTTAGTAAAGAGCTTACAAGTGTAAACACTAGAAAATGGGAAGGAAGGGGTTAATCAGTGTATTCTTGAAATCTGCCCCCCTGGTGCCTTGGTCAGCAGCAATGCAGCCTGTGCTAGAGTTCATCGATGATTTTTTTTATCGCTTAGCATACAACAGAAGCAGTTTTCACACTTAAGGATATATCCACATGTGCAGCTCCTAATGAGACATAGTAGTCATGCTTGTGGAAGGGAGAAATAATCAAAGACTGTATTCAACCCCTTACAGCCTGTTTAATAAATCAATCAGGTTTTTTATTCCCCCTGTATTAATTATATCTTTAATTCATGAGTACCTCACAAACATTGACAGGTTTCTCTGAATAACAGTCCTGTGAGGTAGGGAGCTGTTATTGTCCCCATTTTAGACTTGCTAGCTGTCTAAAGGTTTAAGTGACTTGCACAAGGTCATGTAGGAAGTCTGTGGCAGAGCTGAGAACAAATGCCAGTCTCCTGAGTGTTACTGCACTGTCTGAACTACAAGACTAGCCTATCCAAGACACTGCATAAACATAATTAGAGTTAGTGACTTTTGTGAAAGAGACACTTTAATGCTAAATCTAAAAGCCTGTGGTGCATTTGATTCCTTTTGGGGTTTTGGAGAGGAAGAAAGGGTTTGGATTTTATTGAACGGATAGTTTCAGAAACTAGATAAGTAACAACTGAAAGCCCTGGCTCTGGAAGCAAACTGAGGAAACAGTTAACCACACAGCATCAGCCAATCTGCAAAGCTGTATTCTGGACTCATGAACAGGCCCCAGTTCACCAAGATAGGCAGAATCAGTGCCTTTTTACAGGCCTTAAAAGTGAGGGAGACATTAAAATTAATTTGAAACTTCACAGGAAGCCAGCGTAATGAAAACAAAAGTGGATTGATGTGCTGGCTGGCATACGCGAGCCCTGGGAAAGATCTCAGGCAGCTGAGTTCCAGATAGGCCAATGCCTGCTGGAAAAAATACTGCTCAAGGAAACCTCACAGACAAAGCAGCAACGTAGAAGAAATTATAATCATTAATATAGAGCCTGGCATGTGCTAGGGACTTTACAAAAGATAGAAGGCCTAATCTTCCATTTCCCTGCATCGCATGTAGTCATTTATACTAATACAAAGTGAGCGTAAAATGCTACTAAAGCAGAATTGTATTTTGTGCTCCCCGTCACTCACTGTGTCCTGGTGCAGAGGACAACATACGGCCCAGGGCAATGGAGAATCAAGCCCACAATCCCTGTCCTCAGGAGCTCGCCATCTGTGTTTGGACATAGACAAACGATAACAGACAACGGTAGAGTAGGGAGAAGCATGGGACTCTCTTAGAGAAGCAACCGCATTTACCTGGATCCCCAGCAGCATCCCCAACCAAGGCTTGGAAATAAGAGTAAATCAGGGGCACAGACCAGCTACCCAAGAAGTAGATAAAAGGGTTACAGAGGCTATATTTCTCTTTTCACTTTGATTTGCCTTGGATAAGTGCTTCACTACGATCCATTGGCTCTCGGATCACTTGGATATTGACATCCACTGAAACCTTAACCTGCAGCGCCACCCCCAAATGTTCAAAACACACAATGAGTCAGCCACCCAAAAATCACGAGTTAAAACGAAAAAGATTATATTGCAGGATTTTTTGGGGTGTCTTTTGATTTTTGCTCCTCCTCTTCCCTCCGCCCATCCTCAGTGTGTGTGTGTGCGAAAGACAGAAACAAATCCAGTTCACCTACTTTTATTGGGTTAGGTGATTCTGGACCTTGCTGCAGATGTTTTCTCTGACTGCCTGGCGGTGCCAAGCATCCAGTCTCCCCAAACCTCAAAATTCAAACTAATTATTTCTGTGTCCCCCAAACCCAGATCTGTCCATCCCCTTGCCCAGGAATTAATTCTGCTCCGCCAAGTCCCAAATCAGTCCTGCCCTCTCAATCTCCTCCCACCCCCCAGCACGCATGTCAATTCTGCCCCCCACTCCAGGTCTCACTGCAGCTCCTGTAGCTCTTCACCCCCATTTCCCAAGCCAGGGGCAGGTCCCTGCTATCCCTTCCCAGATGGGGTGTTGCTGGGGGATGGAAGGGGAGGAGCTGTCCTATTGCTCACAGGAGGGGAGGGAGCAGAGCTGCTGGGGTCATCCTGATTCCCCCCTTCCTCCTGTGAGAATGGTGCCTGCTCCTAAGGGACCTCTGCTAGCTCCTGCAGCAGCCCTGAGACGCTGCTCTACCTCAGAGGACAGATTGGCAAAGCTCCCGAGGAGAGGGGGGTTTTCCCCCAGGCAGGGTTGAAACTTCCCAGAGGACTGGAGGTTTGTGTCAGTCAGAGACTGCCTCCAGCCTTGGCCAAACTGTAAGAGTTGGCAACACTGTCCAGTGACGCTAGTCCTACTTTCCACTGGTGTGTGTTAGAATTGGGCTCCATGCCTGTTACTGGCTGTCATGCTTTTATTAACTTGTTTACACATAATGAAATGATTTGCTGACGCTAAATGGGATACGTTACAGGAAGCTGCTCTAGCTTGTACAAGGTGGCTTACCAGAGCCACCTGTGTGTGCTCTGCAGCCTAGAATACTCCGAATGCAGAGTTCATGGGCCACAGCCCCGTTGTATGCCCGACACCACCCCTCTGACTGGCCTGAAATTGGTGGAAGACTCTTTGGGGAATGCCTCACTGGGGAGCTCAAGTTACTCCAGCAGCATAAAGGGCCTGGAATGCAGCTGAGAACTGGGGCCACTGTCTCCATTACTGAGCAAAGAGAAGCGTGTGTCTTCTGCTACAGGCTGGAACTCCGAGAACAAAACAGGCACTGTCTCTACACAGGCAGATTGCTTAGCAATGTAAAGGTGCAGTGTGCAGAAAACTATGGCATCCATTTCATGGTTCCATTCATCGCAAGAGTGGCATTGGCACCAAATTTGGTAAGCTGACAAAAATTTCAGATATATCAGTCCACGAAGTTACCCTGGTGTAAGAGAGAGCGGACTCAAGCTGTATAGCCAATAAAGCAGCATTTGATTAGCTAGGAGCTCCTGCCCCACCAGCACAATTGATCCTGTATATGGAAAAAATTATCCAATGTTGCAAAATACTGGGAGTCTTCAGGCTGCATTTCTGACTTACCAGACTTTGCTGCCTTCTAAGATTTTTGTAACATATCATATATAAATACATTAAATGTTTACAAGTTGGATGTTTACCAAGAAGCAATCATAATTAATTAAAAACATCTACATAATCTTATAACCCTTGTCCTTCCATTCATCTACCTTCCTGTCTGTTTTCACATGCTAAATCTTCTCTTTTCTTAGACCCCAGGCCTGCAAATGCTTTCCCATCTGGTTAACTTTAACCATGTGACTGATTGGCCATTGATTTTGAACTCCTCATACGCTTAAAGTTAAGCATTGACACAATCAAATTTTAGGTTGCAATATCTTAAGGACGTGGGCCACATTCACCATTGTCCTGTCCCTTTATGCCAGCGTACAGTGAGTCAAAAATGGGTGTAAGGTCCTACCAAATAAGAATGTAAGCATTCTGTACTGGTAAATGATTGCACAGGGCTCAGAGCAACAGTGAATCGGGACCACTCTTTTCTATATGTTCTGTAAGGCACCTCCTATACTTCAAGTGCTGTAATTTCTCCAGAATTTTGGTTGTAACCAGCTTCCATTTTAAAGATTTATTTTACACTCCCTATACATTTTTGCTTTGGAAAACTTGTTTGGCCTGGAATTTGCCAGATTTGCAGTGAATGAAGGGGAGACTTTTTCTGCAAGGTCGGATTCTTGGATCTTCTTCTCAGTGTAGCTCCATTGAAGTCCCTGGAGCCATTTCCAGTATTATATTATATACATCAGGTTAGAAAGGTCAAGTTGATTTGCTGAGTTAAAACTAAGACTGGCAAATGTCCCTTAGTAAGTGAAAGTGTAAAATCTACTTACATTCTGATTTGTACTGATCTTTGTTTTTGTGTGAAATCCAGAGCAGTTGAGTTTTGCATGTTGAGGTTTATTACCACAACAGATAGGGTTAATCAGAGACAGATCTGGTCAATCTGCGGATAGCAAAACCTCCAAGAAAAACACAAGTGCTAGAAGAAAGTGGCAAGTGGACCTGACCTCTTCCCTCTGAGCCAGGACTCAGCCAGTGCCCAAACATCATGCTGCTGGATGCACTATTCTTTGGCTGAAATAAAACCCTAATATCCTGATACTGTGATAATTAATAATACCATGGCACTTTTCTCAAGAGTAGGGGAGCTCTGGGGTCCTAGTCAAAGTGTAGTTCTGGTAGCTACATTCTACCTATTCAATTCTTCCTCCTATAGTTTCAGCTAGACATAAGTATTCCTCACCTCTTGTTTTTCAATTGTACTGTAACATTGTTATGCATTGTTAAACAGCTGCCACAGTTTCCTCCAGAGGTGGCTGCCTTCTAGTGATGGGAAAGTAATTTCTATATATTTGAAGTCTGGGATTAAAGGTCCTATATGAATATACAGTAAAATGTGCTATCATCACTCTATAGTAAAGCTATGTCTATACTTAAAATGCTACAACTGCACCTCTGTAGTGCTTCAGTGTAGTCACTCACGACAGCAACATCGCCGTAGTTTAATCCACTTCCCTGAGAGGCAGTAGCTAGGTAGACAGAAGAATTCTTCAATCAACCTAGTGCTGTCTACACCAGAAGTTAGGTCAGCTTAACTACGTCACTCGGGTGTGGATTTTTCACAGCCTTGAACAATGTAGTTGGGTCAACTTAACTTTTGAGTGTTCATCTGGCCTAAGATACTATATTATTGCTATGCCCCCTTTGCCCTAAGGTTTATAACAAAATTTAAATGACCAGTGCCTGGGGAACAAGGTAATCCTCATTCCACTAAAAATACCAAACCAAAAAACCTACATATTGGGTCTAAATATTAAACATGGAATTTTTGAAGTAGAAGTGGGAGGCTTGACATGCACATACCCAGCATGCTTTTCTAGCTTAGAAGTATCTATAGAATCACAGTAATGTAGGGCTGGAAGGGACTTTGAGAGGCCATCTAGTCCAGCCCCCCACACTGAGGCAGGACAAAGTAAACCTCGATCATCTCTGAAGAGGTGTTTGTCTAAACTCTTCTGAAATTGTCCAATGACAGTGATTCCAAAACCTCCCTTGTTAACCTATTCCAGTACTATCCTCATAGTTAGAAAGCTTTTCCCAATAACTAATTAAATCTCATTTGCTATAGAGTAAGCCAATCATTTCTTGTCCTACCTTCAGTGGACTTGGAAAACAATTGATCACCAGCATCTGCTATATCAGTGGTCTCCAAAGTGGGGTGCGCACACCCCAGGGGGTGCGCAAGACAATCCCTTGGGGAGCGCGGCGGTGGGGGGAGAAGGGGCGGCCAGAGGAGGGAGGGAACGAGCGAGCGGGGAAGCTGCCCCCTCCTCCCCCGCAGGCAGGGCCACCCAGAACACAGGAGCTTTAGGGGCTGCAGGGCCCTGGGCTAAGGGGGCCCCGGGGCCCTGGCCTGCAGCTCTAAAGCCCCTTTCGGAATGTGGCCCTGAGTCCTCTGGCCCGTGGAGGAGCAGGGGCAGCCGCACAGCCAGCAGCCGGAAAGAAGCAGTGCTTTCCCCTTCAAAGCCAGCTGGAGAGAAGAGGAACTTTGAAGGGGAAAGCGCCGCTTCTCTCCGGCCGCTGGCTGTGCGGCTGCCCTTGCTCCTTCTGAGTCCTCCGGCCCGTGCTCACAGGGCCGCATTCCGAAAGGGGCTTTAGAGCTGCAGGCCAAGGCCCTGGAGCTCCCTTAGCCCAGGGCCCTGCAGCCCCGAAAGCCCCTGCGTTCCGGGTGGCCCTGCGGGGGCAGTGGGAGCAGCTCCCAGAATCGTGGCCATGGGGGCGGAGCCACGCTGCACAGAGCCACCTGCACCCGCCCTGCACCAAACAGGAGCTGCCCCAGGTAAGTGCTCTGCTCCTCCTGCCTGCCCCAGCCCTGAACCTCCTCCCGCACCCCCACCCTGAGCGCCCTCCTGCACCCTAACTCCCTCCCAGACCCCGCACCCCCACTCTGAGCGCCCTCCTGCACCCTAACCCTAATCCAGACCTTCGAATCGCTGTATCACAAAGTGTTAAACCAAGATTTTCAGAAATAATGAAAATTGCTCTCACTAAAAATATGATTATTGATCATTTTTTTTGTGAGAGCAAAAAGGTTTTTTGTACTGTTAATAAATAAAATACAATAAAAATTATTTTAAAAATATTGTTTGTTTCATCTTTAACTCATCCTTTTTTAATTTCTATTTTTTGTATCTTTTATAATGTACATAATATATTAGTATAGTAGTACATGTAAATAATTTATACATAAATAAATATACATATATTGGGGGTGCATGCTCAAAAAATTTTTACTGATAGGGGTGCACAATCAAAAAAGTTTGGAGACCACTGTGCTATATAACAGCCCTAAACATATTTAAAGACAGTTATTGGGTCTCCCCTGAGTCTTCTTTTCTCAAGACTAAACATGCCCAGTTTTTCAACCTTTTCTCAGAGGTCAGGTTTTCTAACCCTTTTAGCATTTGTGTTGCTCTCTAGATACTTACATGGCTATTTAGCAAGTGTTACTAGCTAGATACTTAAATGGCTTTTGTCACCATAGAATCTGAATGCCTCAAAATCAGGAGTGGATTTTACCCTCCCAACTTCCTGGGGAGGTAGAGAAATATTATCCCCATTTTACAGATGGCAAATTGAGGTATAGAATAGACTAAGTAATTTGCCCAAAGTCACACAGCGACTCTGTGGTTGTGCTAGGAATTGAACCACCGTCTCTTGTGTATAAGCCACTTCCCTGTCCATTTGTGCAGATACACCAAGTGGGATTTTCAAAAGCACCTAAGTGAGCTAGGTGCCTAACTCTCATTGAAGTCCCAATAGGAGTTAGGCACCTAACCTGTTTAGGCACTTTTGTAATCCCACTGAGTGCTTATCTGCATCTTTAGGTGCCTAAATACCATTATACATCTGGCCCTATCCCACCCTTCTGACAGCTAATTCAGCCTAATGTTAGTGTCTAAAACCGAGGCGCAACCAAAAAAGCACAAGTGTGCAAGGCTGTTCCTTTGCCCTCACAAAGATGACAAAGTTCTATACTATGGCCATGGGAAACAAATTATTTTTTCCATTCTGAGGCTATTTTAACATAAAGCATTGGCAACCGGAGTTCTGGGACTGAGGGAATTACCGTAGTCTTCCTGGACCATGTGTTTACCAGAGAAGAAATTAAGCGCAAGCCATGTTCTCTCTCCTTCTCCTAGCCGCCTCGCCCCCCTACCTCATATCTCTTGAATGCAGTTTTTCAAATAATTTAATAATATTCACTGGGACATTAGATTAATTGGATTTTAATTCCAAATGACTGTGAAAGCGGAGAAACGAGTCACCAGTCCATACTAATGAGAAGATCTATTAAGGACCCTTCTCTGATAGCCACACAGAGCAGGGTTATAAATATTTCATATTCAATTAATTGAATTTTGCCCCCGTATATGATGCTGCCTTGGAACATTAATCAATTGGGACCAAAGCGAGAAAGGAAGGAAAAAAATCAAAGAGAAGCTGGAAGACTCTTTAAACAATATCACATACACCCCAAAAATCTCCCAATTCCCACATTGCTTGTAGATTATAATGGACGCATCCAGTTCCAAACACTGGATAAATTAATGTTAATTAATCAGACGGTCATTTTATAAAGGGCTGTGTGCAGGTTATTTGAATCCTGCTGCAAATAGATTTATAGGTATAATTGCCATGTTGAATGACCCTGTATATATAGGCTCATTAAATTGGCCATCAGTCAAAAAGTCTAATTGAAGTAGGCCGGTAGCATGCCATTGGGACTGCGTGGCTTTCTGCAAACCAAGCTACACTGCAGAAGCTCACTTCCTGCAAGGTTTAGACAGTGTTACTTTCTATCTGTTAGGCAATTTGGACCATCCTTTGCTATGCCAGTGTAATATCTTTCCACGAAGGAGAAAGGAAAGAAGAGGCCTCTGGCCCATCATTTCTTTCCATCATTTATGAAAGAGAACAGGGAACTGACAGTGTTGCCAACTCTCATGATTTTTTTTTTTTTTTAAGGCTTCTAGCTCTTATGGTTGAAAAGAAAAATTTGAAAACGTACCCTAAATGCAAATAAAAAGAACCCAAAGTTTACTATATTTTAAATTTCAGGATTTCTAAGACAATCTCATAATTTTTGGGGGCGGTGACTCATGTCTTAAAAAACTCTGGGTTGGAAATATTGGGACTGCACATGAGTCACTTTTATAGTGCCAGATGGATCTTTCTGTGGTCAAACGAGAGATGGTCTTGTAGTTAAGCTACTGGCCTGGGACTGCATTCCATTCCTGTCTCTACTGCAGATTTTGTGCATGACCTTAGGCAAGTCTGCTTAAGCTTTAAATTTCTGGGTGACAAGAATTGTCTCTTACTCTGAGTGTACAGTGTACAGTGCCTAGCACAATGGGTGCCTCATCTCAGTAAGGCCTCTGGGAGTCAACTAACACAAATAATGGCCAGTTTTCAAAAACACATGGGGCGAAATCCTGAGATAATGTAAATCAGCACCATGAAGTCAGTGGAGACACTCATTTACACAAGCTGAGACTCAGACCCACAATTTTCTGAAACCACTGTACACTCAAACATGGAAACTGACATGGAAAACTGCCAGAGAGAGAGAGAGAAAGAGGGGGAGAGAGAGAGAGTGAATAATATTGCCAAGCCACAATCACTCAAAATTCATGAGTGAGGTCCCCCAATATATTGCGAGATTGTTTTAAAAATCATGAGATTTAAAAATAATAGGTAGGAGATCTGTTTATTTGTTTCTGGCCTTTGAACCTTAATGAGTCACATTAATTAGTATTTATTTTAATGAAAGCTGATTCATTCTATTGGATTCATATGATTCCGGGGTCTAAGGCTTTAAGAAAAAACACAACATATTGCAAGACTTGTGATAAAAATCACAAGAGTTAGCAACACAGAGAGATTCAGTCTCAATATTTATTTCTAAAAAGTGTCAAAAGAGCTGGGAATTAGGAGTAGACTACAAAATGCCTCAGGAGAGAGAGAGAATGAGCAACGATATGGAGAGTAGGAAATACAGTTTTCCAATGCAGATTGACTGAGTAAGAGACCACAAACAGATGCATGGAGATCTGTCAATGTGTTTCTATATATATATACACACACACACACACACATTTTGATGCCCACCAACTTCCTAGTTCCAGCTATAAAGAACCATTGGAGATGAAAGTACCAGTTTTATTTCTTTAGGATGCCAATAAAGAATATTTTCTCCTGATTTCCCCAAGGAAGCAGATGGAGTGGCTGAGTGAGAAGGAAAGATTAGAAGAATTAAATGCGGAGTGTATAACTTGGTTCATAAGCGGAGGTCGAACAATGCTGCCAATACTCAATATCGTGAGTATCATGATTTGGTGGAGTTTGGGGAGGGCTATTGTGCTCCTGAGATAAGACACAGGCAGCTCAGGAATTTCACTCATGCCACTTTCAGTTTTCCCTTTAGGCAGCTAGAGATCGCTGTGCAGCGGGGGTGCTCCCATGCGTGCTCTCAGCAGGGCACAGCCCTGGAGCAGACATCGCATTTAGGAAGCACCAAAGCTATTCATGGATTTGGCAAAGAGTTTCAGCCAAAAAAAACCGAAAACGAAATATTTCAGAAATGTCAGGACGGTTCATTTTGAAAAGGTTGAAATGAACTTTTCCAACCTTTAATTTCAAATGAACATTTCCTGACTGAAAAGTCAAGATGATTTGGCCTTTTCAAGATGTTTCATTTTGAGCCAAACAAATCTGGGGGGGGAGGGGGTTCATCCTGGCAAGAAAAAACAAAAAATAAAAATCAGTTTAAGTTCTAACCAAACTGATTTTTTTTGCAGCCACCAAGCCAAAAAAAAATCAACTGTTTGCTCAGCTCTAAATGGGATGATATTAAGGAAAGAAAAGTTAGGCTAAGTATCTAGGAAATTTCAAAATGGTGTGATGTACTGTAATTATTTATTATAATTAAAACGTATATGTGGAGCTCTAAATGTGCACTGCATTTTACAAGCATTTTGAAGCACATATACCCAACCATGAAGTACTTTTCCAAAGGAAATAATGGGACCTCAGAACTTAAAACTATACTGGACACAGTACAACAAACCATATGGTAGAAACCAATCCTTCACTGACAGCTGAAATGGCTTAGATGTCAGTCTAACAAAGTTGCCCTTTTCCATCTTGAACTTCTATGTATTCACCCCTAGATGTCGCTGCTCCATACATTTGCAGAGCAAAGACTCACTGGGATAATAAATCTGATTCGCACAACATTAAAGCAGTTCAGCCATCAAGAATTCTAGTGAGTCTGCCACATGTTTAGAGGTATAAAAAATTATCTCCCATGTCAATGACATGTCTACTGCCAGACAATCTAAATTACAATACACATAGAACAGCAGTAAAAAGCACAAGGTCTGGCCACTGTCAGGGGAGAGTTCACTGTTGGAATGAAAGAAGTGGTGGTTAATCAGGAGAAGGAGAAGAAAGGCTCTTGACACAGGATGTGGGATGCTGAATGAAAGTACAAAGCTAAGAGAAGGCAAAGGGAGCAGATGTGAGAGAAGAGGGAACATAAGGAAAAGGGGTCTCTTAGGGTGATGTGACAGCCAAGATGTAAGTGGGGCTGGAATGCATGATTTTATTATAAATTGAGTATGTGACTATTTATTACAGGGGTGGCCAACCTATGGCTCCGGAGCCACATGCGGCTCTTCAGAAGTTAATATGCAGCTCCTTGTATAGGCACTGACTCCAGGGCTGGAGCTACAGGCGCCAACTTTCCAATGTCCCGAGGGGTGCTCACTGCTCAACCCCTGGCTCTGCCACAGGCCCTGCCCCCACTCCACCCCATCCTACCCCCTTCCCTGAGCCTGCCGTGCCCTTGCTCCTCTCCCACCCCACCTAGAGTCCCCTGCACACCACGAAACAGCTGATCGGGAGGTGCAGGGAGGATGGGGAGGTGCTGATTGGCAAGGCTGCCAGTGGGTGGGAGGTGCTGGGAGCGGGTTGGGGAAGTTGATGGGGGGCTGCTCGATGTATTACTGTGGCTCTTTGGCAATGTACATTAGTAAATTCTGGCTCCTTCTCAGGCTCAGGTTGGCCACCCCTGATTTATTTTTAAAAAAGGCCTAAGATCATTATGAAGTGCAGTGTTAATGCAGCAGGATGCAGACACAGAGTAGGAGACACGATGGAGGACATTTTGGTGGCAGCTAGTGGCCCTCAGAAGGTGGCAGTGGCAGATCTTGGAAAGGAGATTATGCAGGCTAGATGCTGTCATGTCAGAGTGGCGACAGATGATGTTAGTTGTGATAACTGTGGATTCCCTCAATGGGGACTGTGCTTGTGGTCTTGCACCAGAACCGCCAGCGTGGACTGCATTGTCATGCAGAGCTGGGCTGGCCAGAGGAGGCACCAGCATTTTTGCATGAGGAAGGCCATCTTCATGGAGCTGTCTGAAGGCCCTTCTGCATCAGGACACATAGAGGAGGGAGGCCATGCCAACCCAGAAGCAGGCTGTGATTGCAATCTGGAAGCTGCTGTAGTTCAGAGGCTAACCAATTTGGCATTGACAAGTCAACTGTCAGTGCTGTGGAGGTTTGTGAGGCGACTATCACTGTGGTTTACCCAGGGGTGGTGGACATTGCTAATGTTCTCAAAATAATAGCTGGTTTTGACAGAATGGTGTTCCTGAACTATGCTGGGGCCATGGATGGCATTCACATGCCCATTGCTTGCCCGCTACAAGGAGCTCATTACTATGTCAATCATAAAGGATACTGCTTAATCGTTATGCAGGCCTTGGTTGACCAAAAAAGTTGGTTCATGGACCTCAAATGTGGGATGCACTGGCAGTGTGCATGTTGCCGGAATGTTCAGGAGATCTGGTGTTCTCCTATTTCACCAGGAATGGGCTCAAGACACTTGGTTTGCAGGCCTGGTTCAGACAATCAGAAAGTACACCTCTGATAGCTTTGGCTGGGTCCAGGACAGCAAGAGAAGCCTGGGATTACAGGGGGAGATGCATGGGGAAATGTCATGCTGTGATGGGGAAATGTCACGCTGTGTAGTGTTTTAGTACACATCAGTTTATCCATTTGTTATTGCTTTTACATGGTTGTGTGTGTGACCTATTAAAAGCTTCGGATAACATTTCATGCCTTTTCCTTTTTTCCTCAAGCACTCACACATCCGTGCAGTGTACAATCACAACCTTTGTTAAAAGTAAATTATCAAAGTAATAAAAAATACTGTATTAAGAACCAATACAGTCAGCCCAGGTGCCAGGAGGTGAAATGGCAACAAAATTGAAAAGTGCTACGTGCAAGGAAAACTAACAGTGCCAATCAGTGCAGTCTCACTGGTAATGGAATTGTACATTGTCAGCACACCTTGTCTCCTTATCCCACAGTGGCCCAGAAGTCAAGTGAACAGGGTACATCTGCCCAGGCACACTCCCATTCCAGGAGAGCATTGACTTACTCATAGCCCACCCTGCCCCAGAACTGTCCCATGCCTACCATGGCTGCAAGACACGATAGTGTAGAAGAAAATCGACTGATGCTAGATACTTCTATTGCTGTCAGTCATGCTCCCTCATCCTCGGCCATGCTCAAGGTTGTCCACCACCAGTTTTGTCTCCCTCACCTGCTCCAGCTGTTGGAACTTAAGGTGCCTGGCTGGCCTGCATCCAAAGTCATTATGAATTTCTTGCAGCAAGTCATCCATGATCTTGTTTCTTTTCCTTGGTTCAGTGTTTTCTCCCCAAAAGGCCTTGGAGGCTGAGTCACCCTAGCATAGGTAGAAGGTCCTGCCAAGATAATAAAAGAATAATTAATAGTTTTGACTCTGGAAAGAAATAAAAATCGCCCCTTTTACATTCTGTATCACAGCAAGGCCACCAGTTAATGTGTTTACATACTTGCTTGCTCTTATTTTATCTCAACCCATTTGCCTGGTTAGAAGCAGCTGCATGCCAGCTTACCAGTCCTTGGAGACTATGGTAGGTATTCCATATTTCATATTTCTATTTAAAACATTTTAAGAAAAGTTTTGTGGGCCTGTTTGGGGGATTATGATCTTAACACTATTTCAGGCAGCTGTAGCATTGGGAGATTGCAGGAGATTCCAGACTGGAAGAGAGAAGAATTTTTCCAGGCACTGGTTAAAAAAAACATCTAGGAGATATTTATCACCTAGTGACTGATCAGCAAATCAATGACTGGAGAGGGCTAGTAAGCTAGAAGGGCAGGCGTGGGAAGTTTGCCCACCAATCGCTTTGAATTTCTCCTGTATGAAAAATTCTGGAGCACCATCAGCCAGGAGTGAGAAAAAATTTGGGCAAACGTAAACAGAATGCTGAACTAGCATGCAGAAGATTGCTAACAACAGATCTGCTTTTACACACACACACAAACACACACACCATGCTTCTAAGCAAAAGCACAGACTTTTTCCACTTAATACAGCCAGTGAGGCTGATAATACATTCTATCTGAGACACTGCTTTAATGCTATAACAGTGTTATTAACAAAGTGCAGTGTGTGTGTGTGTGTCCCCGCGCATTCATACCTGCTAAACCTGTACAATAGAAAATGAAAAGCAAGAAATCAGAGAGAAAAGGTACAGAGTGATACCTAGGGCACTGGTAACTAAAACCAGATGAAGAACCACATCCAAGGTGCAGCCATGAAATGTAATCAATAAGGCCAATACCAAATTGCAGGATAGAGTTTAAAAGACTCCCAAGTCATAACCTCACACTAGGATCTACTCAACAAGTGTAATCTAGGAAGGTGGTCAGATATGGGAATGTATACTTATTTCATTTGTTGGACACTGCAAAAGGAAGACTTTTTAATCTAGCTATTTTTAGCATAGAATTGACCCGTTACTCTAGCTGGAACATTGATATTGCTTTTCAGGGAGCCTTTATGAGACTTTTCACTCTTAAGGTAGTTCTAAGGAACCATTTGTACTCCAGATGCGATAGTTGAAAAAGTAGAGATGTACTCCTTCAAAACAGATCTGTGCAATTAGGTGGCATATTTTGGAAGCTGAATCAGAAGAGCTGTATATATGTTGCAGCATGAAGCATGTCGCACAGTGCTATGGGAACATCTGAGTATTTAGGATAATACAAAAATGCAGTTTTTCATCTGCAAATATTACCATCACCATTATTGACACTGGTGGTATTAATTAGTTAATATTTGCAACATGCATTGAAGATGTGAAGTGCTATATAAGTATATGCTAAATATTGTTAATGTAATTTTCCCCTCTTCATCTAGCACCATTCATCTCACCCGTTAAACCTGATTGAGTGAACTAGGACTCAAAAGAGTATGTCTACATGGCAGAAATTGTCTTTAAACTGATTCAGCAAAAACAAGTCAGACCACTTTAAACTGCCTAATAAATTCACTAAATCTTTCGTCCATTTTACATTGCTTCACTCACAGTATTACCACATACAACTAACTTAGAAGTTGCTTTACAAAATAGTTGGCTTAAAGCTATTACTTTGGTTTTGCAAGACAAGATCAGTTCCCCTCCAAGCCACCTCCCAAAATGCATTTGGTGAAAATTGGAGTCATGCTGCTGTTTTTTTTCAGTCCACGATGTTTATTGACGTATCTTCTGCTGCTGTTGTACTCAGCATATTCATTAATAGATGAGTTCAGGGAAGATGAGTGATCACAGACAGGCAAAATGAAATCACACACCCACATTGTGTTGGGAGTGTATTCTCAGCTTTCAGCCAACGGATATACAATGTCAGTTCCTAGTTTAGACCTTTCAACTATCTGTTATGTGCTGCTTTCTAAAATGAACCATTCCAGGATGGCACGTGAGCCAATGAAAAATGAATGGGGCTCAAGTATTATAGAAGGGTGAAACATATCCTGCACACCATCACATACACTGCAAATGAGCTGCCAACTGCCTTTGCCTTTAAGAATCTAAACTGCACCATCTTAGTAAGAAACAAAGCTCTTACTTAGACACCCCATTAAAGAAAATTGTTCAACTGTCACAGCTGTTCCTTGTGCTAAGAGCACAACAGGTTCATTTCATGTGGCTGAAGACACACACACAAAGATTAGTATATTGAAGATAGACCTTTGCAACTTTGTTCCTGTTTTCTTCAGTGCATTACATGAGAAAATCATAAACATACATCTACAAGAGAAGGTTGCTTTGCAGTTTTGTGATTTATTTTAGAAATCTTCTTGAATATATATACCATCTCCAGCAATGGAAGATGTCGCTTCAAAATGAGATGGCAACAAAACAAATGAATCCCCAAGAAAAGTCAAATGGGTGGGGGGGGGAGGTGTGGGTTAGTAAGAAGGAAAATCAGTTATTATGGTTATCCCTTTTTGAACCAAGCAGCTAGTCAAAGTTCAAACCTTGTAGGTTGGTACAGTTGGGAGTAGAAAATGATGAGGGAATCTGGTATTTTCTTTAATGCAATCTTGTTTATTACAAAGAAACATTCAAAGTCCTGCTTCTCCAAATGCAGGAGAAACCAAAAACAGGGAAGAACTTCTTTGCTTACAGTCCGAAGCCTCTTTAGCCAGCACCAGACCAGAAGTCCTTTCTCTAGCTTCTTCCAGGGTCACACATCATGCTTGGTCAGGCTGTTCCTCTGCTTGTCTCAGTGTGGTCTGCACTCTCTCTCTCTCTCTCTCTCTCTCTCTCACACACACACACACACACACACACACACACAACAATACCCAATGGAACCCTCTGCTCACCTGGTGCTATTTTTTGCCTTGTTTTAGTTTGCGTCCCCTTCACTGTCTCTTAAAGCGGTCTTAAATGAATGTGTTCATGCCCATCAGTTTTAAGAAGTTTAACCTAACCCCAAAACATGTTTTACCCATCTCATAACATACTGCACAACAGTGAATAGGTTCCTCTGTTGACCTGACATACACACTTTATGCCATTTTTTATCTTTAATTAGCATCCACTCCCATCGTTTGTTAATCAGACAACAGACGGTTGCACAGATGGTTGTCATTTTTCTGTAGAACAAAGAAAAAAATGAAGAAACAAAGCTACAATTCTACAATATGGAATCAAGTAAACCTCACTGCTTATAGTACCTTCAGAATACCTTTTGCATATCATTGGGAGTTTTGCCTGGATAAGGGCTGCGAGATTGGGCTCATCTCTGAGCTACCAGGTGACTAACATGTTTTATTCTGAATTCAGTGATCCCCATGAACCTTGCAAATTCAAGCTGTAGAGGGAAATAGATTAACTTCATCTCCTAACTTCAGAACTAATTAGTTTATCTGATCAAAACAGAATGTAGTGCAAAATCTGCAAGACATTGTACATTAGCTGATGGAAGACTCTTTCCCTCACAATTTGGGCCATTTTAGATGGCCCAGACTGAGTCTCTCTCTTTCTCCAACAAACCTCAGTAATGACTGGTTCAAGCTCAAAAACGCTCACAGCTCTGTCCCTGGTGCCTCGGAACACACTGGCCCCATTACCACAATGGTAGTCGAGTGAAGCAGAAAATAACCATCACCACAAGTTTCCAGTACAAACTTAGTGTGACTAGATGTCCCGATATTTCGGTGTCTGTCCTGTGTCCCTCTGGTCGGGACGCAATTTGTCCCGATATCCACCGGCAGCACTGGATTTTTTGTTTTTTGTTTTTTTGGGTTTTTTTGCTTAGCCGGCACGACTTGGGCTGCAGCTGTGTGCTAATTGGGCCACATGTGGCTGATGGGCCGCAGGACCCGGGGTTGAGAACTGCTGAACTAGACAAACACACACTTCCCTTTAGATGAATGGATAAGACTGTGAACATATTCCCTTTTGTGATTACTGTCATGGCTTTCACATCTAACTGTCCCCCACAGCAAAACATTACAAAAATCCTTCACATAGAAACCATATATGAAAACCACCCTGACCGCACTATTAGCTGGGTTGGATAGCTGCAAAATCATTCCTGCCTGATTTGCTAGGGTCACCCACTAACAACCAGCCAGGGTATTTGAGTTTCCACTTTCATGTTATCCTGACACACATATACACAAAGGGCCCTATTCACAGAGGTCACTTACAGGCATATTTCCACTTTATGTAATTTCAGCACGAGATTAGATGGATAGGCAGTTTTTTCCAAGAACAAATTCAAATACTCTGTTATTATTGCCCTCTCTGGGAGGGAAGAGAGAAGTTGTCTGATGGTTATATCTGAGAATTCATTTGAAACACATACTGGATTTTTATTGGAATATGACTTGGGGGGGTTATTTTTAGCAATTTTTGAGTTTTATGTAGAGGTAAAATAATTGGCGGTTTTCAGGGCTCTCTCTTTTATATACTGTAAAGACAATATACATTACATATACATTACTCTTTACAGCAGTATATACAGTAATGAGTCATCTCGTTGTAATGTTCCCTACAGCACTTTAACTTAATACTGTTTCAAAGAGCACTATGTTAAAGTGCACTGGGAAACCTTTTGTGTGCACCAGCAGGATCCACCTGAACCAATTAATGGGAAAACATCAGTCTGCTTCAGAAATCACACCCTTGTAGAGCGAATTACTGTTCCTGGTAAAAAGCAACAGAGGGTCCTGTGGCACCTTTAAGACTAACAGAAGTATTGGGAGCATAAGCTTTCGTGGGTAAGAACCTCACTTCTTCAGATGCAATACCAATACTTCTGTTAGTCTTAAAGGTGCCACAGGACCCTCTGTTGCTTTTTACAGATTCAGACTAACACGGCTACCCCTCTGATACTTGTTCCAGGTAAACAAGCCCTTAGATACAAGTAACAATTTCTGGTGTTTTTCTGGGGTGTATTAGATAAACATTGATGTATTTGGTTTTTATTCTTGTTGTTTTGTTTTAAAATCGGGGTGCTTTACCAGTGTTTAATGGTTAAAACTGAAAACCAAAAGCTTTAACTATGGCTGTTGAGAAAATCAGACAGGAACAGCATTGTGTTAGGGTGGAATGGCTCTCACAACATACTGTGTAAGTGTGAAGTGCACTGTTTCAAGATGCATTTGGAAAGCTTTAAATACAGGCTGTACCACACTACTCAAGCAAATGCATTTCCTTTAATATTCTCTTCAATGTTAGTCAAAAAATTACCGGCAAATCCAGCCAATGTTGAATTGTGCTCACAAATATAAGATACATAGACAGGAAGGTGATAAGTGCCTTAGACCAGTGAAATCCTGGCCCCATGAAGTTAATGGGAATTTTTCCATTGACTAACTGGTACCAGGATTTCACTCAATATTTCTAAGAAAGAAGATGGATCCATTTTGCAGTTACAGCATCCAGATAGTTGCCGTGTTTCACAAGCACTTATCAGAGGGTGAAATTTAACCTACAGCCTCCTTTCACTTTAAAGGATTCTAAAATCTGAGCTATGTGCAGCATACACATTTAAAAAGGAGCACTCATAACAGGAGAGAAATATGCCTCACTTTTCTCCCATATAATTCTGCCTTCCTGCCCTGGCATGCTACAAGAGAGCAAACACAAATGGGGAGGGGGGAAAGGAAACATGCATATTGAATGGTAAATGAAGTACATTTGTGCCTCTAATATAGTGAGGAAATTGTTTCAGAAGAGTTAATTCCTTCCAGAAATGCCAGTCCCGCAAGATTTTTATTCATGAGGCTATTTTTTTAAATGTTCAGTTTACTGAACTGAAATGTTAGTTTCAGTCTTTTTTTCTCCCTCCCCGTCCTAAGCATATCCCAGTTCTGTGTTAGGTTTGATGTAGAAGAACATGTGCTGATGAATAGCAGTTGGAATTTGGGCTCCATCTAAGTTATTCATGAATAAGAACACTTGCTCATCCTCTAGGATCTAGTTTCTGTGTCTCCATTTCAGGGCTCCATATTTCTCTCTCTCCTACAAGCATCATCTGTCTCTGTCTTGAGGATCTCTTTACAATATCCATCTCTTTCTGCTTCCGGCACCAAACTGAGCCCAAAGAGTGATTACAGGCTACTAGAATATGACTTAGATCATAAACCTATTTAATGCCAGTATTTTTAAGACCATGCTCAATTTACATCCTTCTAATTAGAGCCCAGCAATGCAAAGCCAATAACTAGGTTCAACAGATTTTCCACTATTGCGCATTAATGATCTGATTCTCTACTGCCTTGCATATCATGCAGTAATTTACACTTGTGCAAATGGGGCATGAATTGCTAACTAAATGAGAATTCTCCACTTATTTATACCAGTGGTCGACTTTTACATTGATTTGGCACAGATGTAAATAACAACAAACTTGCAAGGCAATGGAGAATTGGATCCTAAATCTGTAATCTGAAAAGAAATTAGGGAAGACCAAACACACTGTATTTATAAGGCTATTTCCAGGGCCAATATGAACATTTTTCAGTAGAAGTGAAACTCCAGGGTTCAAGTTTTAATCATGGTGATGACTCTTTAAGGATGGACTATGACAGGAGAATGATGGTTTATACACTAGCAAGTATACAGTAAGAAAGTAGTAGAGGATAAGAACTAGAGTTAAGCAGCTTTTGCTTCATGAAGTGCTGAAAAAAACCCAATGTGATATATAGCATGCATCAAATGCTTGGTGAGATAAGGAGTATGGAACAGAGACACGGCCCTGAATTGAGAACCCATTGCAAGGAGCATCATATGCAAACCAGGCAGTAGGCCAGCTGTCGAACTTCTTATTTATTTTTGATGGACTTGGGATGTAAACTAACTTGTTTGAAAATGTTTACTCTGATCCAAGCCCAGTGCTTCCAAAAACTTTACCGGTTCTGCAAGCATTTGCATTGATGCATTTCTGGGACTTAAGTGCAGGTGACATGTAATTTACTAAAATACTTTTTCTATATTCCCGTTACATATAAACATCTCTCAATATGTACACAAAACTTAAAAAAGGTAGACCCTCATCCCAAGTATATACCCAGGAGGGTCAGGCAGGATGGTAAACCTAGGCCACTGCCTGTGACCCTGCAGCCATGCTGCTATATTTAGCATGCTAGATCAAGCAAAGAGAGCATATGTATGTCTACCCATGCTGGTACACATACATATGTCTATCCAGAGACCTGGATCAGCCCTATGTACCTCCCTTTCTAGCACTGCGCAGGCGCTCAGGGCTGCAGTGGGGAGAGATGCCTCCCCGCAAGCCCCGGACTTGCTATGGCGCCCCTCCCCCTCCCCAAACCTGCTGCGGCTGAGGGACAGGCACCCCTCTCCAGGCCCCTCCCCAGCCCGGCCTGGACCTGCCGTGGCCGGGGGACAGGCGCCCCCAACCCAGCCCAGGGGCTGTTGTGGGAAGAGAGAACTAGGGGTGAGGGAGTCCTCTCTCTCCCCACCATAGCCCCGGGCAGCCCCACTGCACCCCAACCCCATCCCCAACCCCACCCCAGAGCCCTCACCCCCAGCTGGAGCCTTCACCCCCAACACTGTGCCCCAGCCCTGAGCCCCTCAGCCCTGGCCCCACCCCAGAGCCTGCACTCCAACCCTCTGCCCCAACCCTGAGCCCCCTCCCACACTCCGAACCCCGCCACGTGAATTTTGTTATGTGCACCAATATGCACATCACCTCTATATATGCACATAACAAAATTAATTCCGCATATGGGTGGAAAAAATTAGAGGGAACACTGGTGGGGCCAGCTGCAGCAGCCCTGTCAATGCAGCAAATTTGGAGTCATACAGCCAAGAAGCAGGAAGGTGAGGATCTGATGGATATCCAGAAACCACGCAGGGACACAGGGCCTCTGTAAGGATTCATCTTGTCTTCCTGCTTATCGGCTGGTTTTTGAGCTAGGACCTTTCTTATTTCCACAAATGTCACCCCCTCTCTGACAGAAGAATGCCAAGGAGAACGTCCTAGTTCCTGTATGGGCTGAGTAGGGGTTTGATCTGGCTATGTAGGAATAGATTCACCACACCACAGAAATGTCACAGCAAGTTCTTAAATAAAAAGATGTAAATAAAAAGACTGAACAACAGAACAAAAAAAAAATGACAAAAAATAAACCCATTTAGGGATGAATCCTGCTCTCATTGAAATAAATGGGAGTTTTTAGCATGGATTTCAATAGCAGCAGCATCTGAACCACACTGTGTTTGTAAAATGCGAGACTGAGAGATGTGATTAGTTCCTGCCATATGTGTAATGATCTTTTTTCACCTTGCTTCATGAGACACAGGCTCATTCTCCCCAGATTTTCATACTTCCCTCCCATTAATAAGGCCACACACTGACAAAAAACAGTTTGTTTATTCAGACCAATCTTAGTAATCCATCTCTTCTCCAAAAGAAATCACCAAATAAACTTTCCCATGAAATAGACATTATACTAAAAGGCTGTTGGGGATTCTGGGGGGGAGGGGGGGGGAGGGTAGGAGGTTGGTGCAGGGGAGAAAAGCAAAATCAGTCCGTCAAGAAAAATAAAGTGAAACTGTTTACATCCTTCAGTTTTGATTTCTTACATTTTTCTCCCCATAGTAAGGATTCTGCAGAATTTGAATTTGTTCTGACACAAAAATTAAAATAAAATAAATGTGGTAGACTCTTTGTTCGCTTACACTTCAGACAGATGAGGAAAATCAATGGTATGTAAGGGAACTGCTTCATTTCTAAATGATTCTGAGAAAACCAACTTAGAAAACATTTAAAGATATATACAGAATTATTTGGTGCACGTTTTCATGTGTTCCTTTAAGAGGTCCTCTCTGACTATATTTAGTTTTTAAACTTACATAGCACTTTTCATCCTGTTCTCTCAAAGCGCTGTGTAAACATTAATGTAACCTCACAACACTCCTGCGAGGTAGGTAAGTATTATTATCCCCATTTTACAGATGAGGAAACTGAAACATAGAAAGGTTAAGTGACTTTCCCAAGATCACGCAGTGAGTCAGAAGCAGAGCTGCTGATTCTCAGTCCCTTAATCATATCACAACCCTTCTCTTGTATAGTACTCTTTTAATTTTATTTTTAATGGATTGTTATCCTTGTGTGAACAAAATTCCTATTTGCCAATACATAATATTATGAGGAACAAGTTGATCTATTCCCAACCCTTCCTCCAGCTTTTGATCTGTGACTGACAGTTTTAAAGCACTAAATCTGCAAGGTTTCCCTATTGCTACATTATATTGATCATAAAAGTATCACGTCAAAACATATCACTCCAAAGCTGCAGGGTAGTGCTGAACATCAGCCACATCCCAATTATCTTTGTCTCTCAGGCCTGGTCTAAACCTAAAACTTAGGTCAACCTAACTATGTCACTCAAGGGTGTGAAAAATCCACACCCTTGAGAGATGTAGTTAAAATGACTTAAGCCCTGGTGTAGACACCACTATGTTGATAGCAGAATTCTTCTGTCAACCTAGCTACTGCCTCTCAAGGGGCTGCATTCCCCACAGCAATGGAAAAACCCCTTCAGTCGCTGTAGAGGGTTAGCTGCAGTGCTGTAGCTGGGCCACTGGAGCACTTGTAGTGTAGACGTAGCCTCAACTAGAGAAGTTTTAATCTGCATATCATAGGATATTCTGATTTTTCCTTTTATGTATACATATATATATATATAAGTTTGGCCAGTCCAGTGGCTGATGTTCACAGAAATCTACGTGAATGATTTCCAAGTGACTAATTTGCCCTCACACCAGCAGGTGTCACTGAGAGCGATTAGGAGTCTCCAAGCTGCTGAACTCAGGCAGCAGGTCCCTGCTTCACAACCACATGGGAAGCACTTGCACCCTGCGCTGTGGCCCTCCTCCTCCTGCTGGAGTCAATGCCAACAGTCTCAGGAGCCAAGATTCTGTGGCTCTACACCCCGGAGCCCCTCCGGCCATAGCCAGGATAGGAAGCCAAAGACTCCACAGCCTAGAGCACCAGTCTGCTAAGCTGCTGATCTGACTCTTGCTAAGTTTTTTTTTAATGATTATTTTCTTAATCTCAAAATTTGTGTTTATCAAATGTACATTTCTGTAAAAGACCAAAAACATCTGTACATGTGAAAAAATTAAATATAAAAAAATAGTCCCTATATTTATAAAATCAAAAGCACTGCTCCTCAATGCCTGTAAATCTTTGTTACTGGGTCATCTGGAATACAGTCAACCAAGCTCCAGTCTGTCCTTTCCAAAGCGTTTTAAATTAAGCAATAACAATCCCATTGTCTTTTTATTTTCTCCCTTTTGTTTTTGGTATGACACTTCACTTCCCAATATCAGTGGTTTTTCTTTGAGGTATCATTTTTCTTTCTTGTTTTTAACAGAGTTGTGTGTGACTTGATTCTGAAGCTGCCTCAGGGTGTGGTCTCGAGGTTTGATTGGTAGGACCAGCAGCAGCAGGAGGCTTAGAATGTGCATGTGAAAGTACAGTGACCTAGAAACGAAAAGAGAAAGAGATAACATGCTTGTTAGTAACATATGAATGCTGCAAATTGTATTAGTTCAGCACTACAACCAGCTCCATCAGATTTAAGAGGTTTAGACATAAAACAGAGCACCTGATAGAGTCTTATATATGACAGGCTTTTATGCCTTTGGATTTTACAGCAGTATGTTACTTTATACTATGGCGACATCCAAACCCACTGAAGTCAATGGAAGTTTTGCATTGATTTCAACAGGGCCAGTATTTTCCCATATATTGTTACTAGACAAGGGGTCAAACCCAGAACCCTTTTCCAAATTCCTAGCCCCAAACTTTGACAATTCAGGTGAAATGGACTCAGAGGTGAACTACCCATGATTATGGTTTGAGGAACCCAAACATGGCCTTCTCAGCCAATCTCCAACTGTTAAAGAACATACAGGGATACATTTTCAGAAAGCCTCCTTTTTGAGCAAGCACAGCTTGTGCCTGAAAAAATGGCACCAGCAACTGAAGGACAGAAGAGCTTCCAGCCAAACTTTTGGTTGCTTATCTGAAATGAGTTAAAACTCTGAACATTTTTTAGGTTTGCTGATCATTAATAAAATACAATAATCATAATAAAAGACTTCATAATTAGAGAGAGAATGGCACAATGTTAAATAAAATAAAAACATCTTCCATATATTTATTTCTATAACTGATAGTGTTCAGGATGAGCAGTTAGTTAAAATGGAAAATGGGACACCTGTTTTGGTGGGCCCATAGAGTATGGGTTGAGGAAGGTCAGGGAGCTGTGCATGGGTCCAGCACCTCACCACTTAGGCATATCCTGCCCCTGCTATGGAGCATAGTTCTAAAACAGTCCCTCATAGTTCTAAAATCCCTGTAAGGTGCCTGAACCCACAGACATGTCCACAATGTCCTACTCCAAAAGGCACACACTCACCTGGCACTTAGCTCAGTCACCTTGTTTGAAAATCCCATCAATTCATACATTACCTTCTTGTGCTGAGTCAGTGAAACGCACAGAAATGTGTAGGTACCATCTATGGTCGCAGCTGTGCTAAACTTAAACTGACAGTTTTTCCTTCACAGGTATTGGCATAGAAACAGCAATCTCTTTACAAGTATTTATTAATGGAACTTAGGTTAAGACGTTGGTATTTTGTTACCTCAAATGACCTTTGGTGGCAAAAAGGGCAAAATTTTGCCCTTTGAGCAAATTCATAAGTGTCCATGAGTTTGTCACATTCAATATTTTTACACTGAGATAGCCCTTATCTTTTTTTATTTGTTGCCGTTGCTAAAGACAGAACAATGAGATATTAAAATAGTAGCCGTGAATGAATCTTGCCAACACTGATACAAGCTTCAGATTGGTGTTGGCATTTTAATAGTTGTGTTTAAGTAAGGAGAAAACTTAGCTAAACATTTTAATTTTTTTTTTAAAGGACAGCATTCAAAATCCCTCAAACAGACTCACGCACAGCTGCTCTTTTGACTAACAGTTTTCAGTCTTTTATGACAAAGTAATGGAATGTCTCTTTTTTCAGCCAAAACTGTTTGACAAGGTTTACCAAAAAATGGAAGAAAAGTAAAGTAATTTAGTCAAGTCTTTCTTTTCAACTCATTTTATGCTTCACTATATATAATCTTCATCTCCATTTATCTCATTTTTAAAATACAGAAGTAACTGCACATAAAATAAGAGTGTAAAGCAAAAAATGATTTTAATACACAATGAATCAGGTTTCAGAGTAACAGCCGTGTTAGTCTGTATCCGCAAAAAGAAGAACAGGAGTACTTGTGGCACCTTAGAGACTAACAAATTTATTAGAGCATAAGCTTTCGTGGACTACAGCCCACTTCTTCGGATGCATATAGAATGGAACATATATTGAGGAGATATATATACACACATACAGAGAGCATAAACAGGTGGGAGTTGTCTTACCAACTCTGAGAGGCCAATTAATTAAGAGAAAAAAAAAAAACTTTTAAAGTGATAATCAAGCTAGGCCAGTACAGACAGTTTGATAATAGGTGTGAGAGTACTTAATGAATCAGCTGTGTATCTTCATCTCCTGCTGATCAATTCAGAATCCCTTCTCATGAGCATTTTACAACTGGAAGTTAGTTGTTTTCTCACCTAGACATTTCCCAAATATAAGATTCATTTCATTCCTACCCACCCCATCCTCTAGTCTTGTTAATAATTGGCACTGGGAGGCTTTAAACAGGGCAGCAGCAGACACATGGAAAGTCAGGTCAAATAAGAATAAAAAAAACCACTAAACTAAACTGAGAAAAAAAAGGAAAATTATTCTAGCATGGTTAAATGAATTCATTGAGTTATACAGATGAAATCACTACTCATGTTATTTAATAACCTGCTTGGATTCCCTCCAAATGATGGCAAAATTCTAATCAGCTTCCATCACAGGTTGGCTTATTAAACAAAGCCCAATGGTTACAGGTCTAAGGTATACAAGTTTAAGAGTTAAAAGGGGGAAACTTACTTGTATAACTTAATCGTGGGCTCAACAGCCAGCATAACAAAAGGTGCAACAGTATAGCAGACAGCCAGTTGAGTGACAAACCACGTGACAATGTCATAGATCACCTTGAGTGGCTTTGAAGAGAGGAAGTAATGTCTGTAATTGTTCCTTATCTACAAATCAGGGAGAAGGGGATTAAAAAAAAAACCACCAAAATTTCTTAGTAAACACATGCAGACTCACTTCACATCTATTAAACTCCTCATCCATTATTATTTGTATTACAGTGATACCCAGAGGCCTCAACATATCACATACTTATGCTCCAAAGAGTTTACGGTTTGGATAGACAGGCCAGAATAAAAGTGGGAGAGGAAATGGAGGCACGCAAATGCCAAATGACATGCCCAAGGTCCCACAGCAGGTCAATGATAGAACTGGGAATACATCCCAGATCTCCTGTGTTCTATAACCAGGGGAGTAGGCTTTCTCTCGTATGGGCATCTATGGGCAAATTTGTTCTTTTCGGATGAATCAGGCCACTGCTTATAAAATGTACAACAGAGAGAGGAGTTACACTCTCTAACAGCTGATTATGTCTGCAAGCATTTTCGATTTCTACAGATGTTGGTTTATTTGGAGGGTTGGGTTTCTTATTTTGATGTTTTGGGGGGTGGATTATTTGTTTTAATCTGTGGAATGCATCCTCATAGGGAAGGGGCAAATTAAATGCAAAATATTATTGTGGTACAGTATTATGGTAACTATTATTGATTGCCAGCTTTGTTCACTTGTCAAACTGACATGGATATATACCCAAGGTCAGACTATGGGTAAAAGTGATGGTGCTCGCCAATCTCTTCGCAGTGGATGTTTCCACTAGAATGACCAGCACGGATATAGTTACTAATGCTGGGAAATTAAATTGTCATCATTAGGATCCAAAGTTAACACTCTGCTGCAAAGAATGAAGCCAGTTCAAAGTTCTCAGACATACTATTTTGTGTGATCTATCTGCAGATTTAGATGCACTGGGGTCCCATTCAGAATTCTTTTTTTGCAACCATAAAGGGCAGAAGCTTTTCTTTTGTTAAAAATGAAAGTACATATTCTGTAGAAACTGGTGTGGTCTAAAAAGACATGCCTATACAGCCTGAAACCAACTGTTGGCTCAATCCAATCTATGAGGTCTGTACTTTACACAGAATTATCACAATACACAGATGAGATGGAGGCTCTTTCTACCTGACCCGATCAATTATGAGACAAATGAACCTATGTGCTACGTGTATGACGGACCACTAGTATTTTGCACGGCCCCCTCACCTCTCCCTCTATGACTGTAGCCAAGTCCAGCGTCACAGTATCTGCTATGCTGAATCAATAAGAGCAATGGCTGGTTGTAATTATAGGAAGCACCTACAATTATTGCAGTGCAGATCAACGTTTCAGTGAGGATCATCTCAAAAGAAAAAGGTATTACGTGGATTCATCCCCTCGTGTACAGTCAACGGCGTTATGCCAGGGATGAAAATGGTTCAGTATGTCAAAGGGTACATAAACACCTAGCACTGAAAGCTTTACAGTAATCTAATATAAGTCTCTGAAGAAAACAATAAAGGTTACGTACTGCTCTGGATGCTAATGTCATAAGGATTCCGGTAACGAATGTAAAGTAATATCCAGGATAGACACCATGCCACAGGGCTGACAGGATAAATGTTAAGGCTGTGGGGTACCATGGAGCCCTGTCATAGCAAACACTGGGAAGAAATGAAACAAACAGAAAACAGCAGATTGAACCAGTAACAAATATTCATTGCACTGCAGATCTCCTTGAATCTTAAAGATCCCATTCTGATCTCCTTTATGTATCAGGGGCCCAGTCCTGCAAACCTTCATTTACGTGAGGGTCAATTGAATTACTTGCATGAGTAAGGCATTCTCTCATGACTTAATTAATTATCATGGAATTTAAACCTATGTATATAGGCATGGTAAATGAGAATCTACCGTATGCCATATTATTTATGCCCTCTCTATATATAATTTGGCATAAGGCGGGTTCTCATTTACCATGCCAGCATATTCCCATCTGGAACTCTGTATTTATCCTGAGAAACTTGACGGATATTCAAGAGTGGGTGGGAGGATGAAAGCGACATACCCACACTTCCTTTTCTATTTCAATATTCTTTAGGCAGAATACTATACAGCCACTGCCCGTACTCTACATCACAGACAGCCAGTTCCTTAGCTAGTGTAAATCAATGGACCTATGCTGATTTACATTAGCAGGTAAGGAAGACGTAGGTGAATGGTTCCGTGTGCATATTCAGAAACACAGCAACAGGACCCTAAGAATCTTGCAACATCTGAGTTTTAACTCAAAATGCAATGGTCCTAAGAAAAGATCATGGTAGTTTATTTACTCAAAAACATTGTTTACTTCACTCACGAAGAACAACAGAAACAGATTTTTCAGATCTATATTTTTACACAAAATACAGTTAGGACAAACATTATATAAACTCTTGTATTTTGGTGGTCACATCAATCGACATGAACTGGAATTTTCACATACCAAAGGCTTTGTTTTCATAGTATCCAGAGACAGGACTGAGCTACAAAATTTGGATTAATATTATTATTTACAGTGAGTCATAGTGATGACAGTCTGAAATCAAATTCCCTAGTGTTGGACAAAATTTACTTTCTGCATCTCAAGTTGGCATATTATAAAGACAGACCTAAATTGGCACCTGAAGTATGTGGTAACCAGTGCCTCTGCAATAGATTATATTGAGGCTACTAAAGTTTGAATCAGGACCAAGGTTTCCCAAAGTTCCAATTGGAGAAGGAATTTGGACCCAATTCAGGCCCATCTCCAATAGTAATTAATTGATTTAGAGTGCAAAGGAGAGAGAGAGAAAATATGATAAACTCCTAGCAAAATAATACAGATGGGTAACAAAGAAAATATGGACAGTGAGAGGTGCTATAAAAATGATATTTAGGAAGACCTGTATAGCTCACTCATGGCTTCGCTGCTCATGAGTAAATGCGGTCATTCCAAACATGTAGCAATAAAAACTTCAGAGCACCAAAAACATAGTAGCACACAAGTTCTTACAGACACAGGGAGAAATGAAAGAGACCGAGAGGCTGTTGTGTATTTATCAGATTCACCAGTTAGAATTACTAGCCAACATTACCACCTAAAAGTAACTGGGTGTCACCAGCAATTGACTGTTTTACTGTTCTTACCGCTTTAGCCAGGCAGCCGTCTGAATGTTCCAGTTTTCAATGTACATTTTGAAACTTGTTGCAGTCTAAGAGAGAAAAGAAAGTTAACATCTCACACTGGCTTTGAAATGTACAGGACAATACCAGTCTCTAACTGGATTTTAAACTGAAGAGGTTTACATGCAGTACGCTAGGAGTAGTAGCTAGCTACAGTCAAGGCTGTGTCAACATTTCCATTATAAACATGTTTTGGGGTTTATAACTCATCCATAAGAATTTACCCACGGCTGACACTTGCCACTCACTTTTAAAATCTCACTTTTTATTATAAAACAAAATAAAAGTGTTTGGCTATCTTTCTAATTATGGAAAAAGCCAAAAAAGGTTTTCTAATTTCAGATATTCATGCCACCCCCAACCCTTCAACTTACAAACAACTGCTTTTTAATCTTTAAACCTTGCAGTCCATTAGGTGGGCTGGAAATCCCTAGAGTGCTATGAAAACAAAAGGTTTCTAAAAGAAATGCATTATTGAGGGCAGGGGGACAGGTAAATGAACTTGTTCTCAAGAAACAATGGAAAGTATTTTTAGTACATGAACTTAGGGCCAAATCTTCAGCCCAGAGTGCAGCTTGAGAAACTGAGCTGGGCCGTAGGGAGATACCAATGGGGAAAGGGGAGGCAAGCCCACAGAGCAGTTACATAACCACTCTGCAGTGACTACTTCAACCTGTTGACTCAGTAAGCCATGTGCCACTCTCATGGTTGGAGGACCACAGGGTTCCCTCCAATAGCAGATCCTCTAGCCCTGCTCAGTTCCACCTCTGCACATGCCCTGGCCCAACTTGTCCTCTGCTTGCTATCTGAGACAAGAAGCTTCTGAGGAGCTGGACTCCAAACTTTTAGAAAAACATCCAGTCTGGATTTAAAAATTGTCAGTGATGGAGAATCTACCATGCCCCTGGTAAATTGTTCCAATGGTTAAGTACCCTCACTGTAAAAATGAATGCCTTATTTTCAGCCTCAGTTTGTCTAGCTTCAATTTCCAGCCATGGAGCATGTTATACCTTTCTCTACTAGACTGAAGAGCCCATTGTTAAATATTTGTTCCCCACGTAGATACTTATAGACTGTAATGAAGTCACCCCTTAACCTTTGCTTTTTTATGTTAAATAGATTGAGCTCTTTAAGTCTGTCACTGGAAGGTATGTTTTTTAAACCTTTAATCATTCTTGTGGCTCTTCTTTGAACCCTCTCCAATTTATCAACACCCTGCTTGAATTGTGGGTACCAGAAATGGACACAGTATTCCAGCAGCAGTTGTACCAATGCCATTAGAAGGTCAAAGGGCTCTTCCAAAGCTCACAAGGTCTTCTAAGAGAGCCAAGGGAAGTGTGAACTGGAGTAGGGCAGGAGAGGGGCCAAAAAGGAGTACTTGAGTGCTTTTGATCCTCAGTCCAAAATACTGGAGGTTAGAACAATCTTCATTAGTGTTTTAAGGGTTACATTAAAATAACCCTAATTGAGAAACACAACTTAATTGCATTATAGTATCAGTTAGAGAAAGGAGCTGTATTTCCTTGTTTCTATCAATGTTGTCCTTTTTTACTTGGCAAGCATTGATTTTTTTCGCCTCTGTGTTTCCAAGAGAGCAGCCAGTCAAGCTGGTTGTCAAAATGGAATTCTCTCTGGCAGGGTTCTCCTCAAACCTTCTGTCATAACTATAAAAGGAAGGGTAACAGCCCTCCTGTGTACAATACTATAAAATCCCTCCTGGCCAGAGACTCCAAAATCCTTTTACCTGTAAAGGGTTAAGAAGCTCAGGTAACCTGGCGGACACCTGACCCAAAGGACCAATAAGGGGACATGATACTTTCAAATCTTGGTGGGGGGAAGGCTTTTGTTTGTGCTCTTTGGTTTGGGGTTGTTCGCTCTTGGGACTAGGAGGGACCAGACATCAATCCAGGCTCTCCAAATCTTTCTGAACAAGTCTCTCATATTTCAAACTTGTAAATAAACAGCCAAGCAAGGTGTGTTAGTTTTTATCTTTGTTTTCTCAACTTGTAAATGTACCTTTTTACTAGGGTGTTTACCTCTGTTTGCTGTAACTTTGAACCTAAGGCTAGAGGGGGGTCCTCTGGGCTCTTTAAGTTTGATTACCCTGTAAAGTTATTTCCCATCCTGATTTTACAGAGATGATTTTTACCTTTTTCTTTAATTAAAAGCCTTCATTTTAAGAACCTGATTGATTTTTCCTTGTTTTTAGATCCAAGGGGGTTGGATCTTGATCCACCAGGAGTTGGTGGGAGAAAGGAGGAGGGATGGTTAATTTCTCCTTGTTTTAAGATCCAAGGGGTTTGGATCTGTATTCACCAGGGAATTGTTGAAGAGTCTCTCAAGGCTACCCAGGGAAGGGAATTAGCACGTTGGGAGTGGTGGCAGCGGACCAGATCTAAGCTGGTAGTTAAGCTTAGAAGTTTCATGCAGGCCCCCACATTTGTACCCTAAAGTTCAGAGTGGGGAAGCAGCCTTGACACCTTCTGTTACAGATATTGCAGTCACATGCAGTATCTTTTGGGGACTACTGTATTAACTTTGTGAAGGTTATATGGATCATTGTGAGCTAGGGAGTGTACTCCACTCCATGCAGGAAGGTTACAAAAGTTCCTCCAGAAACTAAAACCACTGGGCCATAATTACTGCAATTCTTGGGACTATAAACAGCTCCAGAGAAATACCACCCCCTGGGGTGGTTTGCATATACTGGTTCAAACAGGTGCCAGAGGCAAGGAGACACAGAAAGGTCCTTTGATGTAAAAGGCTGAGTTTATCCTGACAGAAGAGCCTTGTTTTTGATTCAACAAACAGACATGAGCCTTTTGTCCAAAGGGGACCCTGCCCTGCTGAAGGATTGGAAGGATTCTGATCTTCCAGACTCCTCCTGGGTACACTTAGTATGCATTAGACCTTTTTATGTTTTCATCCTTAAATAAATGTACTCTGCTGTGAAGGCTCCATCTGCAACATATAATCCCTGGCCATATCCCTTGGAGAGAAAGCAAGTGAGGAGGCTGGACTTTTGGTCAGACCTGCTGGAGAGAATCACAGTGACTGCAAGGGGGCTGCTAGCCTAAAATCACTGGTCAGAAGGGAGACGGATGTGGGCTCCTGCTGAGAGAGATGTTCTGGCTACAGCCCGAGCACTGAGAGGGCATTCTTTGGGCAGACCATAGAGAGGATCAATGATGAAGTTACCTCAAATCTTTGATGCCTTCCACACATACTTACTCTTTCATTGTGCCTAAAAGACTTCACAATACTTCCTAATTGACAGTCTGCTACCTGCACAGAGTGTATTTTCACCTGGCCATGACCAAATGGTGCAACAGCAGCCACATTTAGCAATCGGCTCAAATGCAGAAGTGCTTTATGCACGTAAGTGGCTCTTACTATTTGACATGTACTGCCCAGGTCACCAGCTTATAAAAAAATTAGCCTTTTAAAATTTTCTCATAAACCACAATCCCATTGGTCCGTTTAATATTTAACCCAGCTTGCCCCACTCTGGGGGGAAAAAATGAGCCTGAGTCTTATGGCCTCCCATCATTTCATACTCCCTCCATCCACCAGGGCCTCTCCATGGAACTCTTCCGACAGGTTGTGCTGTTAGAGGAGTGTTCTCCATAAGGAAAGCTGGACCACACAGCACCAGTTCAAAGGGAAGTTCAAAATGGAAATGAGGCTGTGGCATCACAAGGGTCCTGGGGCTGATATGGCTTCATTGCTCCTATGCTGCCAAAGAAATCCCCTTTCCAGCCCCTCCCCCCGCAGCCCATATGTCCCAGAGAGGGAAAGGGTGAATGAGGTCTACAGGATAGGAGAATGGATTAAAGTACTGGGGAACTCACAGCTTCTCTCGGCTTAGCGACATTCCTCCCCAACTCCCCCTCCTCTCTGAGTGGTACAGTGAGCACTCCCATTCCTGTTTTCAATCTATTTTAGATTCCCCCCTCAAGTCCGGGAGCAAAGGGGGAAGCTGAGTGCATTTCCATCTGCAGTTGGCTGCAAGTGCTTCTAGACTTGAGCTGTGCACCCACTGTGGATGCTGCAAAAAAGGAGCAAAGAAAAACACTCCAAGAATGACAGATGCAAGCTCGGGCAAGGGTTAAGACAAGCACAAATAAGGGAAGATGAAAGGGAGAGGGTATAGTGATGGTCTCAACTTTTCCACTGAGAATTATAGGGGCCCCTAAAATTTAGAGATGAATTACCAAAATCTGTCTTTTGATAGACCACTAAGCTACAATGCAGTTAACTCATTGGTTTCCTTTGCTTTTCCTCCTAAAATAATAAATAATGGATTGTAGGTGGAGAGCTCCTGTTATTGTATGAAAATAAATCCGTAGAAGAAGAAATTGAGAATGGCCTACTCCAGTCTCCTAGACATTTTCTCATGCCATTGGCACTCAGAAGATATTTATCTTAGGCAACAAACTAACAGGAAATATCTTGGTCACACTTTATAGTAAAGGTACCTTTATAAATATTTGTAAGGGACTATAGGATGCTAAAAGCATGCCACTGGCCTGAGGAATATGTTACAGATGTTCTGAGAAACAGTGTGGTCTAATGGATAGGGAACTGAGCTAGGAGTAACTCTTAATTCTATTTCTCGCTCTGCCACTGACATATTCTGTGACTTTGGGCAGGTGACCTCACTGTTCTATACCTGTTTCCTCTTCTGCCTTTTGTCTGTCTTTTCCATTTAGAACATATACTCTTTGGGGCCTGGACTGTCTCTTACTGTGTATTTGTACATCACCTAGCACAGACGAGCCCTAATCTCAGGTGGGTCCTCTACCTGCTATTGCCATACAAATACTAAAAATAGTAATAACAGATTGTTATAAGCACATAAATAGAAGATGCTATCATGGTTATGAATCACTGTTGTAAGCAATCTATTGACCTGTTGAACTCTACAATAATTAATAGTTTTTTAAAACATTGTTTATTAGCTCTTTAGAAACTATTTACAAATGTAACCTTCCTATGAAGTGTGACCAATACAATTTATCCGTACAAAAGATAAAACTCACTCTAATTCTAGACACACCTTTGGAAGAGAAAAATGTATTCCCGTTACTAATGAACCACATCATAATCGTCACTCCATAATTATACCAAGATTTTGTTTCTTTTAACTCACCTCAATGTTCCATATATTTAAGTTGGATAGCAGGTCCCAATGAAAATTGCCTTGATCATCAACACCACTGAATCCATAGCCAGCTGCATTGTTGATCGCGTCAGCTGTAACATCAACGCAAACGATTCAAATTAGACTGTGGCAGGCGTCATTCTTTTTACATGTCTGAAGGACACTGAACACAATGATAATGCTCAATAAACAATAATAAGAAAACTCTTAGGGTGGAAAAAAAATCTAGTAAAGGACAATGAACAGAAAGGGTTTTTCTAATCATTATGAAACTAAAACATACATATAACATGGTTGCATTAAAATTAGGGCTGTCAAGTGATTAAAAAAATTAATCATGATTAATTGCACTGTCAAACAATAATAGAATACCATTTATTTAAATATTTCTGGATGTTCCCCACATTTTCAAATATATTGATTTCAATTTCAACACAGAATACAAAGTATACAGTACTCACTTTATATTTATTTTTATTATAAATATTTGCACTGTAAAAATAAAAAATAGTATTTTTCAATTCACTTAATACAAGTACTGTTGTGCAATCTCTTTATCATGAAAGTTGAACTTACAAATGTAGAATTATGCACAAAAAATAACTGCATTCAAAAATAAAACAATGTCAAACTATAGAGCCTACAAGTCTACTCAGTCCTACTTCTTGTTCAGCCAATCGCTCAGACAAACAAGTTTGTTTATATGTGCAGGAGATAATGCTGCCCAATTCTTGCTTATGTCACCCGAAAGTGAGAACAGGTGTTTGCATGGCACTGTTGTAGCTGGCGGCGCACGATATTTATGTGCCAGATGCACTAAAGATTCATATTTCTCTTCATGCTTCAACCACTATTCCAGAGGACATGCGTCCATGCTGATGATGGGTTCTGCTCAATAACGATCCAAAGCAGTGTGGACTAATGCATGTTCGTTGTCATCCTCTGAGTCAGATGCCACCAGCAGAAGGTTGATTTTCTTTTTTGGTGGTTCGGTTCTGTAGTTTCTGCATCAGAGTGTTGATTTTTTAAGACTTCTGAAAACATGCTCCACACCTCGTCCCTCTCAGATTTTGGAAGGCACTTCAGATTCTTAAACCTGGGGTCGAGTGCTGTAGCTATCTTTAGAAATCTCACATTGTTACCTTCTTTGTGTTTTGTCAAATCTGCAGTGAAAGTGTTCTTAAAACGAACAACATGCTGGGTCATTATCCGAGACTGTTATAACATGAAATATATGGCAGAATGTGGGTAATACACAAAGCAGGAGACATACTATTCTCCCCCAAGTAGTTCAGTCACAAATTCAATTAACATACTTTTTAATGAGTGCATCAGCCTGGAAGCATGTCCTCCAGAATGGGCCAAAGCATGAAGGGGCATACAAATGTTTAGCATATCTGGCATGTAAATATCTTGCGATGCTGGCTACAAAAGTGCCATGCAAACGCCTGTTCTCACTTTCAGGTAAACAAGAATTGGGCAGCATTATCTCCTACACATGTAAACAAACTTGTTTGTCTGAGCAGACTTGTAGGCTCTAAAGTTTGACCTTGTTTTGTTTTTGAGTGCAGTTATGTAACAAACAAAAAAATCTACATTTGTAAGTTGCACTTTCATGACAGAGATTGCACTACAGTACTTGTATGAGGTGAATTGAAAAATACTATTTCTTTTGTTTATCATTTTTACAGTGCAACTATTTGTAGTAAACATATAAAGTGAGCACTATACACTTTGAATTCTATGTTGTAATTGAAATCACTATATTTGAAAATGTATACAAACATCCAAAATAGTTAATAATTTTCAATTGGTATTCTATTGTTTAACAGTGCGATTTAAATCATGATTAATTTTTTTAATCGCAATTACTTTTTTTTAGTTAATCGTGTGAGTTCACTGCGATTAATCGACAGCCCTAATTAAAATGTATCAATATTTGCCACATGGTTGTATCTGTGATACTGCGCTAGTTCCTTGTACTTGTGGGGGGAAATACTGCCGTGTCTCAAATTCAAGTTTCTGTTTTTTATTAAGATTTAGTCAACGTTAAGTTTTAGTGATGACTTTTGAACACCCCATGTACAAAGTTCCGTGCTGATCTCACAACTCACTTAATACCAGACTATCTCTGCACATCCAATACTGAGATGTACAAATAACTTACATTGCAGGGGCAAATAATTGCAAGAGCAAAAATGGAGGCCTGGTTCATGTCAGGTTGGACACTCACCCGGCCCATTTTCACACACTATGCTCTTCCTAGAAGACTCTTTGTTCTTCCTTATTCAGTAAGCCCAGTGGAATTCCATGGGCCGCAGCTCTCGCTGCATTCTTTCCCACAGAGCCAATCAGGGTTCTGTCTTGCTCTGGAACCCCTCTGATAATTGGGTCTGGATTTCAAGGATCCTGCTTTTAATCTGCCTCTGTCAAAAGCCCTTTCTCTGTGCATACTGAGAAGACAGGAGGGACTCATTACCTCTAGGTCTCTAAATACAGCCAAGCCTATAAATATTGGAAGGAAAAAATGAAAGTATAAACACTGCTAGATTTTTCCGCCTAGTTCCATTATAAATGACAAGTCTGATCAAGAAAACTGAAGATAAAGCTGAACTTTTCATTTTTATTAAATGAAGTCAGCATTTGTGTCTCGGGATTCAAAATTGGTCTTGGTCTCTCTTACAAAGTGTTCTGAGATTAGGTACAAATTCAGGGATAACCCTGAAGTACAACTCAGGGATGCAGTCTAATCTAAAAGCAGTATTCTAACCAGAAAAATATGGACCTTTCTCTTAACCTTCCACTTCACTGACAAGCTGCTGGAAATAGAGGCTTGATTTCTGATCCTAACAATCTAAAAACAACCCTGCTTGTTGTTATACTTTTTATTGAACAAGAAAGTGTCTGCTACTAGATCAATAACAAGTGCTAACCGCTGGTGCCAGATTGCTAGAACTAAATAAGAAAATTTATATTTAGTCCCTTCTATCCTTAATGTCTACTACTGTTCGGGCTTTCTGCATGCTACAATACCATAGGCCCAAATCGTGAGACGCAACAGCCAGCCCAGGTGTGTTAAGTATGTCTGCAGGAAGGTCAAAAATGTCCCTCCACAGGCTGTGGAGTGGACATGGCTGTAGACAATGGCTGAAGTAGCGTCTTTGCTGCCAATGTATTCACAGAGCCAAGAACTGGAGGATCTGTACAGGCATAAATCTTCTGGCCCTATCCTGCCCTCTATGCTGCAACAAGAGAACCCCTTGAAGAACTGTGCACCATGCAGTAGGGAATCAACTCCCACACATACACTTCAAACTGCACTGCTACTTCTTGATCTCCACAGAATGCTGAGACTTTTAGTCTCCACAGGCTGCACCACCTAATTAAGGGCAAAGGTGAAAAAAACCTGCATTCCAGTGTGTAATATTAAAACAGGTCTGTTAGCCCCAATGAAAAAGTTTGGATGCAGCATAAAGTACTCTGGAGTGAAAAGAATTGCTACCTTTCAGTTCTCAAATTACTGGTAAAATCTTGGACCTACTGAAGTCTAATTGGAGGTTTGTCATTAACTTTAGTGGGGCCAGAATTTAACCCTATTTGGTTAGTTGCTTATGTAGGATAAACCCCATCTATCAGATTGTGGAATTCAGGTCTAAATGGTTTTTACTAATAAGTATTTTAAGCCTTAGTCAAGTTTACAGCTAAGTTCCAGTGTTTAATGCTACCAACCAGAATGCTTGAATTTTCTCTCTTTTCATGAATCTGGAGGAATTCTGCAGTGTGCCTCACACAATAGCATGACTGTCCTTTTCTGGAAACAGCAACTGCTTATCGGCAGTTTTATTAAATGATTATATAATGCCCTATTCCACACAACGGACAGCTTAACTAAAAGGGTGGGGAGGAATCATGCCATTTTGTTGCTTGGATCTGCAACATAGATAAAAGAAGCCTCGCCCACCACTAGACAGAGCATGCTTTCCCAAAACTCACTTACAAGATCTTTCCACAGTCTCCAAGATTAAGTCACGTCATAAATCCAAAGGCAGTTTCTCTCTCTAATAATGTTTCTACTTTATACCCACATTTTCCAGATTTCTAATAACCTAAACCTATATCCAACTAAAATAAATTATTTCTCTGAATGATTTATTATCCCAAAGCCATTTCTATTACAAATATACCAATCCCAACTGTTTTCTTCCACTTATTATTTTCCTGCACTTTATCACTGCCTTAATCTGAATGCTCACAGTCCCTTTTCTATCCCCTTCCATGATGCTCCTCTCCAATTTCCAGGTATCTGTGCCTCTGTGTAGCAGATCTTGGTGATCTTCTCTATTCAGCAAACACAGTCTTTCTCACCCTTCCATAGCCTGCCAAGGGATCTCCTCTGACACACAAATTAAGAAGATTAAAGAAAAGTATATATGGGGATGGGGGCAACGGAGTGTTAGTTTGAAGTTATTTTTAGATACCAATCAAATTAACTCTCAATATTAAATAAATTGATAGCCAAAGAAACACATTCCCCACCTTAAAATCCAAGCCATTTACTACTTTCTTTTTTATAGGCCTCTCTGGCCTGCTCCCTTCTGTGAATGTTTGATTCTCCCTTTCCTTACAGAAGTGTTTTAGATCCCCCTATCTCCTCCTAAGATTTCATCCCTCCCTCTCCCCACACCATTATACATCCTTTCAACCATCCCATGTTTCCTTTGTGTGTGTCTTGCCTCATTTCCACATATATACCTAGTAGCAACACTGAAAGATCTTGTCTGTGCTCTTCCTGTGGCCCACTAGAAGCTGAGAATGAAACCCACTAACTGACATCAGTCCCACTTGGGAGCTGTTGTTCTAGTCAATGCTGCTGAAAAGGAGGTTGTTTATATCCAAAACACAGAGAAAGATAGTATCCATTTTTCAGGGGGAAAATAAGAACCCTTATTTCAAGTTCTCACTCAATAAGAATGGTCTTAAAAGGTTTAACTATCAATAAATTCAAAGAGTTGGTAGACAGTGATCTCAATATAATGGTGTTTACATTGCTGCACTGGGATATGAGGGTTATTCTAATATTTTGCAACACAGGCTACTTTTCTTGGGTGAACAGTCAGAAAACCCCTTTGTTTTTATTCTGCCTGGATCTGCCCAATAGTCCTGAAGGCTAATGTCATTTAATAGAAGGAAGTAGTATGTGGTTTAGAACCAAAATTTAGGTTTTGTTAAAGGAAACAATTTTAGGTGTGTGAATTGGAAGGGGGGGGTCTTCTGTGGGCAGTTTTCATAAAATTTAATATAACTGTTTTTTATTTCCTTTTAGAATATCATTGGAAATATGGTTTGGTTTCAAACATGCCCTAGCTGTGTTTGCTCTTCAATAGGGTAGCACTGAAATAAGGTTGTAAAAGAACAAGGAAAAACAAATGGTCTATTTTAATTATCCAAGAGTAAAGTGGAGCGGGGGAGGGGGGACAATTTAGTAGTGAAATAGTAAGGATGCTTTCAACTTATAAAGTTCTTTCCATCTGAGTATCTCAGTGAGCTTCATTTCAGCTAATTAATTTAGCCTCCAAACACTGGTGTGAGGTGGACAAGAATATGATCCCCACTTTTACATATAAGGAAATGTAGCCACAGTAATAAGAGATTGATTTTTAAAAGGTTGAAGACCAAGGTCTGTATAAATTCTTTGGCTGCAAAAATTGGTCTAAATATGCACCAGGGCAAGCAAATGCCCAATTTATAGTAACAACTGGTGTGCACAAACACATGCAGACAATGGGTCTCAACCTTCTGAATAATCACGAGTGACTTGCTCAAGCTTATACAAGAAGTCTCAAGTAGAGCTGGGAACAGAGTCCTCTTGAGTCCAAATTCAATGCCTGACCTACAGGATCAATCTTCCTCACCCTAATTGTTGGAAAGTAAATTGTATTAAATGCTTTCCAATACAACAACTTAAGGTGTTACTAGTAACACAGCGAGTTTCTTAAAAGCCTTGTATTTTTCGATGTTTAGAGTAGCTACATACTAAAAGCCACTCAAGGTTTGCAAGTGTGTTCAGATACTGTCTCGCAGCTATTGTTTGCCTCTATTATTTCCTTCTTTCAGTGTTACCTGATATTTCCCTCTTTGCTGAATTTTCTCTTAATAAAGACAAAATTGCAAGAAATACATTGAAGATAGCCTTGCAAAATTGTTACAAGTAGAATGTCATAGTTACGAACACCAGAATTACTACTGACTGGTCAACCACACACCCCATTTGGAACTGGAAGTACGCAATCAGGCAGAAGAAGAGACCAAAAAAAAAAAAAAAGAGTTAATACAGTACAGTACTGTGTTAAAAATAAACTACAAAAAAAAAAAGGGGGAAAGTGTAAAAAAAAGATTTGACAATATAAGGAAACTGTTTCGGTGCTTGTTTCATTTAAATTAAGATGGTTAAAAGCAGCATTTTTCTTATGCACAGTAAAGTTTTAAAACTGTATTAAGTCAATGTTCAGTTTTAAACTTTTGAAAGAACCATAATGTTTTGTTCAGAGTTACAACATTTCAGAGTTATGAACAACCTCCACTTCCGAGGTGTTCATAACTCTGAGGTTCAACTCTATTAACATTTATGACCAGCCAAAGCCCTTGACTATCCATTATCATAGCAATGGCTATCCGTTTTCATAGCAATGACTGTTGATAATATAACAACTTTATTTGGCCAGGAAAAGTTGCTTGCTTCAGGTGAGTGGATGAGAAGAATTTTACAAGACTGATTAGCCAGGGAGTTTTACACCTGAGCAGCTGACAGTGCTACTCCTCATCCTATGCAGGTGAGCTATCTCTTCAGTATAGCAGACGGAACTCTTTTTCTGCCTTATGGCTGCTCTGTACCCAAGTGAATGGGGAGGGCAGGGTTAGAGGTCAATTAGCCCTCTCCTGACCATCCTTATCTCTGCCCACACCCTGCTTCCCTTTCTCCCTTGCAAGTAAGGGTGTAGGATTGTCACCCACAGGAGATGGGGACTGAATGAGGCTAGGTCCACATAGAGATTTTGTACCAGTATAATTGGCAGTTAGGGGTATGATTTTTTAGCAATATAGTCATACCAGTACAACCCCTAATATGGATGTAGTTATACTGGTATAAAGGCACCTTATGCTGGCATAGCCTATTCCCTAGTATAGTTAAAGCGGGACAACTTTCTAGTTATAGACAACCCTAAGAATGGTTGTACAGCGATTCCCACAGCTTTGGATAGGCTGGTTCACATCTACAATGGCTTTGTAACTACCAGGGTGATCACAGGCTCCATGAGCCCCCATCTGCACCAGAGCAGTACAGGATTGGGACCAGGGAATACAATCATGGCACAAAGGATACAATCTTTTCTTCTTAAAGTATTAAGAATACCAATAAAAGTAATTTAGGTACAATTAACAAGGTCCAGGTGTAAGGGGAAGGTGTTACATACACATACCCATACTCACACCAATTATATTACACATCTAGATTCCAGAGGTTACATACTCCTCACTGAGTTCAATGGAACTATAATAGACATCAGCTGAGGATCTGCCCCCAGGTATGGGGGAGGAGGGGACATTTGCTGCCAATTGACAACAGTTTTAAAGTAGATCAAACGTCTGGCCTACACTATTTGACAGTGTCCTTTTGAGATTTATAGTCAATATACCCATAGCACGCCAAATCTCTTTCCTTCTGCAACTGGCAGCACACAGACAGACTGCTGTACCCACACTGGTTTCAGTGGGGCTCTGCACAGATGCAGGGGTGCTGTGTGAATTGCAGGATTGGGCCCCAAATTTTAAAAAAATTGTTTTATGACAATTTCATACACCCCACTGTTTATGTATTAAATTTCTTTGGACACAAAATAAGCCATTTAGTCATCCTTACCTAATGTCCATGCAAAGTAATATTTTGGCTTCGATGCTTGCATAACGATATACAGGTAGCCAAGTCTTGACAAGAAGGATGTGTTATTGATAAACTGGCTATCAACAATGTATGTAACAGGATAGGTCTTGGTAAGTGTCAAGAACAAAAGGAGAGATACAAATGTGATACACAGTTTGTATATCACAGCCCCCTGAAAAGCATAATGAATAATAAAACATTGATGTGATAATTTATCAGAATAGACTAAAAACAAAATAATGCTTCCCACTTACAAAAATAAATTGACTAAAGACCCAACAAGACTGGTAACAGCTAATAATAGCTTCCTTTTCCTCATAATTAATTTGTAACAAGGACCAGCTGGTATAATGAATCAGTGAAAGCCATGCAAAGTTGGCTTTAACTTATTTTACTAATTATACTTACAAATAGAAATTAAAGAATTAATCAGAACCAAAATGGGTCATGTTCTTTCACCTAAGCACTGTACATGATCTGCTGGAAGTGCCCTGAAGAGGACAGAGAAATAAGATGGGAAACAGAGAGTTTCCCTATCTATGCAGTTAAGCACAGGAACTTATTATTGGATTCCTGCTGGAAGCACCAAATATTCTGATTTCCAGTACAATTAGATTGTTATATATCTAGGTTCTTCCATCACTCCCATCAAGGTGTCTGAAAGTGCCTCTCAAAATGACTTAGACAGATACTGTCCTGCACCTAACCTAGCAAATATATATTTTTAAAAATGTGTAGTTAGTGCCCTAGCACTCCAGAAATCAGAATTATAGGTGTAAGCTATGTGAATGCTTTGTAACTGGCTTTCACATATCCATTGTGAGTAAACAGATTCATTCATACATTCATATTGCAAATAGGTGAATCCGTAAGAGTAGACTCCTAATATCAGGAGAATAAAAAACAATATACCATTATTATTTAAACACTGATGTAACTAACTCACTTTTAGCTCTTAAATACTTTTTTTTTTACATGCACTCCCTATACAGTAAAACTTAAATGCATAATGTCATTTTAAAGCTTAACCTTTTAAAGAAAAATACTAATTTTTCTATACTACACATATATAATTTATGCAAGTGACACAATGTGGGCCTGATTCTGACTTCACTTACACTGTCAGCAGATTACAACAGTGAGAGATCAGGATGATGTCCTGTATATATACATATTCCACGTTACAGAGAGAATATGCAGAACCAAATTCTGCTCTCAGTCAGTTACAAAGGTATAAATCCAGAGTCACTCCAATGTAACATCGGAATCTGGCCCATGCATTTTTCTGCAATACATGAATGCCACTTGTGGGAGTATCCAGTTAATATTTAATAATATAAAACAAAAATTATAAAGTCCTTGCAATGGATTTATCTTTTTCAGATTTAAAAGATGGCTTCAAAGATATTTTAAGACAGTCACCAGGTTTCCTTGAAATGCATCTGGGCAACTTACAGTAATTAATCAATTATGATTCCTGCTTCCAACATGTCCTCTACAGTACAATAGTTTTTTCAGCTTTTCTCTTTTGTAAAATGTTCTCTCTCTTTTGTCTAAGTCTGAATTACAATTCATAATAATCAAAATCTATAGTATGTTCCCACTGTGAATGGAGAGACTTGCACATATGATGTTCACCAACCAACGAGCTACTATGTGCTCTTCTGAACAAAGGGATGATGCCAACCCTCTTCCCCCTAGCTTTGTTATCAACACAAACAGCAGAAAAGAGTTATATTTTCTGGCACAATACCTCAAGCAGTTTTCCTTGTTTGGTTTTAAACTAGGTGCAGTTATAGAAGTCAGACATGCAAAGCAGTATTCTCTAGCCCTTTGCAATAAATACTTGGCTTTTCACAACTTACAGTTGGAGAAGGATCAGGAAGTCTGTCATAACCCTTTTGCTTCCAGTTCACTTCTAAAAGTTTCATATGCACATGCCTCCCTTCAATGAAGGCTATATAGTCCTTGTAATTGCTGCAAGGTCCAGCTATGACACTCATAAAATTGAGGAGATAGCTCAAATATTCCAGTAAGGAAGGTCTTATTCTGTCAAAACATCCACACACAAAACAGAACAAGGTAAAATATAAAAAAAAATTTAATGGGTACTTTTGATAAGTTTTTGAATTACACTGTGTAACATACTATTTGCCAGTCCCATGAATTATTATTATTCAGAGTATATTTAAAACTTTACATACAACAGAACCTCAATTATGAGTACTCTACATTTTTAAAGTCAGCTGTATACTAACTGATAAATGGAGACACAAAGCAACGGGTTACTGTAGAAATGTTACATAAACCTCCCTACAAACTTTCATTTTTCAAGAGACGACAATCATAGTTCCATCATCTAATAATTAGGTAAATTTTCCAATGGCTCACAGTTAAACCTTGAAAACTGAGGAACTAATTATTTTGCCCCTAAGCAAAGTTTGAAATGTATTAAGCACAAGGATCAAAGTTAGTTACTGCTGTAACTTTCAGCCTATTCAAAAAAGATTTCGCTTTCATTCCACAAATAGATGGAGTAAAACAAGATGGGGGGAGGGGAGAAATGCTTGTAATAGATAAGCAGCATCCGTTTTCTTTTGGTAAACAGTCAAATCTGTCGTATCAAAGTTTGTACTTGGAAGATGAAGAGATGGAGGAGAAACATGCATCAGTGTCCAGAAACTGCTGGTAGTAGGTTTAAAAAAAAAACCCAGCAGCATTTGAAGTGTCAGAAGCAAACTTCATCCTTGCTGTTTTAACATGGATTAGTGCTTTGATAAAGCTATTGATAGTGAGGGGGGGAAGGGAGTATTCTAATGTGAAAGATAGCAGACCACAATGAAATGGTAGATAAAAGCCTGAAGATCCAAGTAGCACAACTTTCTTAAAGGGCCTGGTTCAGCAAAGCACATGAGCAGTTGCTGCACTTCAGGCACCCATTAAAGTTAATGGGATTTAAGCATGTGCTTAAGTACTTTGCTGAATCAGGGTCTAAACCCAGCCTTGGAGAAACGAGGGCTCTCTTGGTATATGGTTCAGTCGCAGGGAAATGAAGAACTCATGTGTGGGTGGTTGGGACACGAACATCACAAAAAGAATTACCTTAATGAGTATTAAAGCATCCACCTTTGGCACTGGGTGGATTGCAGGCAGTACCTACATTAACAACAATTTTTTTTTTAAAAGTCGTACATGATTGGGGAAAATCTGACTCCTGGTAATGAGTCAGGGCGGAATTAAAACCCCCACAGACCACTATTACTTAGATGAGGTTAAAGACACACTGAATGGGAGAATTCTTACTTTACGGCAAGACGATTTTGCTCAGCAGTGAGGTCCTCAGCTTGTCGGCCTATTCCTAGCAAGAATAAATAATAGGCATGACACGATAAAATCAAATTAGACTCTTCCAAAAATAACTGCAGAAAACTATCCCAAGATCAAAGATTATATGCTGTAGGCAGTTATTGGAGATTTTAAATTCACAGGCCTTCCTGTGTTTCATTGTTACCAACGGTAATAATTTGATTTCATTTTCCATCCTTTATGTCAAACATGCTCATCCTCAAAAGACTGCATGAAGTACTGAGAATGGGTACTTTAGGGTCGGTTCCTCCCCCCTCTCCCTACAAGGCTCTCCTTCTCCTTTGGATCCATCTCCCTTCCTCATTCTCTCCTCTTCAACATGAGTCCACAACCTCACTGTCTCTGTACCTATTGAAACAGCTGCCCAAGTAGGCAGTGAGCTGCATAATGCTCATCCACCAGCATTCATCCCCAGTGGCTATTATTATAGCTCTGTTCCAGGAAATCCCTGTTCCCAGAAAATGCTGGTCCTCTTAGCCACAAGCCTCCTCCTTATTCCCATGTGAGGAAAGGGGCAATTCACAGCAAGAAGACTGGCCAAAGGAGAGGAACTGGCTGCTGGCATGGGAAAGAAGGGGTTGGTCAGGACTCAACTATAGTCAAGAGTTCCAGCTGAGTTTCCTTCTGCCCAGGCACTGCACTCTAACCACTAAACTCCTGGGCTCAGACTATATCCACCACTGTAAAATAGACCCTTGACTAGTGCGCTTAAACACCCTTATGTAAAAACCCGTATGATTAACAGAACATTAATTATGTTTTTTGAACACTCAAATGCAAAAGTTAAGGTTATCATATTAACATTAACTATGTAACACTGTACAGCCTGTATATTTCATAGCATGCATTTAACAACAAACACTGATATATTTATGTGCACACCCATCATGGCTGCACCAGCATATTTAACCTCTTTTTTTCCTTCTATTTTTGGAGAGGTTGGGGGCAGGGTTGGTTTCATTTGGAAGGGAGTTGTATGTATTTTCTAAATAAAGTCACAACTGCTTGAAAATGGAAACTGCATCCATTTTATCCACTCCACTAGTATGAAAGTTCGTAAGGTAATAAGCACTTACCACTACAATTAATCTGTAGGACTTTTAAAAAGATTAATTTCAAATGCATCCGTCTCTGCTGTTACCATGTCTTCCCCCCTCATGTGTCTGTTTATTTACACCTGTTGGATATTACCTAAACCCTAGATTACTACTCTCTCTGAAGCAGAGACTGTCTCTGTGTTATTTGTTTGTACAGTGCTTAGCGCAATGGGGCTCAGATCCCTGCGTGGAGTCCCCAGGTAGGGTTGCCAGGCATCAGGTTTTTGATCGTAACGGTCAAAAAGGGACCCTGGCGGCTCCAGTCAGCAGTGCTGACCGGGCCATTAAAAGTCCAGTCAGCGGCGCAGCAAAGCTAAGGCAAGCTCCCTGCAGCTCCCGGAAGCAGCCAGCATGTCTCTGCAGCCTCTAGGCTCAGGGCCAGCTAGGGAGGCTCCGCACGCTGTCCCCACCCCGAACTTCAGCCAATGGGCGCTGCGGGCTTGAGCAGCGTGCAGAGCCGCTTGGCTGTGCCTCTGCCTAGCGGCCGCAGGGACATGCTGGCTGCTTCTGGGAGCCGCCTAAGATAAGTGTTGCCTGGTGCCCGCACACGTCACCCCCCTCACACCCCAACCCCCCTGCCCCAGCCCTGAGTCCCCTCCTGCACCCCAAACCTCTCATCCCTGGCCCCACCTCAGAGCCCACACCCCCAGCAGAAGCCCTCACCCCCCCACACACACCAACCTCCTGCCCCAGCCCAGATCCCCCACCACACTCCAAACCCCTCATTTCCGGCCCCATTCCAGAGCCCTCACTCCCTCCCGCACCCCAACCCCCTGCCCCAGCCCAAAGCCTCCTCCCACACTCTGAATCCCTCAGCCCCACCCCCAGACCAGAGCCCCTCTTGCATACCACACCCCTCATCCCCAACCCCACCCCAGAGCCTGCACCCCAGCCGGAGCCCTCACCCCCTTCTGCACCCTCACCCCTTGCCCCAGCCTAGTGAAAATGAGCAAGGGTGAGGGAGAGCGAGTGAGGGAGGGAGGGGGAATGGAGTGGGTGCGGCCTTGGAGAAGGGTGGGGCAGGGCCTCAGGGAAGGGTGGGGCAGGGCAAGGGTATTCGGTTTTCTACAATCAGAAAGTTGGCAACCCTAACGGCTATAGAAATAAACAACACCACCACTAATGACAATTTCAATGTTTGAGCCTTTTATTGTACTGGAGGCAGGCATCTTTCTGGAAAATGATGCCATTTGTGACTCTAGCAGTGTCAAAGAGACTTGGGTCAGGTAGGGATGGGCCCTGTTCGGGTCAGGGTCAGACCTAAAAATTAGGCTCAAGCAGACTTCTAATCTATGCAGACAGTTAGTCTGCAGCAGGCTAGCACAGGGTAGATTTACACCCCAGCTTGCTGCAAATTGTTTGTTTTTATAGACAAGTCCTTAAACTCATGCCTTGGTCTCGCATAGATTCAGGATTGAACATATTAAGTCCTAGGGCCTGATTCTGATCTCACATCAGCGAGAATCAAGGGTAACTTGAGGGAAGTCTGTGGAGTTACACAGGTGTCAAACAAATATTAAATGAGATCAGACTTAGGCCCATGGACATCAAACCAGTGTAATTTTCAATACCCTGGAGGTAATCTTCTCTGAGGTATAAAAGCATCTTTATTATAAAAAGAAGGCTTAGAATCAGGAAAAATGCAGCAAAATCTGTCTGTTTTTCAGAAAGCACTGCCCTTCCTTGCTTGGAGAAACACAGTGAACTAAATTCATCCCTGGGGTAACTCCACTAAAGACAGTGGACTGGAATGGAAGTGCTGCCTTTAGGATATCAGAGGGTTTGTTTGCTTACCATCGTGCACTTGGAATGCAAGAGTTGTTATCTTCTGTGTAATAATCATCAGTGGGCTATAACGTAAAGATATAGAAAGCGATGAATGCCTTTTCATAATACAGTGCAAATCCTTTCATCTTATTTTTATATGATTATTGGATTGAGTGATAATAATCTTACACTTATATAATGTCTTTCATCTTAAAGACAGGTTTCAGAGTAGCAGCCGTGTTAGTCTGTATCCGCAAAAAGAAGAACAGGAGTACTTGTGGCACCTTAGAGACTAACAAATTTATTAGAGCATAAGCTTTCGTGGACTACAGCCCACTTCTTCGGATGCATATAGAATGGAACATATATTGAGGAGATATATATACACACATACAGAGAGCATAAACAGGTGGGAGTTGTCTTACCAACTCTGAGAGGCCAATTAA
>NC_048299.1:177394043-177405292 GCF_013100865.1 Trachemys scripta elegans
GTCGGGAAGGAGCAGAGCCGCCATTTTCCCGGACATGTTCGGCTTTTTGGCAATTCCCCCCAGACGGGGGTTTGACTGCCGAAAAGCCGGACATGTCCGGGAAAAAGAGGACATATGGTAACCCTACATTAAGCACCTCTGCCATTTCCACATTTTCTGTTATTATTTTTTCCCCCTTCGTTGAGTAACGGTCCTACCCTGTCCTTGGTCTTCCTCTTGCTTCTAACGTATTGTAGAATGTTTTCGTTACCCTTTATGTCTCTAGCTAGTTTGATCTTGTTTTGTACCTTGGCCTTTCTAATTGTCCCTACATACTTGTGTTATTTGTTTATGTTAATCTTTTATAATTTGACCTAGTTTCCACTTTTTGTAGTACTTTTTGTAGGGCTCTTTTTTTATTTTTAGATCATTGAAGATCTCCTGGTTAAGCCACGGTGGTCTCTTGCCATACTTCCTACACAGTGGGATAGTTTGCTCTTGTGCCCTTAATAATGTGTCTTTGAAAAACTGCCAACTGTCTTCAATTGTTTAGATTGCTTCCCATGGGATCTTACCTACCAACTCCCTGAGTTTGCTAAAGTCTGCCTTCTTGAAATCCATTGTCTTGATTTTGCTGTTCTCCATGCTACCATTCCTTAGAATCACAAACTCTATCATGTCATAATCACTTTCACCCAAGCTATCTTCCACTTTCAAATTCTCAACCAGTTTCTCCCTATTTGTCAAAATGAAATCTAGAACAGCCTCTCTCCCTCGTACCTTTCTCCATCTTCTGAAATAAAAAAATCATACATTCCAATACATTCCAAGAACTTGGATAATCTGTGCCCTGTTGTTATTTTCCCAGAAGATGTCTGAGTAGTTGAAGTCTCCCATCACCACCAAGTCCTGTGCATTGGATGATTTTGTTAGTTGTTTAAAAAAAGCCACATCCACCTCTTCTTCCTGGTTAGGTGGTCTGTACCCCTACCATGACATCATCCTTGTTTTTTACCCCTTTTATCCTTACCCAGAGACTTTCAACAAGTCTGTCTCCTATTTCCATCTCAACCTCAGTCCAAATGTATACCTTTTTAATATATAAGGCAACACCTCCTCCCTTTTTTCCCTGCCTGTCCTTCCTGAGCAAGCTGTACCCTTCTATAACAATATTCCAGTCATGTGTATTATCCCACCATGTCACATTGGTTCAGCAACAACTTTTCATTTTAAAAGCAAACTTTTGTCAGGCATGATTCTTGCTAATGACAAAACTGATTTATTTTATGCTAATGTTTAAGTAAGTAACTTCAAACCAGAGAATCAAAGCCAAACTGATGTCCCTTTAATTGCCTGCATTTAGGCACCTGCATTTGAAAATTGGGCCCCCTGCTGTAAACCACTGAGCACTGAAATCCAAACAATTCAGATGGACTGAAGGTCATGCACAAAATCAGCCTGAATTAGAACACTGCTACAATTTAATCTGAAAAAACTAACATTCTCTCCCTTCCATCCCAAATTTGAACTCTAAATAAGACATAAAATTTGACAGAAATGACACTCCTGATGCAGAAAAATACAACATATCATACAAAGCCCTTTCTGAAAAACCAATAGGAGTCTTTATTTTCCTCCTGGGTTCAAGATGCTTAATATACAATGACAGCAAGAGAGGGAATTAAGGGTGCTAGAGAGGGAAAACAGTGTATAAAATAACAGCTCAGCTAAAGCCTCCAATATTCAAACAGACTCAAATTGTCTAGTCTATTCTGTAACCTTCCTCAGGAAGGTGGAAAACTGTCTTGCAAGGTCCCCTAAGCAGAAATCTGCCCATATCGTGTCCCAGCCAAGAAAAGAATAAGTCCTACATGTCCATACTTGAAAGCACATATCCATACTTCTGTAGTGCCTGGTACTGTAATCTCTCCTCCAGCTGTAAAAGTAGGATGAACAGGTCTGCCGTCCCCGTGCCCCTCCTACCCGGCCACCGACTTCATCTTGATGTCAGCTTAAGAAATTTACAGCGAGGACAGAGTAACTGAAAACTTTGCATGTTTCACTTGGTGCCCTGAAATCCAAGTGCTTCACCTACATCATATGCTAAACCCTTCTGGCTTTCAACCTTTGAATCCATATGTTGCTCACATATCCTAGTGATGGGTACCACATAGATTGCCATTCAGTTTACAGAATGAGAAGTCCTAATGAGATGCCTAACTTGGCACACTGAAGCACATTATGCAACTACTGTTCTATATGGGTCCACTATAGCACCTGGACAGACACTTCATACCTTCCTCCCACCTAAAATAGTTCTCTGTTTTAAAGCTGAAATGCTGAGTCAGGAGATGCTGGTACGTTGAGATTTCAAGCCTAGTAATAAAATAAACAGTACAGCAGAGATCAGCAATCTCTGCCTCTTGACACATAGAGAGCTCTTTCAAAGTGTCCTTGAAGATCAGCTTTGCAGGTAAATGCCAGAACATTGTGTTTAATATCTGCCAGCCTCCATTGTGTGTGATTAGTTGCCAAGTTAGAAGTCTGATTTGGATATTTAAAGTATTAAAAAGAAGCGTTGCCAACTCTCAGGATTTTATTGCAGGTCTTATGATATTTGGTATGTTTTTAAAACCCCAGCTCCCTGAATCATGTGATTATACGAGAACCTCAGCTTTTGTTGGTTGTTTGTTTTTTTAAATAAGTTCCTAGCCCTACTGATTGTAGAGAAAAGATTGGAAACATGAATCCTCCAAGCTCAAAAACAGAGCCAAAATAAAAAGAACCCAAAGCATATTTTTAAAATCCCATAATTACTAAGTCAGACTCAGGATATTTGAACACTTAGGCCTGGCAATACTGAAGGAATAAATTGCTATTTTTTTTTTAACTTTCAGGTAACATCTAATTATAAATGGCACAAAAATGTTGACTAAATTAGTTTGTTAAACATGGTGCCTATGTCATGCAAGATCAAATGTTTTTGACATATAAGTAATAAAAATGTGACTCAGTTTGAGAAGGCTGCAGAGATGTGCACAAAAATAAACATTAATAAAACCTACTGTATACCCACAAGTGAAGGTCAGAACCTATTATTTTGTTCAAAATGTTGACACGGTTTATTGAAAAGAGGCGAAGAAGTAGATAGACTTTAAAAGAAAATCACAATATTCTATGAGAATAAAGCCTACAGATGATACTTACATTTACAGAGGAAACCTAAAGGAAGACATTTGAAATAAAGCCATTTATTCCCAAATCCCAGATCATTTGAGCTCTGTTTAACTGTGACTAAAAAGAGCTCCTCATGCTTTGCAGCTGCAAACTAAAGGATATTATCCCACAATGCCTAATCTGTGAATATCATACAAAATAAAACATATCAACACCATTGCTAAAACCAGACCAGAGAAACAGAAACTCAATTTCCTCGTGCTATGATTTATTTCTAATATTTTTGATACTTTTTGTGAATTTATTTCCTTGGTCTGGAAATCAGTGTGGAAAACCTCACACGATCAAGGGCTCTCATGAGATTGTTCAGATTGTCTACGTTTTTTTACTATTGTACTAGAAACTCCATATCAACATCTCTTGCTGTATTTTGTTACGTCTGTTTTCAACAGAAACCAGGAAGTGCAGCAGCACACAGAAGAAGATACAAACTGAATTTTACACACCTCAAATCAGTTTTCAGTTTGTTTCATGTTTAGGCAAAAATTCAAGTCACTTCCTAACTTAAAATCAGAACCACTTACTTCACCCATCCCCAATTCTAAACAATATGTTTAGTTGGTGGCATCTATTAGATAACTATTCTTTACAGCTGAAAGTTTTCATTCAGAAAAATGTTTCTGAGGGAATTGCGTGGGATATTAATGGGATATCAAGCTTTTCAACTCTGATTCACTGGTCTGAATTTAAGCTGGTTGGTAGTTACCACCCACGGTTCCTTATCAGCTTATGTGTAATCAGTTAGTGGTGTCCAATTTCAAGTGGACAAATGCTAAACAGAGTAGTCAAGCAATGAATGAGCATGGAGTGAATGAAGAGAGTGCTATCGTCATACTACAGAAAAGAGGCTTATTGGCAGAGCCATGTCTTGCACTGCTACTACCCATGTTGTACATGGTCTGTGGCTACACAGAGGACTTCAGTCCCCAGAGCTGTCGTCCCTTCACTTACAATGCTAAAAAAGAATTTCCTTAATATATTTTCAAGGAAAACAAATGTTTCCATCTAACTCTTTGGAGTGTTTAATACTTCTGTACTTTGTTCTGCAATGGTGTAACAATAAAAGAATACATCTAGGTCAGATTCCATTGTCAAATATATTTTCTTTTTACACATTGGCTATTCTACCATTGTTGCTAACTTTGGGGATTGAAATAAAACCAGCAGAGGAAAGAAAACACAGCAACGCATTAAGCATTAGAAGATAAATAACTGCCTTCAGTGACACTCATTGCTAAAAAATTGCTTTATAAAGCTTTTCGAGATTTCACATTTAACTATGTTCATTTTTAGGGTGGTTTGCTAGAAATGTTGCCATTTTTTCCTTTGGAGTAAAGTTAGGGCTGATAAAATGTTTTAGCCCAACAGCCCTGGAGAATGAAATCTTCCATTTATCTACAGCAGAAATATATGGCACATGCAGTAAAAAGTGCAAGATTGTGTATCTGTCAGCCAAAAGGCTCCGATTTACACATGGAAAATACCACCTTTCAGGGTGAAAAGGTGGGTCAGTCTCCAAGCCAATTCAAGCATTTGACTCTCATATAAGGGTGTTAATAAGGGTGGTAACTAGTGCCAATTTTATGGTGATTTTTGTGCTGTGAATTTTTCCACTAGGAATAGTGCGGAGGCCCCTAGAATTTCAGATAAGCCATTTGTGTCACCCACCGGCCTTCAATGAATATTCTTCAAATGGTAGTGGTTTTTGCTCATAACAAACTGGTTGAACTCAAACCTGTAACCAAAAAGTGAGAGGCACCGTGGCCCCAGTCCAGCAAAGGATTTAAGCTTGTCCATAATTTAATCCATGAGTAGTCACACTGACTTCATTCATACTGTTCATGTGCACAAAGTTAGGCACATGTTTGAGTAGTTTACTGGATTGGGACCCATGCCCATTACTAGCTTCCTGAGCTATCATATTCCTTTGATTTTTTTCTTTTTAAACTAATCCATTTCTGGTAAAAACTATAATATCACTACACTGACAGTCTACATATGCTATAAAAGAGGATGATGTATTATTAGTAGTGCCATTCTTATAAAGTATTAAAAAACACCAAAAATCAACTCACCAGCATAATCCTCTTAGCATAAAGAAGAAGGGAAAAAAATATGTAACTGGGGTAAGAAAGAGTTAAAAAAACCTAAATAATCCTAAGAACAGTTTATAAATGCCATAGCAAAGCATCCAGAAAAGGATTTATAATAAAACATGCATGTTTCACTCTTTCAAAAATGGGATAAAACAGCTTTGCTGGTAGCTGGCCCTTTAAAGCTGGAAGAAACAACCAGCTACAGCTATTCTGGAAGTTCTTTCCCTTTCATCAGGAGAGGGGCAGATGGCTCCTCTCACATTGTTTTCCCAGCTTGGCAAGAAAGGGCTTTGGGAAAATCCAAGGACCGTCTCCCCCAGAGTAGAATCAGAATGAGGAAAGAGAAGACTTGGGGCCACTCACCAGGACTGGCAATACTGGTCTATTGCACTCTCAAAAAAGGAATAAAGAGAGCAACAGTCTATCCCACCCAACCAGACAAACTTAAGGAAGAAGCAGCTTGGGCCAACCTGACTTGCTGCTTCCTTGGACACTGAGGGATTGGCAAATAGGAAGATAACCTAGGACCCACTCCACCACCAAAGAGTAACTTTGGAACTTATTCTCCCATCCCCACTCAAGGTGGAGAAGCAGATAAGCAGACCCTCCCCACCTCTGGCAAGGTGCTATTGTGCAAGAACACACACAGGCACACCTCGCTGGCTAATGGAAATACTGAGTCAGTCTAACATCATGCATTATTTACTTTGAACAAGTATTTCTTGAAAGATTAAGTAAACAAGATTGCAGGACAACCCTTTGTGACATTCTTTTAATTGTACTAAATTACAGTCCTACAATAATTTAATAATAAATTATATTGTTAGCCAATACATATATGGTCGGCTTAGTGTTAATATAAGTATTGGGAAGTTATGTTAACTGAATGTATTATACTCTCCCTACAATTCTGTCCACTCATGTCAGGTATCCCATAAGACCATGCACTAGTCGAAGTAATTATCTCCTTTGGCTTAAGGAGATAAGAAAACGGTCTGGGTCAGGACATATGAGTATTTTTCCATATTAACAGGTAGGGAGTTATTCTCACAAGCTAATACTGAAATGTCCCAAAGGAAAAGGACAAGACATATGAATATTCTACCCTGGTATAAACCTTATATTTATAAACCTATAATTTGCCTCCTGAATATATTTCATAATGAACCAAAGTGTGATCAAGCAATTGACTATACAATTTATCAACAGACATAGTATATGAGCTGGATACTCACCCAGAGAAATCTGTAGTGAGAATACCATAATTAAATATGTATATTCGGCTAATGTGACACAATGTGAGGTATCCCATGGCTACCACAAAGGAGTACCTAAACAGAACATACAAACAAACAGAACAGTTACCAACCGAAGCAGAGTCAAGACTTTACATTCACCTCATACAGGCAAACCAAAAAATGAGAGTAAATTTATACATGTCAGGATGATAATCAAAATTGAGACACTCAAAATTACTAGTCACTTTGGAAAATTATGTCCTAGAATTCAAGTGTCTGAAGCCAGATAACATTTAACATACTGCTGAGATTATCCATTCTCCTTTCTGTTCTATGTACATACACACACACCAGAAATACTTGAGACACTCATATTGCAAGTCTGTAGAAAACAGGAGAGAGAGAATATAATTATGCTTTAAGAGCAGGGCCGGCTCCAGGGTTTTGGCCCCCCCAAGCAGCCAAAAAAAAAAAAAAAAAGTCGCGATTTGCAGTGGCAATTCGGCAGGAGGTCCTTTGCCCTGAGCCGGAGTGAGGGACCGTCCGCCGAATTGCTGCCGAATAGCTGGACTTGCCGCCCCTCTCCGAAGTGGCCGCCCCAAGCACCTGCTTGACAAGCTGGTGCCTGGAGCCGGCCCTGTTTAAGAGTACACAATCGCTGTACATTGTTTTCAGTAACATTTGGAAGACAATTTCTTTTGGCTTTACATGCTCAAATAGGCCGTTATGCAAAGTTTTTCACACCGGAAGTATTTTTTAACTAGGGTTTGAAAAAATCCACTCTCTGGTTTGTGTCCTGTGTGAGTGTAAAATTAGGTTAGGCAGGAAGGCTAGTGGTATCCTGGATTCTGACATTCTAATAGTTTAAGGCAGTGATTCTCAGATCTCAGTGGTTCAGGAGCCAAATTAGCGATCAGCAGTACCCAAAAGAGTCACAGTAGCATGAATTCATTATTTCATTAAATATGAATAGTACTATAGTAAAACAGTATGAGAGGGGAAATATTTCACACTACTGTGGCTCTTTTGGGTACTGCTGATGGCTAATTTGGCTCCCGAACCACAGAGGTCTGCCATAAATATAGTTCTCACAGCAAATAAGTTAATAACTTAGTGCAAGTTCATAACTTAATTGGTTAATAACATAGTAAAAGCATCCTGATTGGTTAATAATTAAATCACACTGTGTTATGATATCATGTGCTGCAAAGACATGCAGGAGACACATTAAAGAGCTCATGGGCCGCAGTCTGAGTATCGCTGGTTTAAGGAGTGCAGCGTTGCAGATCCTCAGTGCAGCACACGGAGGGGTGATCCTTAAACCCTGTTACTTCCTCTCCCTCTCCTCATCATCCCCATCCATAACAGAACAGGAAAGAGGATGCCAGCAGATGTAGGTTGCCAATTGAGACAGAGAAGAGCAGGAAGAAGATCAACAGAACCAAGATTCAGCAGATCCAGAAGGGTGCAGCAGAGCACCAGAAGGCCAGAAACACCAAATTGAGAAGAGAACAGCAGGTGATCCTAAGACCCCATCTAGAACTGAGGCCATCAGGGTCCAACATCATATCAGCAAAACCAGCCAACTGGAGCCTAGGACCATAGAGCCCTAGCAGTAGGGGGCAGGCAGGAACCTAATGATTGGGAAATCAAGGCCTTCACACGCAAACAGCAGTGGCACAAATTGGCCACCAGAATACCAGGCAGGCAGACTGGCGAGTGTGAGGCTGTGGCCACCAGGCCCAAGTCAGGACAAACCAGAATGGGGAACAGAACAGAAGATGAAATGGCAAAAGAACTGGCCAGCTGGGAGGGGGCGGAGCCAGGCCTTTGTCCCTTTAAGGGTGGTGTGTTTAGGCCCACCAGTGACTGATTACTTACAACCCGGGTGATGGGTTCAGGTGAGGGATCAGGTGACAGCCTGCAGGGTCACCTGGTTCTCAGATAAAAGGTCAGCAAGTAGCTTGGTTAGGGAGAGGGACCTGCAGGTAGCAGGAAGGCTCCTATAGGAGACCCAGTGTTAGGATGAAAGTCCTGGAAGGCGATTTTCCACACTAGCTAGGTGTAAAACCTAGCTAGAGACATCTGTTGTATGAGCCGGGAAAGAAACCTTATATGGAAGAGGCTTTAGGAGGAGCCAGGCAGCAGGACCTTATTTATCTGTTTTGAGTATTGATTTTAAAAAACAAACCCATGCCTGGGTTTGACCTACTACAGCCCTCCTGGCTCAAACCAGTAGAGGAAGACAGAACAGCCTATGTAGAGACTGGACTAATGGGGAATAGGAAGGGTGCAGATTAGATCCATTCATGCATTCATACTTTCGTTATTTCCCTTACTCTCTTTTTTACTTCACTCCATGAGAAATCTCTCCTCTGAGAAAATATACTTTTTTAAATTCCTATTATCAATATTCTCGTACATTGCTGAAGGAACGGGGCATGGCTTGGGGACATAGTGTATTAAACACTATGAATAGGCTCAGTCTTTAAGCCAGCAGTTGTTGGCTGCAGTTTTCAAGCCCTGTTTTAGCCCATAACATTTATCATTTAAGTTACTTTTCATGTTGCCTCAATTAATTTGAACATGTTATGTTTGAGCCACAAAGCTATTGCTAAGAATGAGGAATGGCACTGTTCCAACTTCCCCAGCCCTGCTAAGATTTTCAGCATGTTCCATCACAATTTCAAACCAATGCAGTTCAAAGTATGACTCACTCTTGCACTCTAATAGCCAACAACATTATGTAAACTGGCTTCATTTGTGGTGCAACATATGCTATTTTTTCCATCATGAATAATTGGCTAAACAGTAAGAGTGAGAGGAAAATCCTTTAACTTGAATGTATGCCCATTTCTTCTCATTCTCCTATGCAGGCATGAATAAATATTGGATTTCTAGCTGTAGATTTGGTTTCTACAACTTGGTCCACTGATCCAGAACAATAGATTGCTCCCTTCTTTCCCCAAGACACAGGCAACAGTACTGATCAAGAAAGAAACAAAGCGTATTTTAGCACCTTTTCTCTCTGATCTCTTCTCACACAGGCCGCGTAGTGCTAGTTATCAACTATATCAAGATTTCTAGGTTCTAGTTCTGGCTCTGCCGTGTGACTGTCCTATGTGGCCACCTTGGGAAACTCATTTAGGATAAAATTGTCAAAAGTGGCCTCTAATTATGCCACTCTCTCATACCCTCTCCATGAAAATCTTGCTTCAGTGCTACCAGTGTTCCCTGCTGCCTGCCCCTGCCTGTTTGGAACAATCATGGATTCTAGGCTGGATGCCTTCTCCTTTGCATGTTTTCCCATTGGCTGTTACATGAGGGGTACTTCATAGAAGAGCCACCGCGTACAGCTGCAAGTCATCTACCTCTAGCAACAATTTGTACTTTGCACGTCACTTGTTTAATTTTATTGCCTGCCACTGTAAGATATTTATAAATAAATCCTACTTTAAAAAATGTACTAGACTGGACATTAGACTCACTGGAGAGAGATTGTCTGAAGAACTGACAAGACAGAAGGGGAGACGGTTGATGCACACATAACTATCGTTGACCCTCAGAAAGCCCCTACCAAATGATAAGCAAGCATAGGGATTCTGTCTTCAGGTACAACTGCAGTGGCCACGGGAGTATGTCTAAGCCAATGAAGGTGAGTTAAAAAACTTGCACAAAGAGAGTAGGGCAAGAGGATATATGTTACAAACCAAAACTAGACCTAACGGGAGCATTAATCCAATGGTCTTAGCAATGCCCAAGTCAACCCAAAACAAAAAAGTGGAATAACTCTCAGGCTGCCAGCCGGCATGTTCCTCTGGATTACTTAGAGAAACCAATTTTCCAGGTAACATTACTACCTCCATTACTACACATACTACCTCTAAGGGCTCAAAATAACAGCAAGTGAAAAGCAATTCCACATGCAGAGAAAGAAATGCTCAGCATGCTGAACCCTAACAAAGAACTATTGCTTGGAGAACTCTGAGACAATACATTATCTGTGATTATGTTTTGCAAAATATTACAAAGAGAACTACTCTACTGCCCTGTAAATCTCTTCTATAGATGCTTCCTATCTTTGTACAAGAATCAGCTACGGTTTCAACAGAGTTTGCCAATTCTGATCAAGGTACCATTTGCCCAATAAGGTTCAGTGACACACTAAACCAGGGGTCGGCAACCTTTGAGAAGTGGTGTGCCGAGTCTTCATTTATTCTCTTTAATTTAAGGTTTCACGTGCCAGTAATACATGTTAAGGTTTTTTAGAAGGTCTCTCCTTATAAGTCTATATTATATAACTAAACTATTGTTGTAAAGTAAACAAGGTTTTCAAAATGTTTAAGAAGCTTCATTTAAAATTAAATTAAAATGCTGATCTTACGCCGCCAGCCTGCTCAGCCCGCTTCCAGCCTAGGTTCTGTTCACCTAGGCCTGCAGCGGGCTGAGCGGGGCAACTCGAGGTCAGGGCAGAGGGCTGGGGGGTGTGTGGAGGTGCAGGGCAGAAGGCTGGGTGTTGGAGGGAGGTCAGGGCAGAGGGCTGCGGGTGTGTGCAGGTGCAGGGCAAAAGGCTGGGGGGGGTTCAGGGCAGATGGCTGGGGGTGTGTGGAGGTGCAGGGCAGAAGGCTGGGTGTTGGGGGCGACTCAAGGTCAGGGCAGAGGGCTGGGAGTGTGTGGAGGTGCAGGGCAGAAGGCTGGG
>NC_048299.1:177405639-177419124 GCF_013100865.1 Trachemys scripta elegans
TGGGAGGGGTTCAGGGCAGATGGCTGGGGGTGTGTGGAGGTGCAGGGCAGAAGGCTGGGTGTTGGGGGCGACTCAAGGTCAGGGCAGAGGGCTGGGAGTGTGTGGAGGTGCAGGGCAGAGGGCTGGGGGTGTGTGGAGGTGCAGGGTAGAAGGCTGGGTGTGTGGGGGGTGCAGGGCAGAAGGCTGGGTGGGTGTTGGGGGTAGGTCAGGGCAGAGGGTTGGAGGGTATGTGGGGGGGTGCAGGGCAGAAGGCTGGGGTGCTCGGCTTGTGGAGGTGCTCCCAGCCCCATGCCCTGAGCGGCTCATGGCAGGTGGCTGGGAGGGATATGCCCTGTTCCACCCCCTTCCCCAAGCCCGTCCCTACCTCTCTCTGCCTGCTCTACGGAGCTGTGTGCAGCCTGCAGCTCTTCTCCCTCCCCCTTGCAAGGGCCATCCCAGCAGGGAGAGGGAGGAGGAGAGGCAGAGGGGCCGGAATGCACCAAGCTGTGGGAAAAAGCAGGGGGAGGAGGGAAGTTTGGCTGCCGCAGTACCAAGCTTCTGCCTCCTGCCCCCGCAGGGGAGAGCGGTGGGCAGGGGGGCTGAGTGGGGTGGGGGACCAGGATCCCCCCACACCACTCTCTCCTGCCGGGGCAGGAGGCAGAAGTTTGGTCCTGCCGCAGCCAAGCTTCCCTCCTCCCCTGCTTCTTCCCCCAGCGTGGCGCTTTCCGGCCCCTCCGCCCCTCCTCCTCTCACCGGCAGGCTGCGTGCCATTCAGAATCATCTCGCGTGCCATGTTTGGCACACGTGCCGTAGGTTGCCGACCCCTGCACTAAACATACACCTGGCTACGGTAGTTTCAGTACCTTTCTTTTTGACCTTAGCATAAGGAACAAATAAAATCTGACAGTCCATAACTTTTACTTTGGCTGGTGATGGTTTAATGCTCTCTTGTCATCAAGTCAATGGCATTTCCTGTATTTGCAGTTCTGTGAAGCTCTGTGTCCAGTACAGTAACTCCTCACTTAACATTGTAGTTATGTTTCTGAAAAATGCGACTTTAAGCAAAACGATGTTAAGCGAATCCAATTTCCCCATAAGAATTAATGTAAATGCGGGGGTTAGATTCCAGGGAACTTTTTTTCACCAGACAAAAGACTAATATATATATACACACACATATATATACACACACACTCTCACACACACACACACACACACACACACACACACAGTATAAGTTTTAATCAAACAATTTAATGCTGCAAAAAGAACAGGAGTACTTCTGACACCTTAGAGACTAACAAATTTATTTGAGCATAAGCTTTCGTGGGCTACACAGTGATGATGATTGTGAAGCTTGGTTGAGGTGGTGGAGTCAGAGGGTGGGATATTTCCCAGGGAATGCCTTACTGCTAAATGATGAACTAGCAATTGGCTGAGCCCTCAAGGGTTAACTCTCACACTCTACAAGGCAGCAGGAATGGAGGAGGGAGGGAAGACAGCATCGTAGACAGAGACAGACACCCACCATATGTGAGAGAGAGCGAGAGATGTGCACTTCCCCTTTAAGTACGCTGACCCTATTCTTAAGTGCACTGCCTTGTTAATTAGATCAGCTTGCTGAGACCGCAGCTGCTGCCAGCAAGCTCCCTCTGTCCTGAGCCCTGTCGTGTGTCCCCCCTGCGCTATGGAAGATGGGGTAAGTGGGGAGCATGGGTGGAGGGGGACATCCTGACTGCCCTCCTCTTACTCCCCTACCCCCCGGAACGGCAAGCAGAAGTCTCGGGGAGCTGCTCCGAGGCAGAGGGCAGGAGCAACACATGGCAGTGAGGGGAGGGACAGCTGAACTGCTGGCAATTGATAGCCTGCTGGGCAGCTGCAGCACAGGGAATTTAGGGGAGCAGGGAGCTGATAGGGGGGCTGCCGGTCCACCCTGGTTCCAAGCCCCCACCAGCTAGCTGCAACGGGCTGCTCTTCCTGCAAGCAGTGGACAAAGCAGGCGGCTGCCAAACGACGTTAGAAGGGAGCATTGCACAACTTTAAACGAGCATGTTCCCTAACTGATCAGCAACATAACAATGAAACAACGTTAACCGGGATGTCTTTAAGTGAGGAGTTACTACACCAAAATACTGACTTTTTTCACAAAACACAGATTTTGAACTGCGTGTGATCTTATTCTGACTATCTAACTCAAGGGTAAATGGGAAATGCATAAAGGCCAAACAGCAAGAGGGAAAAATTAAAAATAGGGTTTTTAAAACCCATTCTCCAGGACACAACACTGAAGAGTGTGTGGCTTGACATAATCTCCAATAACAACTTAAAAACAAGAGGTCTCCATGTAAATTGCTGAAGCTGCAGGAGGCTAAACTGGGCAAAGTACAAAACGCCTTCCCTCTCTTTGGTAGGCAGATGTGATACACTAACTAAAAATCCACAAAATGTAGACAATACAGTGGATACTGTAGGTAAATCCATAAAACTGCTGCAACTGAGTGGAGAACTCAGGTGGTGAGAGAGATAAGGTACCAAAATGAACTTCTGTGTTGCTGCCAGCCTCTGGATGGAACAGGGTAATTGAATTCTTGCCCCCATGTAACTTTACCTGTGGATGTTGGGAATACTTGCAATGTTCATGATGCCATAGCTCATCATCACCAGTACAAAAATATGGATCGAGTACCTTGAAAACAAAAAGATAAACATTTAGATAGTCTCAGAGTAAGACTGCAGGGCTGATGGGAAAAAAATCCCTTTTCTACCATGTAAGCTTACTAAATTTGAAATAGAGCCAGTAAACATGGAGCCACCCCACAATGCAGTTTTTACAGAGTGAAGAGAACAGTGCTTCAAGTAAGAATCCTGTCAACCAGTTTGGGCCTAAAATGTTCTTCTTTTAAAAAAAAAGAAAATTAAATACTCAACAATGAATGCATCTCCTCTAATGAAGATATATTTTTATGTCTTCTTGGGTGATGGTGTCTCTTTGATGACTGCAGTAAACTTGCCATAGATAAATACAACATACATCTACAAGAGAGACAAGGTGGGGAGGGAATATTTTTTATTGGACCAACATCTGTTGGAGAGAGAGACAAGCTCTAGAGCTACATAGAGCTTTTCTTCAGCTTGTGTCTCTCACCAACAGAAGTTGGACCAATAGAAAATATTACCTCACCCACCTTGTCTCTCCAATGTCGTGGGACCAACAGGTCTACAACAACACTGCAAATAAACATCTACAAGTCATTTCAGTTTGTTCCGGGCTTTGTGGCGGTTAGGTGGTCGTTGTTTTGCAGGACTGCAACCAGGGCCGGCTCCAGGTACCAGCCCACCAAGCATGTGCTTGGGGCGGTGCCTGGAGGGGGCGGCGCGGCGGGGCGTTCCGGCCCGAGAGCGGGGCTGCGACTGGGCTCGCCACCCTCCCCGCGGCGCTCCGGCCGCAGGGGAGAGCGGAGCCGCAGTGGGCTCGGCGCCCTCCCCGCAGCACTCCGGCCGGTCAGGGAGAGCGGAGAGCTGCGGCGGGCTTGCCGCCCTCCCCACAGCACTGTGGCCGCCGGGGAGAGCGGAGAGCCCCGTCTGGGCTCTCTGGCCACCGGGGGCTCTCCGCCCTCCCCACGGCACTCTGGCCACTGGGGAGAGCGGATAGCCCCGGCCGGGCTCTCCGCCCTCCTCACGGCGCTCTGGCCGCCGGGGGCTCTCCGCCCTCCCCTTGGTGCTCTGGCCACCGGGGACAGCGGAGAGCCCCAGCCAGGCTCTCCGCCCTGCTCCCGGCGCTCTGGCTGCCGGGGAGAGCGGAGAGCCCTGGCCGGGCTCTCCGCCCTGCTCCCGGCGCTCCGGCCGGTCGGGGATTGCGGGCCCGCGGCAGGGCTCAGCGCTCTCCCCTGCCGCGCTCGGGGGGGGGGGCAGGGCGGCAGGTGGCTTTTTTTGCCTAGGGCAGCAAAAAAGCCAGAACCGGCCCTGACTGCAACACACAAGTTGTCTCAGGACAGAACACAAATAATCTAGGAAAACTGACATGAAATAAAACATAATTGCTAACATAATTTGTTTATCTGAAAGTTAAATACTCACCATCCAAAACAGAAAACAGCAAAGTATATTCCAAAGAGAGTGGCAAATGCATGACGAACAACGGAACTGACATTGCTGGGGCTCAAATAAATGCGAAACCAAAAAGCAGCCAACAAGGCAAACAGCTGACAGGCTACAAAATTGACCTAAAACAAACAAATAAAGAAATTTGGAATGTTACCTGGCCACAGACTTCATTGCTGGAGATCACAACAGCTTCCTTTTGTGACTCTGAAAAAGCTATATAGAATTTCTCACCTATGACAAGAAACTAGAGTAGATCCAGGAGGAAAAAGAATAAAGGGGTTGACCTTGTTTCCTGGGCAAAGCTCCCAGTAAAGTCCATGGGAGCTTTGCTTGACTAAGGACAAAAGGATCAAAACCTATGGGCCAGAGTGTGGGTCATTTAACAGTCCTATCCAGAAGTAACAGCAGCCCCTGCATGGCTGTTTTTTATCCTTCAGCACAGATGGGCAGGGGTGGAAATGGGTAGAATCTTGGTTCTGCCCACCACTCCCCATAATGCACCAACCTCCTTGAGGCCTCTCCTCCCAGTGCATGCCCAAGCAGCAGAGGCTGGAAACAATGAGGTCCATAATAAGGAGTTCTGCTCATTAAAACAGAAATTAGCTACGGTAATGGGAACTGCCAACCTCAAGAGTGAGGCTTGTGTGTGCAGGAGACAGAGCCCACAAGTGGAATTCACTCCCAGAAGAGCCCAGAATAGCCACAAGCCTCCGTGTATTCAAAGCAAAACACAAAGCTTGCTTCTTCCACTGCCCTTCCCCTCAATTGCCCCACAAAACCCACAGAGTTAAAACAAATAAAGCTCTTTTGTTCTTTCTAATAAATGTGTAAGGTGCTCAGATACCTCAATGATGGACAGAATATGGGAACCTAGACAGATAAGATTAGATTTACATTATTTTGCTGCAGACCTTTTCTTGAACATTCACCTCAAGCTCTTTGGCAACATACTAAGCCAGGGGTAGGCAACCTATGGCACGTGTGCCGAAGGCGGCACGCGAGCTGATTTTCAGTGGCACACTGCCCGGGTCCTGGCCATCAGTCTGGGGGGCTCTGCATTTTAATTTAATTTTAAATGAAGCTTCTTAAACATTTTAAAAACCTTATTTACTTTACATACAATAACTGTTTAGTTATAGATTACAGACTTATAGAAAGAGACCTTCTAAAAACGTTAAAATGTATTACTGGCACGCGAAACCTTAAATTAGAGTGAATAAATGAAGACTCGGCACACCCCTTCTGAAAGGTTGCCAACCCCTGTACTAAGCTGTGAGTCTAGACCAAGTTAGCATACCTCATTGGGAAATCCTTTGAACTAAGGCTGCCTAGGTCTGACTTATTTTCCACATGAAAGTCACATATTAAATAAACAGTTCAGGACTGTGATCTCTTAGGGTATGTCTACACTGCAAAATAAGCCCAGGGTTAGTAGAACTCAAGTTAGCAGACCCTGGGTTTATTAACCTAGGGCTTGAGCATCTACACTCATTTGTAACTTTAGGTTAGGAATTGTTGAAACCTGGGACCCAACCTCGGGCTCCAATATCTATATCTCATTATGCGTGTCCGACTCCAGCCACCCATATCCCAGCCTTCCTAGCATCTCCCAAAATGTGGCCACGCTAGCCCTTTCTTTCTGGTACAGTGTGGGAAAACTTGACTGTCCAGAGAACAAAGAAAGTTGGCCTGTGTGGTTGTGAAATACTTTTGACAGACGCCCAGACTCTGAGTCCAATAGGGCTGCATCTACGTTGCAAATTCCTGGCTTGACTCAGGCTCAGACCCTCCACCCCCATGGCGTCCCAGAACCCTGGTCCAAGCCCTGGGCTAGCACTATTTGTGTGTATACAGAAGGGGGGTTAGGCTTGAGCCTCAGTTTGAACCCTGGGGTTACACTGCAGTATAGACATACCCTTAAGGTCTTTGGCATGGCAGATCACATTCATATTCAGAATGGTCTTGTTACAGTGAATGATTTCTGTAAATATTTGTTGGTTCAATTATTAAACAAAACTATTTATTTCAGTATTTATAAAACGGATACTGCTGCGGGTCTAAAGTTCAAAACATGTAGGATTTTAGACTGCAAGCTCTTTCGACAGGGCCAGTCTCCACTTGTGTCTTGTACAACTTAGTAATATAGTCAGCACTTAACCAATGAAAGGCATCATATGATTACAACTCAGGAATAAATATAGGAGGCTTCTCTCACCATGACAATACTTTAAGCCTGTTTGAATAAGGGAATTACTCCTTCCGTCTGTATCAAGTATTAAAAGCAGATATAAAGAGGATCTCAGAGCAAGCCATTTGCAGTGTACAGCAAGATGACTTTATTGGTCCTATAAAATCCAGAAACTATTGTACAAATTCTTGAGCACAGGCTGCTGTCACATTATGTATTAACACTGTTTACATTTAGAGCACTCTTGGAACACCAACCTCACATAGTCAGGCTTAGCATAGTGTGTGGGGGGTCCAAAGGGATCTGGAAGTGGAGGAGAACATCTGCTCCGCAGGTCTGCAAAGTGGCAGTATAGCCACTCCATGGCCACTGCTACAGCCCAAAGACTAAGGTTGTGCCCCATGTATGTGGGACCACATGGATATGCCAACTTGCCAATGTACTTGCCCTCAAAGCCTGCCCCAACCCCTCTCTTTTGGGGCTGTACATAGGTAAGCTTTGATGGAGCTAAGCTGCATGGCAGGCTGGAATGCTGAACCACTATGCAGGCTCCTCAAAGCCCACCCCACCTATCCATGATGGACAGAGAGGGAGAGGACATGGACTTTGACCTGCGTATCTGTTTAAAAGAAAAATAACACCCCGTTTTGTGGGAGCGTTAGTCATGGAAAACTCACCAGCAAAGCCCACGCACGATTTCATTGACCATTCAATCCAAGATCTTGGTTGTGCCTTAGACCTTCAGAGTCACAATTCCCTCCCTGTGCTGCTTTTGGGACAGTACAGCTACATGTTGCTCCTTACACTGGGATAAAAGTAAAAGCAAACTCTAGCTCGAACTTTCATTCTACTTTCAATGCTTAAAGGCAATTTCTTTATAAGAAGCTCTAATGCCATAGATCTAATTTACATGGAGAGTGATAATCTTGGAATTGTAATTTTCACTTAACCCTCTTGCCCTGAATTAAACTAACAGTTGCCTGCAGCACCATGGTTACAACATGCCATTAAGGCAGGAAATCTAATTTAGAGAGCTAACAATTCAGAAGTAATTTACAGTATCTGAAAAGGAAGGTTACAGTGAGGGAATCAAAGAAGAACAAATTGAAATAGCAGCACCCCTGAAAGTCATTTTGAAAGTAAATGACTAAGCACTACTCTAAAGGGAATGAGAAAGCAGTATAAATGGCACGGTTTTCAAGATCAAACACTTGTTTTCTAACTATTTCACAGAAGCAGAGGATGTGGTTTACAATGTTAAGAGTCTGCCTTTTCACTGACTGAGGGCACACTCACCCCTACCCTGGTCATCTCCTTCTTCTCACCTGCTATGACCCAAACTCTAATGCAGGCATTCAACATCCTTTCCTCCATATCCTTATCCAACTGATAAAGCTACTCCAGCAAGAATATGCTGTATTTTTGTTTCATTTTGTTTACTGCTAATGTGCATAATTATCTAAAATCTGTTCCTCACAGGTTTTCTATCAACAAAGAAACCACTGTGCATAAATTATACTTGTACCATTTTCTTCTTCTGCATCTTGGGCAATATGTAATGTGATGCCTTAAATATATGCATGGTTTTTCACCCCCTCTAACTATACCATGATAAAACATAACACCAAGCATTGTTTGTTTGCAATTTTATTAGAGAAAACACTCATGCAATCTATATGTATATTTAATACAGTAGAACCTCAGAATCACAAACGCCTCTGGAATGGGGGTTGTTCATAACTAACTCTGAACAAAACATTATGGTTGTTCTTCCAAAAGTTTACAACTGAACATTGACTTAATTCAGCTTTGAAACTTTACTATGCAGAAGAAAAATGCTGCCCCCCCCCTTTTTTTAGTAGTTTACTTTTAACACAGTACTGTACTATATTTGCCTCCCTCCTCCCTCTGCCTGATTGTGTACTTCCAGTTCCAAATGAGGTCTGTGGTTTACTGGTCAGTTCATAACTCTGGTGTTTGTAACTCTGAGGTTCTACTGTACCTACAAGGGTATGCACAACATGGTGTGATATAAAGGTTTTATCCGCATTGCAGGATCAGGGCCTTAGTTACCATGAGACTGATTTTCAGAGGTCATGAATGCTCACAGTTCCCACTGACTGCCAGCAGGAGTGGCAGGTGCTCAACACTTCTACAAATCACTACCCATGAGTTCAGCTGTGCAAGGTTCAAAAAATCTAAAAATTGATCCACAATCTTTTCTAAACTTAAATTATCACAGATTTAAAGTCTTTTTTCACAGGATCTTCCAGGGCTTGATGCAAATGCTGGGCCCCATTAGAAAGCTGGGAATCCTTTTCCCAATGGTATAAAATTCCCATTTCTAACCATGTAGTGTGGTTTAAAGCTGCAGCTTTTTATTGTCTATAAAAATTGGTTTTCATGCCAGACTGAATCTTGTCCATTCTCTGCATCAGGGAAACTAATTCTGAGGGTGGGGAGAATTCTACATCTCAGGAGAAGAGGAAGAGAAACAGTCAACAGTGCATAATAAATTATCACATGCATATCATATGTTGTGTGTGTGTGTATGTGTATTACATACATACAGAGAGAGAGAGTGGGGTTATAACACAATAAGCATACTGCAGTTTATTATGCAGATTCCTTTGGGACCCTTTGCTTACCATACATATTTGAGGTAGTTAAGTAAGGTTGCTATGAAGAACAAACATTCCCCCTAATTTTCAAAACTGAGCACATGCCTATGATTTAAAGTAACTTTATATGATACAATTTGTGTGCACTCAGTGCTGGACCACAAAGAAGGAAAGTTCATTCTTTCTCCCTGACCCCAAAAATCCCTGACTGTGGGAATTGCCACATTGGCAGAAGAGCATAAAACCACCCTCCTTTTGGTTCATACCATTTCTGTTGTTGGTGTTGCTAACAGCACAGTGGAAATAATGAATTAGGGGATTCTGAATGTTGACTTAGGAAAATAATTATTCACTTATCTTAAAACTGATCCCTTCTGTTTCAAACCTATAACTATTTGTATATTACATAACCCATCTTTTAACTGCACATGCCCATTCAAGGTTGCCTTCGGATCTTTTCATTTCAAACTTCTTCAGCCTTGACAACATGAAAGAAATGCATTGGCTTTCTACAAAGCCAATTTCTACTGAATAAGATACAATAAATGAGCCATCAGAGCACACAGTATGCTGCCAAGACCAGCCTTGGAAAGATACCACCATCCCCTCAGTTTTCATTATTCAACTTGTCTCTTGGTCCATCAGTCAGCTGGTGAAGGCAGCAATATAATGCAGCAGCAAGGCATTCTGCCACTGAAGAAAGAGAGAAGTTGGGGCAACTCCAACCATGCAGTTAATAAAGGAATGGAACTGGATGGACTGTTATTGAGAGCTCCTCAACCAGAGAACAGTAGCTGCAAAGCTAAGCCTCAAGTCTGGGGAAGCTGTAGGTGATATAAGAACGGCCATACTAGGTCAGACCAAAGGTCCATCTAGCTCAGTATCCTGTCTTCCGGCAGTGGCCAATGCCAGGTACCCCAGAGGGAATGAACAGAACAGGTAATCATCAAGTGATCCATCCCCTGTTGCCCATTATCAGCTTCTGGCAAACAGAGGCTAGGGACACCATCCCTGCCCATCCAAATTAGTAGCCACTGATGCACTTATCCTCCATGAACGTATCTAGTTCTTTTTTGAACCCTGTTATAGCCTTGGTCTTCTCAACATCCTCTGGCAAGGAGTTCCACAGGTTGACTGTGCATAGTATAAAGAAATACTTCCTTTTGTTTGTTTTAAACCTGCTGCCTATTAATTTCATTTGGTGACCCCTAATTCTTGTGCTATGAGAAGGAGTAAATAACATTTCCTTATCTACTTTATCTTTGACAGACCAAGGGAATCATCAGTGCATAGCATGTATGGTGAAGAAAGGAATTACATTTCATGTTTTTTCCTATATTCATTCTATTTTTCCCCATGAACAATTACTTATTAAGTGTGTTTGTCATAGGGCCCTGAAATCCAAACTGCATCTAAAAACCTACTAACCAAATCAAACCAAACGACCAACAGCCCACTGTCTGGACTCTGTGAATGACATTATCCAAGCATACTACTACTGATTATGTGATTCTCCTGAACATACAATACTGTAGGTAGTCATCATTACCAAAAAAAGGTCACCTTTAAAGGGCCCAGTCATCCACACTTTATTTTTAATAAGAGGAGACAGTGATCTGACAGATGTGGCTGGTCTGGCAGAAGGGGGAGAAGTGATCACTTCCAGGCATCTGCCCCCTAGCCCCAGGTATTGGAGCCCCTACATGGCCATGTCTGAGAACAGAGAGGGCATATGATGCAAGAGGGCCATGCTCCCCCTTATCATTCCCACAGACACTCCGTAAGATAAAGCTGACCCCTTTTGCGCTACCCTGTATGTGTTTCCCTTACATTCAACACCCACAGCAGGATGATTTTAGGGACAGCAGTCAGTGGGCAAAAGGAGGGTCCGAGACAGCAATGTGCAGAGATCCTGGCCTCAGACAGGTGTCCCAAGATCTCTACAGACCTCAGGACATTGGAAGATGTAGTAAATGGAAACTGCTGCCTTTCCTACCAAGAAACAAAACAGGCTCATCCAATGGAATTATGAAGTTGAAACAACGCCAGAGGGAATCCAAAGTTTCCTGTTCCCTGCACAGTTTTTTCCTAAGTAGTGGATAAACTAGCCCCATGACCAGAATAATTAGTGATTCATCACATTCCTATAACAGAGGAAAGCAACAGAGAGGTATGACAGCTCCACAGAGAAGTAAACAGTGTGTTGTCCTCTCTCTTGAAAATGATCGTTCAAACCACAGAAAAGCCTATAAAGGAGAAGAGGGAAAATACGTTCCCTTGCTAGGAAATTCTTGGAACATTTAGAGTCAGGACACAGAAGATTTAGAGCTGGTAATTCCCTGGTTTCACCTTTATAATAAATCACTAGAAACACTCCTGGTCACTGCTTCACCCAGGTCATATTGGGTTACTCATCTCTCACTTCAAAAAAAGAAAAAGAAAAAAAAGTTTCTTTCCATTGATCCTGCAGTAATCCTGGCATATGCAAATCGCCCACAAGTCTGACCACAAAATACCTTGCTTTTCCTTTATTATTTTTTCCCCTTATACTTGCTTAAAAACTGACCTCACTTGCCAAAATGTAGGAGGACGGACTAGATTGACTATAATTCTCTCCAAACTCAAAATGGCAGCACACAGAGGCCCATCTGGATAGAATCGGTGATCTCTGGCTGCCAAAATAGTCCCAGCTAAACAGTGGCAATTAGCATTCAGGCTGGAGTCTGCTCTGAACTGGCCCCAAATTACAAGAATGCAAAGGTGGCAGAAAGTCACTTTTACTTCTTGCCCTAAGGTCCTGTGCTGAACAGTATTCAGCCAGACCTGAAGATCAGGCTCTAAATCTGTTTTACTTACTAAGCAGGTACAGCACAGTCAGCAGCAGAGCTGCCAGTATGCCTTGATCCTTGGGACAAGCAGGTAATCCATGCTTCAAGACATGTTAATGTTGGCCCTGCCTACAACGGAGCTATTTAGTCCCAGTTACGATGTTGATACCAGTGCTGTATCTAGCAAGTAACTTCTCATAGGCCACCAAACAGATGTTCTCAGTGCTCAGGAAAGCATTAAGAATCAGTGAAGGTGAATAAGACTAAAGGTTGCAGGCGTTCATTCTTAACTCAAACGCCAGGCAGCATTGTTTGGTTAACATTTTAATAAGGGGCCCCCATAGAAATTTCCCCATTAGTCATAGATGTGTATTTCTGCAGAGGAAAAGCAAGGGATTTGGAAGTGTAATCATTTGTTTTCTCCATAAGACTTCTTATATACATAACCGAGGGCGCCACTTGGCAAACAAATATAATTAAGTGCACTTTGGTGGAAATGTTTATACTTTGATACTGAAAATTAAACAGAGTATTTTGATAGCATCAAACAACATCCAAATTGTGATATTTGAAATTGGACGTGTGTGCACCTGTCTGGAGAGTTGGGATATACCCAAAAGGAATTTCTTAAACATACCTGACACTTCCTGGAATCTGGGCCATTCCAAAGGAAAAATATTTTTCTCTTTTGAAGCATTTTTATGAGCTCAAAGGACAAATTCTCTCTGGCAGGGATGATTTAACTCTATCCAGAGAGAGGGTGAATTCCACCCAAAGCAGGGAAATCACCATATCTACCCCTGCTACCGGGAGGGGAAATTTTAAAATGGGGCTGTGTGCACTAACAGGAGCTGTACAGCTTATCTCCATGCACATATCTCAAAAATGTTGGCCTGTGATGCTGTTTTCATGAGTAAATTCTGCTGATTTCCTACTTACGGGATCAATAATCTTTGTTGTTTAGACTCTAAAGTTGAAACAGATGTTCTTTCTGGATTACCTTTAAGAATCCATTAAAGGAATAATCACTAGTAGGACATGTGATATAGCTGTGGAATAGATTAAATCTGCAGTCATCGGAAATTTGGAAAGGAAAATAATTAAATGAAAAGTAGTCTTGAAAAATCTAACCTGTAACTTAATTCTAGGTTAGAAATAGTGCAAGCCTGTATGCTTACTTTTAACGGCTCATTGAACCAAGGCTCTATTTTGCTCTCAATAACTCTTATACTGAACTGTAACTATTCTGTATACTGCACAGATGTTTAAGTAGTGCTCAGTTATGAGCAATGATGTTCTGCCACAACCCCGTTCTCTCAATGGATAATCCCAGTGTCAAGGCTGCTTCCCCACTTTGAACTTTAGGGTACAAATGTGGGGGCCTGCATGAAAACTTCTAAGCTTAACTACCAGCTTAGATCTGGTCCGCTGCCACCACTCTCGATGCTAATTCCCTTCCCTGGGTAGCCTTGAGAGACCTTCACCAATTCCCTGGTGAATACAGATCCAAACCCCTTGGATCTTAAAACAAGGAGAAATTAACCATCCCCCCTCCTTTCTCCCACCAACTCCTGGTGGATCAAGATCCAAACCCCTTGGATCTTAAAACAAGGAGAAATTAACCATCCCCCCTCCTTCCTCCCACCAACTCCTGGTGGATCAAGATCCAACCCCCTCGGATCTAAAAACAAGGAAAAATCAATCAGGTTCTTAAAAAGAAGGCTTTTAATTAAAGAAAAAGGTAAAAATCATCTCTGTAAAATCA
>NC_048299.1:177423835-177451528 GCF_013100865.1 Trachemys scripta elegans
AGCCGAGCCCGCGGGGCGGGAAGCCGGGAAGCCGAGCCCGCGGGGCGGGGAGCCGGGGGGGTGCGCCGGGCCGCCGGGGGCCGGCAGTGCTGGGCGGGCCGGGGGTGGTCGGCCGGGGCCGGCACCCCAGGGCCTGAGCCGACCCAGGCTGGAAACGCCGGGGTGCCAGCCTGGGCCGCGCCTCCTCCCCCCACACCGCCCCTTACCTGCTACAGGCTTCCTGCGAATCAAATATTCACGGGAAGCAGGGGAGGGGGCGGAGACTTTGGGGAGGGGACGGGGTTGGGGCGGGGGGTGTGGGCGGGGCTGGGGGCGGGGCCGGGGGCTGTGGAGTGTCCTCCATTTGGAGGCACAAAATATGGTAATCCTAGGTTCAAAGTTACAGCAAACAGAGGTAAACACCCTAGTAAAAGGTAAATTTACAAGTTGAGAAAACAAAGATAAACTAACACGCCTTGCCTGGCTGTTTACTTACAAGTCTGAAATATGAGAGACTTGTTCAGAAAGATTTGGAGAACCTGGATTGATGTCTGGTCCCTCTCAGTCCCAAGAGCGAACAACTTCCCAAACAAAGAGCACAAACAAAAGCCTCTCCCTCCCCCAAGATTTGAAAGTATCTTGTCCCCTTATTGGTCCTTTGGGTCAGGTGTCAGCCAGGTTACCTGACCTTCTTAACTTTGGAGTCTCTGGCCAGGAGGGATTTTATAGTACTGTACACAGGAGAGCTGTAACCCTTCCCTTTATAGTTATGACATAGTAACTTACTATGATAGATACAAAGGAATTCTGAGATAGCCAGGAGTACTTAGAAAACTTCAGTAATTCAGGGGTTTTCTAATCAAGACACCTTAAGACATTAGCTATGAAGCATATTAGTTGCCCAGACTGTGATAATACCAGTGTTTTATACTAATAATAGAAACTTTCATCTTCAAAAGTGGTTTACAAATAAAAGAATAGTAACAATAAAATAATATTAATTCCACACATCTGAAATGCTGCCACCTCTTGTGGCGGATGTTTAAGAGCAATACTACAAGCCAATTCACAACACAGGACAGAAAGTGAAGAATACTTGAAGGAAAAACATACGTAAAATATAATTATCCAAACTGGAACTGTGCCAGGAAAACAGGATTAACACCCTAACTTTTGCAAAAAGTGCTATAGGATTGTTAATGACCCCACGTAGTTGGGACCTTGATTTCCCAAATCACCTGAAAGATGGCATCTCCTGTCTCCCTAACCATGGTGCTGGAACACTGGTTCAATGCTGAATCAGAGGGAAGTGTGCTACCTTCACTGGCTTTTCTCTGTGGGTCTCCTTTTGAAGTACTGATGACCAGACTTATCCTGCTTAACTGATGATGTGTAACTTGAAGTGAAATGGTTTTGGAATTGTGAAAAGGAAGAGAAAAGTGACAACTCAAGAGGACGTACCTACTTTGAAATGGCTCAAAGACTGCACCAGTGGCAGGCCTTGATTTTCCAGAAAAGGAGAAGCTTTCATTTCACCCTCTTGGTAGTCACTTCCCCACCTTGCTAACTTAAAATTCAGAAGCACCCACGCCTAGCAACCCAAACCAACAAAACACTTGTTATACAACATTTCATTTTACAACATAGTTTAGCTAAGTCATGAAAGCCCTTTCATCACTAGAAATGCATCTGAGTTGCATTAATGGAATTACAAGGCCCACTGAGATAGCCTTTCCTTAAATAACTCGATTTGAGTTTTAACCGAATTGTCCATGTTGCATTACAGAAATCCAAATTTGAGCCAAAGATTTAGAAGAATATCATAGTAACCAACATACTTCTGAGCGTCAGCATTTTTATCTATGTACTTGCTCCCCAGTAGAGCCCGTCCCGTGCCTCCTGATTAACAAAGATTAAAATACTATTACCAGGAAGCAATCAAAAAAAACATTGGGAGGTTTACGTTGTGGTATATATCCTGTAAATAATCCCTTTAGGTAAAAGGGCACAGAGCTTGGATGGTGTGACAGGGCCTCCCAGCTATGTGGCTCCTCAGGATTCAGAAGCAAGAGACAGCTACACTGCCAGCAGCCAATGTGCAGTGCTCTGTTGCCCCCCTTTCTCACCCCCTTTCCCCAGCCGCCAAGGCAGCCTGGGACCCCCTCTTACTGCTCAGTAACAATGCAGAGGAGACTTGTTGCAAGCTCTAACTACTAACTGGTGGAAATCTAGGGGCTCTGCAAGAGATAGTAACGTGAAGAGCAGTCAACCCTGCCTTGCCCCATCCTGAGCCATCCCCAAAATCCCACAGAGCACAGAGCGAATCCCGTGTGCTGGACAAACAGTGCCAAATTGTTCTTTTCCATGTGGTCAGAGGCAGACTCAGGCAGCAGCTGACGCTCTGACCCTTAGGGCTTGTCTACACTGACAAGTTTCTGCGCAGTAAAGCAGCTTTTTGCACTCAAACTGCAGACGTGTACACTCTGCCAAGCCACTTTGTGCGCAGAAACTCCTCAGTTGCAGCGCTGCAAAAAAAAACCAAAAAAACCTCGACGAGAGTCGTAAGGCTATTTGCAAAGAGGCTCCAGCGCTCTATTGCCCGTGTAGACATTTGATTGCTTTCTGCACTGTAATTGGCCTCCAGAGCTGTCCCATAATGCCTCAAATGACCGTTCTGCTCATTGTTTTGAACTCGGCTGCCCTAGAGACATGTGCCCCTCCCTTTTCAAAGCACCATTTCTGACAGTCGTGTGCTTGCTGATCTGCTCCGGGACACAAAGTAAACCATTAATGTGAAATGCTTGTGCTGTTGAACACAGAGGCAGGTGTCTGTGTGTGTGAGAGAAGAGAAAGATTGCTGTGCAGAGAGCCCAGGGAGGGAGTCAGGGGCTGATGTCGTGGTTTCCCCCTCCCCCTGCCTCAGGACTAGTTGCTTCCTGCCACTGTCTGAACTTACAAGACAGCATGCTGACACACTCTGTCCCCCAAAACACAGTGTCTCTCTCCCCCGCTCCATACACATACACATTCCTGTCACACAATCTCCCTCCCCCGCACTTCAGTTGAAAAGCAGCTGGCAATGTAGTAGGATGCCCATGGAACAACGGGATTGGGAAACCTGCATCATGTGACACTGTGCCTGCCCCATGTGGCATTGCAAACCCTTCCCAAAGCACCCTGCGGCCAGTTGCACAGTGGAATAGCTACCACAATGCACTGCTCTCTTTGCCATTGCAAGAGCTGCTAATGTGGATGCGCTCCAGCATCACAAGGAGCACAGTGTGGACATGCAATAGCGGTTTAATTCCAGCGTTTTAATAAAAGTGGTATAACTTTAGTGTAGACATTTCCTTAGATTACACAGGTCCTGGCTTGTCATAAAATTTAACAGATTTAACTGGCCATTTCCTATAAGTGAATACCTGGCTGGTAAATACAGTACCTGAGTGGTCTCTTCACATCTGATAAGGTCTCCAACAAAGCAAAGGGCTTTTATCTTCATAGGAATCCTCAAAAGTGTTTACTTAACCCTGTTCCTCCATCACCACTGCCACAGGAACCATAGCAACCAGGCAGCACTCAGTCCTGGTCTACACAGTTAGGTCCACATAAGACAGCTTTGACCCAATTATGTCAGTGTACACACTACAGCCTTGTCCCACCGATTTAAGCGCCGTACTGCACTGACATAGTAACTCCACCTCCATGAGAGGCATAGGGCTTATGTCAGCGTACTTAGGGCAATGCAATGTCTGTGTACACACTGGGTTATTTACATGGGCTGTTGGCTGTCTTGTCAATTTCACAGATCCATGCTGGAAATTGACAAGGAAGCCAGGCAGCTAGAGGCTGGCTGCCCCCAGGCTCCCCACTCCCAGCTGGGCTGCTGCCTGGAGGCTCCACACTAAGGGAAGCAAGAAGCCAGTGGGCAGCTGCCCCACAGTCCCAGCTGGGAGTAGAGAGGCGAGAGCTGGAGGGACAGGGCTCCCCGCAGGGAGTCCTGGCTCTCAGCCCCCCACTCTGCCCCTCTTCAGTCGGTGGAAACGCTCCTGGTGAGGATGCACACCACCAACAGAAGAAGGGTAGAATGGACATCAGCCATTGCAGTAATTAACGCGGTGGCTATAAGTCGACCTAATATAGGTTGACTTAGGGCTGTAGTGTAGACATGCCCTCAGTAATGAAAAGGAAACAGGCAGCCAAGCACTAGCTAGATATCTTGGACAGGTTTTGTCAGGTAAGAGCTTGATACAAGTCAAACAGACTGAAGGTTCTTTAACTCCTAGAACCTAGAACTCCTGCCAGCCACCCAAGTCCTTGGGAGGATATTTATCTAATACAGCCTCCAGATGATTACCCTCTGGGGCTTCTATTTTCTCAAGCTTCTTTGGTAAACAGTTATAAGTAACAATGCACTAGAGTGGTAGTGCAAAAGAGATCTGCAATGTTGGTTCAGTATTAAGGGTTTATTTCAGGCAGCAAGTTGGAGTATGGCAGGTCAAATATTTCCGTGTAATATCGGACTATGCCACTCAGACAAGAATACAGATACACTTTGATTTTCTTTCAGAAATGAACAAACAACATGTATTTGCCCCTCCCAGCTGGGGCCCATTCCTTTAGTCATGACTCAAATTAAATTCCCCAAGCCCCAATGGGAGATACAGGTAAGGACTGCATGATCTTTCAAGTAATAATAGGCCCCAATTCACAAATGTGCCAAACTTTAAGCATGTGTGTGGTCTTATTGATTTCAATTAGATTATTCACGTGCTTAAAACGTTTAACCATAAAGTACATTCCTTAGCTGGGGCCAAAGTTGATAAGTCTAAAATTTTGTCTCCCGTTTTCCTGTATTGCATCCGTTTTCAAAGTCAAGGTAATTCTATTTGAATTTTTCTTTCTATAACAAATACTTTAATGCCTTAAAAAAAAAAAAAAAAAACACCAACGACCATCAATACCCAACACTGCAACACTCATTATCCTCCCTGCAACAACAGCCAATGTGTGCACACAGCAGAGAGATCAGTAGGGAAAGAAGCATTTTCAGGAGGTTGCTCTAAATCAGGGGTGGGCAAACTACGGCCCACAGGCCGCATCCGGCCCACCAGCCATTTTAATCCAGCCCTTGGGCTCCCGCTGGGGAGCAGGGACTGGGGCTTGCCCCGCTCCAGTGCTCCAGCCAAAGAACAGGGTTGGGGCTGCTCCGCACAGCTCCCAGAAGCAGCGGCATGTCCCCCTTTCGGCTCCTACGTGGAGGTGTGGCCAGGGGGCTCTGCTCCCCATGCTTCCCCTGTCCCAAGCGCTGCCCCTGTTGCTCCCACTCCCGGTCAATGGGAGCTGCAGGGGTGGTGCCTGCGGACAGGCCAGCGCACAGCTGAGCTGCCTGGCCATGCCGCCACATAAGAGCCGTAGGGGAGACATGCCGCTGCTTCTGGGAGCCGCTTGAGGTAAGTGCTGCCTGGAGCCTGCACCCCTGAGCCACCCCCATGCGCCCCAACCCCTTGCTCCATCCCTGATCCCCCTCCCACCCTCCAACCCCTCAGTCCCAGCCTGGAGCACCATCCTACACCCCAACCCTCTCATCCCCAGCCCCACCCCAGAGCCCACACCCCTAGCAGGAGCCCTCAGGCCCCCCATACTCCAGCCCGGGGCCCCCTCCCGCACCCTGAACTCCTCATTTCTGGCCCCACCCTGGAGCCCACAGGCCCAGCCAGAGCCCTCACCCCCACACACACACACCCCAATTTCATGAGCATTCATGGCCCGCCATACAATTTCCATACCCAGATGTGGCCCTCGAGCCAAAAAGTTTGCCCACCACGGCTCTAAACTGTGTGTTTTTAAAATGATGAAGCTGTTGTCACTGTGTAAAATTTAAGCACACCATTCTGGGAAGAAAGTTATTTGATGAAAAATAAATCTCAGATGTGGTAAGGCTAGTAAATATTGATTTGTGAATCTAACTTTGGCTCTTGTTGTTTTCAAACCTTGGCCACAGTACATCAATCAGAAAAATTATGGCTTTTAATTACTTAAAACATCAGGGAGAACATTGCAAGAGTTAGCTGCTTAGAACACATTTTAAAGGGCTCAAGAGGACTACACTCAAGGAAGGTTATAACACACTGCATGTGTGTGAGCATTAACAGAAGCGAGGGAAGCAGCCACATTCTGTAGCGTACTGCTTCAACTAAAGTGTGAGAGCAAAGATTTTCAGAAGTAACTGGTGATTTGGGGTGTTTCAATTTTGGGGTACTCAAACTGAGATATCTTAAAGGGGCCTGATTTTTCAGAGGTTGGTACTTTGCACTCTCTAAAAATCAGGCCCAATTAAGGTATCTAAAAGGGCATCCAAAAATTGAGGAACCAAAATCACTAGTCACTTCTGAAAATCTTATCCAAAATATCTTTGTTATGTGTTTTAAAATGTTATTTTTAAGCAATTAGTGTGCCACTGTTCTGATCTGGTGGGTGTAGTCTACATGATCAACTTCCTGCATCTGCAATGAGAAGGCTTTGGTAAACCTCTGTCCTTCCTGTTCTCTTCATCGTTTCAGTAATCTTACTCCCCCAAAGACACAAACCAACGGAGTTTATGGAAGAAGCAGAGGAGGAGAACTCTCTTAAACAACGGTTTATAATTGAATTTTAAAGGCTGATTCAGAAATATTCCACAAAGAATAACATTCTTGAAAATGGGGATTAAAATTTTACCAAACACCTTTCTAGCCTCAGAGAGAAAGCTTCCAACTAGGAGCAGATATGGACACAAGGGTATGGAGGAGCCTCCAGTGAGGGCCAGAGATAACATTCTGGTAAGAAGCCCTGTCGCCATCCAGCCACAGGTGTAAGAAAGGGAAGGGGTATTGATATTTCTGCCAGGGTCTTGTGATTCTGTTCCACCCTCGTAATTCTAGTACATACCTTTGCTGCTGATTAGAGCCTTCCCAAAGTAGCAATGGGAAACAAGTGAATCTTGGCAGTTTCAATGAGGCCTTCAAAATGCTAAAAAGCAGCAGTAAAACTAGCATCAGACTTATTAATTTCCCTCTGCTGCACATGGCAAAGCTAAGAGCAGAGGCACCTGAGCTGTCTGGCATGCAAACTCCAAAACGATAATGGCATACATCAGTTAACAGTTGGAAGGTTATTTTTGCAAACATAAGGGCTAATAACTTTTTTTAATAAAGAAAGCTTAAATTATCCCTAAATTGATGGTGCAGACCTTCACCCTCACTAAAGGAATCTGCCTGCTCACCACTGGCAAGTTAATTTTTCCAAGTCCTGAGTGCAAGCTTCTCTCTCAACAGTTTAACCCTCTTTTGAAGGGCCTCTTACATATCCTAGCAGCCGTAACTTTGTTTCATGCTTCCAATGTGATGGTGACTGTGCAGAATTAGCCAGCATCCGATGTCAGTCATAACTGCCAATGTCAAGCAAATGCCTACAAAAGTGCTGGATAGAGCATCCATGGTCTTAAAATATTACCCTTTCGTGTTGTCCTCTGGCTTAAGGATAAAATTATCTTGCTACTGCACTTAAAACTATATATATTTGTTTATATTTTACTTATGCACCAGAGTTTACTTATGTACCAGAGTTTAACTAATTTTTTTTAACTCCTTTAGTACCATAGCAGAAAAAGAAACCACTACAGAAGATGTGAACATCTGCAATATCCTGTTGTGGTTATTTTTTTTTCCTATTTCTGCTCATGATCTGACATTGCCAGCAGCATACATTTCTTTTCTGGGCATACTCAGACTTTACAGCAGTTTACTCTAGATCTTGGTCCATCTAAGATTCCTCAGCTAAATTCAGTTAATAACTACAAACACATTTACAATCCATCATACTACCAAAAAAGAGGACCAAAAAAGGATTAAAAAAAAAAAAAAGAAGAAGAAAAGAATTTCAGAAGTGACTAGGGTACCTCCACTTTTGGGTGCCCAACCTGACACACCTAAAAATAACCTGACTTTCACAGGCAGGTACTCAGCTCTTTCTGAAAGCCAGGCCTCTTTTATGTATCTCAAGTTGCCCACCTCAGAATTACGAGTTGCTTTTGAAAAATCTTGTCTTAAGTGATTTGTAGAAGCTTACACAAAAGATTTGTTGTTGTTGTTGTTTAGGCAAAGAAAAAATCCACACTCTTTTTTCTGGTTTCAAACTTGGTAAACAAAATCATAAAGAAAAACAGGAAAACACACACACCATGAGCAATAATCAGTTTGGAGTGCAACAGCATGAAGAAAACAACTTAGAAATCCACATTTTATACTCTAAATTTGAAGGGAGGGGATTATTTTGCTTTTCATTTCTTTGACTAATTAAAAAATATATTTGCACCTTGATTATCTATTGTATCACAATATAGCAAAGGCACTCATTTATAATGAATAATAACAATACCTAGCTCTTGTCTAATATTTTTAATCGGTAGAACTCAAAGGTGGCAAGTATCATGATCCCCATTTTGTAATTAAGGAAACTGAGGCACCTGGAGATTAAACAACTTGCCCCAGGTCACACAGCAGGCCAGTGGCCGAGCCAGGAATAGAATACAGGTCTCCCAAGTCCCAGTCCAGTGCTCTACCTGCTAGATCACACTGCCTTCCTAAAAACAATACTCTGTACTTTTTATTTGTAATATGGCATAGCTTGAAGATTACAACCCAGACATTGTACTTGTCAATAAAAAATTGCCATATCAGTAAAAAATATCAAAAACAAACAAACGTGCATCTTTGCCTTTAGCACAGTCATATACTTTTTCAAGGGGGACAGTATCTTTGCCAGGTTTATCTAGTCAGATATAGAAGAAGCTATGTGCTCTTTTCCTTTGTATATGAACCAATCTCATTTTCTATTTCATGACTATTGAAGAGTAGAAGACAACCCTTACGTTTTAGGAGTACTATTAAAGTGACCACTCTTAACCACTGAATAAAAACAACCTGCCCTGCCATGAACACACCAACAATATATGTATTAAGAGAAGAGTTGTTTGAGAATATATTTTAGAAAGAGAAAATGTTAAGGGTAGTATTAGGATTTAACATCACAAACTCAGAACTGTACCATTCCACGTCTTTCCTCAAACTATATCAAATCTGAACATATTGGAGAGAAAAATATATTGGGAGAGGAGTTTGTTATGCTTTAAGTTGCATGAATGATTTTAACATTTCTTTCAAATAAGTCTTATCCACAGTCATAAAAATATGCTTTAGAAGAGCTGGAACATCTCCTTTCTAAATACTTGGGTTGCCAACCTGAATTATCTCTATATTTCCTTGTATAATAAGGCTTTAGACCACTACCATCCAATTATAATAAAAATTCCTTTTAATGGAATAATTCAGTATAGAAATCTTTTAAAAGAGCCCTAAAATAACATGGACAAAAGTTTGCCATTGCTGAAAGGCTAACATAAGTACAGAATGTGGTACGATACTTCAGTTTTTCCCTACCATCCCTAAAATCAGTCTGAGCTGATTGTATAACTCAGGGATCAGCAACCTTTGGCACGCAGCCCACCAGAGTAAGCACCCTGGCGGGTCGGGCCAGTTTGGACGTCCCAGGCCAATGGGGACTGCTGGAAATGGTGCAGGCCAAGGGATGTGCTGGCCGCTGCTTCCCGCCGTCCCCATTGGCCTGGAGCAGCGAACCTCGGCCAGTGGGAACCACCATCGGCCGAACCTGCGGATGCGGCAGGTAAACAAACCAGCTTGGCCCACCAGGGTGCTTACCCTGGCGGGCCACATGCCAAAGGTTGCCCATCCCTGGTATAACTGGTAGTATAGGATTTTTTCATCAGATGGAGACAGGAATTTGAGAAGTTCCTGCTGCTAGCCCCAGACTGATGAGCCAAATTTTGGGGTTCACTCTGGCTGCTCTGGGCCATTCCAATGGCACAAAGTAGCTGAGAACTAGACTGATCTAGATGAACTTTGAACTTGAGCCGCCCATCCTGCAATCAGCAATCAATAGTCTCCCACACAGCCAGTAAGCAATATATATATAAAAATCAGATGAAGCGGTAAAGATCATTCTACTGTGAGGGATGTGACTTTACTAGAAGGTACACAGAAATAGCCACTGTAAGAACATAGGAGCTGCCATACTGGATCAGACCCATGGTCCAATATCCTGTCTCCAACAGTGACCAGCACCAGGAGCTTCAGGGGAAGGTGCAAGAAATAATCAGCCCTTCGTTAAGGTCTCAACCTAATCCCCAATATGAAGTTTTATGGCCTTCCCAATACTCTTTTTTAGCATTAGCTAGTATAAATCTGGATGGTCCTGTTATCCCTCTTTGAATCCTGACAAGTCCCTAGCCTCAGTGACACCCTGTGGCAATGAGTTTCACATTCCAATGGAGTGTTATGTGGAGAAAGTACTTCCTTTTACCATGATTGCATTTACAACCTTTCAATTTCATTAAATATCCCCATGTTCTTGTTATGAGACAGGAAGAACAGAAGTCCCGATCTACTTTCTCTGTACCATTCATTATTTTATATACTTTCATCCTGTCCCCTTTCATTAGTCCCCCTTCTAAAGTAACAATCCCAATCTTTTCAATCTTTCTTTCTGTGGTTAAGTAAAAATAGTTTCCCATGTAATTGTTCCTCTTTTTTTTTATGTTGATTGCCATAAAAATGAAATTTAAAAAATACAAAGATGTCAATTATTGTCATCTTTTAACTGACACTTCTGAAGAAAACAGTGACAGCTAGCAAAAATATCACCTTCAGAATAATAATACTGTTTCCATAGCTGACTGGAAAAAGCTGTCTCAGAATGTAAAGAACAAGGATGCAAATCAACCCTTGTGTACTAGTTACAGCTCTGTTTGGTTTGAATATTACATCTTGACTTGCTCAACCAAATACTCCCAACTACATGAAGGAGAATTCAGCTGCTCCTTCAGAATGGAATGCCTTTCCTGAGCTGATCAGCAAAACCACCACCCTCTCCTCACCCAAAATGCTCTGGAAGTCCTACAAGTTTTGTGATGACTATAAGAAATTAGCTAACAAAGGTGTTGTTATGGAGCAACTGGGGATAGTCTCCATGTGTTTATGTGTTTGCATATACTATATATGTATGTGTGACTATTATACTTAAATAAAAACCCCACAAATTATTTAATGTCTTGGAAGCCTATTAAAGTTTAACAGTGTAGGTAGGGAATATGACTAAATGTTAATATACTGCTTAGACTGTTAAATGTACAAAGTAAACACTGAGTATAGTGTGGGCAAGTTAACGTTGTTGTAGGAATATTAGGCCCGATTTTCAAATCAGTGGTCCCAGTTTAGCCAGCAGAGAATTACAAGAAAAAAGCATGAATGAGTTGTGGGTGAAAAATAGTGCCCCCAATTCAATCTGAGTTCAAAAACTCTGCTATCAAAAATGGAGGCTTCACTTGGAGACCAGGCCCTTCAACTTCCAAATCACCTGACTTTTCTGCATTTAATTTCCTCATCCCTAGTGCTACATTAGTGTACAGTTTTTGCATTTAATGTAGTTTGCAGAGCATTTTTAAAGACTCCTCAGAATGAAAAGTGCTATGTAAAGCTAAGATAATTTAATAAAAGTAAGAAACTGCAGTACCAATGGGAGTTGCAGGGAGGGAAAACAGTGGTGGTAACATATAATCCCAATCGATGAATCACAGCTCCTCAGACTTGGTGTGAATGCTTACTACTAGCCTCAACAGGCTAATGATAAGAAATAGTATGTATGTGAGAGATAAAGAAAGTCAACATTGAACTATTCTTTAACACTCCTTGTGTCCATAACAAGGGGAAAAAACTACGGTACTCTTTAAAAGTACAGTTATTTGAGAAGATTTAAACTAATTAACCACGTCTGTCTAAAAATAATTTTTTTAAGTACAGTTGAAAAGGTATATATGAATGTCAATTCATGGAAGTTATATAAAAATGGTTCTTAAAAATGTCCACTTTCATATCTCCCTACATCTCCACATTCCTATCCTATGTACACACCAATGCCAAACACAGCCTTGGACAAGAGAACATTAATGGAAAAAAGAGCTCCGGTCCGATTAGAGCTATCATCATGGGTCTCGGATATGCAGCACAGGGAAAATGTACACAACCAGTGGTTGAAGTTCCTTTCTGGGCCTGAATAAGCGACTTTTAATGTTTTGTGTTTAAGCCAAACACTGAAACAACCCCAAAACATTTTTGTGAGATCACTAGTCCAGATTCCTCAATTTCCATTTCAGCAATTGTATTTCTGCTTATATAAAAACACCCCCTTCACTAAGAAGCCTGCCACACTGGCTGGCAGTACAGTGCTCAGTTACATTGAGTGCCAGAAATGCTACTGAGGCTCATCCCAGGGGACAAGGAGCACTTTATTTCACACGTCAGAAACCCTCTCTCCCCAGGAATTAAAGCAGGTGTGACTGGCCCAAGAGGAAATCAGCAACTCTCCTCAGAAAAAGGGAGAGTGGCCTGGATGTCTAGTCTGTGTTACACAGAATACAAGAGAGAGCGTTTTCCAGGAAGAAAATGGACTCACCAGAAAAAAAAAATCCATTATGATGTCACAAAGTTACAAGCCTTCACATATGGTTTTCAGTGTAAAAAAGTTTCATTCTCTCACTAAGAATTATTTTAAGCTGTTTAAGATCTCAGGCAACCCAGATGTAAAAATGGGCTAAACACGAGAATTCAGTGAAAAATGCAGATATGAAGGGCAGGGCTACATTGAAAATGGAACTCTATAGTCAAAGCCCTCACTAGGGTTCAGGGTCCCTCTCTCTCTTTTCACACCACACGTAAGAACTATAACACACAAGGGCATCATGGGTCTCAGAGCCCCTAGTAAAACTTGGGAACCAGGGGCAGTGCATCTTCAGCAGAGGTCACTTGCTCTGGAGTTTCCTGCCACTGGAAGCTAGGATATATCTATGAGCCCTAAAAGAGACAAAGCCGAACAAAAGATAACCGCACAGTCTCCCTCAAGCACAAAGAAATAATATGGCCAGTGAGTTTCTCTCTCCACCCACCCCAAGATGTCATCCTCCAAAACAACCCACAGATCTATGACATAACTGAGTGAAGACTGGAGAGAACAGTCTGATTCTGAACAGCAACAATGCTTTTTAAAGTTTCTGTGTTTGGTGCCTAAACACTGTGGTGGTGGTCACGCTATATATAGACATTCTGATCAACCAACTCAGGCTCCTCCAGCAAATCAAGCAAACTAAGGACTAAAGCTAGTTTTTCAGCTAAATGTTTTTTATTGAAAAACGCCAATTAGTCAAAACAAACTATTTAAGGAAACTATTTAACTTTCCTGGTTAGAAAAATTTATAAAAAAAAGTTTTGAAATTGTCAAAACACCCCTTATCGACATTTTCAAAATGTCAATATTTTTTCTCTTTGAAATGATTTTTTATTTTGAAATTTAAGTTAGTTTATAGTAAAAAAAAAATTTAAACCAATGTTTAAAGGTCAAAATCAAAATATTTACAAATGTTTCTATTGATCCAACACAAAACAAAGTTTTGGATTTTTGTTTCATGAAGATGTTTGAGATTTCAAATTTTCATCCCAATTCAGGATGGAAAAAATATGTTAAAATTTTGAAAATTCTTGTAGGATAAGAAAACTATTTCCCACCTAACTTTAGTAAGGGCCCAATATATTTCAAGTGAGGAAAAAAGTAAAAAAAAGTTTTCTATTCTTTTAAAGTTTGAGTTAAAGTCCTTTTAAAGTTAAAGTCCTTGTAGCTCAGAAGTGGCAAATTCAATTTATTGTGCCTTCATTTTTGCTTCACACTTCACCTATAAGATTGCAGAGCCGTTTTAAAATGTCCTAAACCACAAAAGCAAGGATTACAGAAAAGGAATTTTTCAAACTAAGATCATCAATAGATGAGAAGAGCATGACTGGATGCTCTCTTGCTCTGGGGCAGGAAACATCTGATCAAGCGATTTCCCTGTAGTTATTTTTCAAAGTGACCTTGCAAATTGACAGTAAATTGCACAAGATGTGTGAACCAACTGAAACAACCCTTACAGAGGAGAGACTGAAATCCACCATGTTGACAGAAGTAAAGTACAGATCAGCCAGTGAAATATTCTGAAGAAAGAGCTAAATGAATGTCAGAGGCGTTACTGTAGGACAATGGCAGCTTTCATGCCAGAATGTAACTGAACTTCTAGAATGTCAAGCATGCTCTTACAATTTAAGTCCACTTGTTAGGGTACGTCTTCACTACCCGCCATATCGGCGGGTAGCAATCGATTTATCCGGGATCGATATATCGCGTCTCATTAAGACGCGATATATCGATCCCCGAACGCGCTCACCATCAACTCCGGAACTCCACCAGAGCGAGCGGTGGTAGCGCAGTCAACAGAGGAGCCGCGGCCGTCGATCCCGCGCCATGTGGACCCCAGGTAATTCGATCTTGGATACTTCGACTTCAGCTATGCTATTCGCATAGCTAAAGTTGCATATCTTAGATCGATTCCCCCTCCCCCCCCAGTGTAGACCAGCCCTTAGACTAGCTGGGCAAGGAGGAGGGGACCTAGTAACTTTGGCATGTAAATACTTTCCAGTACTTTTAAAAGCAATTAGGTCATATGGTACATTAGACATTGAATAGCCTTAGGTTCCAAAAGGAAATCTAGTTTGTTGACATCATTTGTACCTTGCAGATGATTTTATCATTTTAGATAAGAATGGAGGGCTAGATTCATCGCTACACTGGTGGAGACCCTAGCGCAGGAACCAGACTTGCACCTCCTTTATCCTGGGTCTACTGGGAGTTAGTTTGGCTATCCTGAGAGCTGCCCATCCATATGGGTCTTGCAGAACCTGGGAATTCGGAGCATAGGAAAGCCACAACCAGACCTCTTCCTGCACCCAACAAGTCCCCAGTATTGGCATCTCCTTTGGAACTGGAGTGGGGAGCAGGGCAGGTATAGATAGCACTGTGCTTGCCATGGAGGCCCCTACACTGGAGGAGGCCATAGAGTGGCTTTGGGGTCACTTTGCACTGGTGAATCAGTCCTACTATGATTAACGTAGAGAGAGGACTTCAGGAAATTCTATACAAAATCCCTAACATTTATTTTTCCAGATCTTATGTAATACAAATGAGAAGGAAAGGAAAGTGCACAAAGCAGGAAAATTCATGAGAGGCTATTTCCCAATTGCAATTTTGTTCCCTGCCAAATGGAAAATTTATCAGGACAAAGACTTTGTTTTCAATGAATAAGGAGACGTGGAAATATTTACTTGCATAATATCAAGATGCTGGCTAAGAACTCTGAGGCTGAAATTACCATCTGAATGAGAACAATGTAGAGATGGGGCACATATTTCTAAGTCAGAGAGAGGTTTGTATTGTTATCTTATTATTATTATTACATCCTTCTCAAACTGATATTAGTACACAGAGTGGAAGTTAGTCTCTTCCATTCCTCTCCGTCATTTGCAGACAGCTTTACGGTGTTGATATTGACTGTTAAGCCCTCCCTGATAAGAGCTCTTCTTAAGGTTTCTCTTAGATGCCTTTGTTTCCTCACACCAGTTGGATTTCCACTTGACAGCTTCATGCAGGAGTCTGTTAATATGTCTACACTGCAATTACACACCCGCGGCTGGCCTATGCAAGCTGATGGGCTCACGGGGCTGAGGCTAAGGGGCAGTTTAATTGCAGTGTAGACAGCTGGGCTCTGGCTGGAGGCGAGGCTCTGGGACCCTATGAGGAGGGAGGGTCCCAGTCCCCAGGCTCCAGCTCAAACCTGAATGTTTACACCGCAATTAAAGAGCCCCTTAGCCTCAGCCCTGCAAGCCCATCAGTTGGCACAGGCCAGCCGCAGGTTTTTAATTGCGTAGACATATCATGTGTGTTGGCATACAGAATACATAGCTCAAATAAGTCCACCTTTTCTCTCTGATTCTGGTGGAAATGAGCTTCTAGTTGGTGATTTTTTTGTATCTCTTTGCAGGTGATTAAATATTTCCAACAAATGCCCAGAATCTTCCATAGGCATTTATTTTCAAAGGCTTCAAGTCTTCTGTATAACATTTTATAATATTACAGAGGATTATATTGGCCTGCATGGGGAATAATTCTCAGGGGGTAACCTCAATCCCTGGCAGGGAACATAGCCTCATTCTTCCTGTAAAATACTATATACCTCTATGGCATTATATAAAAAAAAAATAAACAATACTTCCATCTTAACTACGTTAAAATAGCATCAATGCTACACAGCTGAGCACTCAAAAGCTAGCAAATGAACGCTTAGCAGTACCTCTCTGTGAATATACATGCAGGATACAGTCTTTAGATTACATTAGCACACACTGTTCCTCAAATAACTGAATATCAGACAAGTTTTTTATAGCCAGCTGAGTGTGAGTCTTGCAATGAGATAATAAATCTAACAGGATGGATCTGATTTAAATCACTAGTCAGGAAGACTCGATTTAATCATGGTTTTCTACATAAAAGTGCATTCTTGTTGGTTGTTATAACCTTAATACATATTCTTCACAACTCAGAGATAGCTGTAGGTTTCCTTTTTAGAAGGTACACACTATACAGTTTTAAACAGTGATTTATTTTGAAAACTTTTCAGATTAGTTTTAGAGCTATATCAGAAAATGAATGATTGGTTATTTCATTTACCAAAGGTAACTGAAGCAGATATTTATGAAGTCATTGGGAGGTGAACTATCTCCAATTCAACAGGTTAATCATTAATATTAACTATCTTTAGATAGGTTTTTCCTCAAAAAGCATTTTATCAAAAAAATCCAATTTAAATAAAAAAAAATCCGATTTTTTAATTATTTTTTTAAATCATTGATTTTTATTCACCCTTAAACCTAACAGTGCTACTGCTATTCAAAATAACAAATCAAGTTTTCATTTTCAGAGTGCAACGCATTAAACTTAAAAATTAAATGAAATGTAACAGTTCAGGACAGACATTAACAGTTCCTGTATTAAAAAAAAACAGTATTAAAATTTGTGTATGGGTCATATAACTCAGTCCCACTTGAACCCATTACAAAATTTAATTTTTAGCCACAAAATGTAGTTGTATGTTTCAAGTTAAAGTAATCTACTAACTCACTCACTTCTCTGTCAAAAATCCTGGTCTGTTTAGAATCCTAAAGACACAAGGTGGGTGAGATAATTTTTATTGGATCAACTTCTGTTAGTGAAAGAGAGAAGCTTTCGAGCTACACAGAGCTCTTCTTCAGCTTGTCTCTTTCCCCCAACAGAAGTTGGACCAATAAAAGATATTCTCTCACCCACCTTGTCTGTCTAATATCCTGGGACCAACCCTCCTACAACAAGACTAGAGTCCTAAACTCAGTTAATTTGATCAGTCATAAATTGTTGCATTTTTTCTCCAATTACTCCTTGTTTTGATACACAGCATCCCAATTAAGATTATTTTAGATTCATTTAGGCAAAAAGAATCTCTAGTGGGTTATCTAGTCCATTCCATGGTATTAAGGCAGGATTCATTTCATCCTGCTCTATGCTACACTGCCTGGAAGAAAAAATCTAAACAAATTAGTGACAGATGAACCTCAAAATATGGGCAATTCAGCTTGAATTTCAACAAGCTTACAAAAGACTAGATTCTTAACTGGTCTCTTAGACCTCAAAAGCTGGGCTACAAAAGTCACATAAACAGGCTTGTGGATGTTAATTCAGCTCACTCTCTTGTAGTCCTGGCAAGAACCAGGAAGAATAGATGCAAAACTGAAAACTGATAGCTACAGATTTAGCTGAAGTTTTCTGAGCTTCCACAAAGATTTGGTATGGGGGCTCACTTCACATTTGAGACCAAAGTTTAGGATGATTTATACTTTATCCAAATGGAAAATCTCTAACACACATCCTCTCCACAACTGTTTTCCAACTAAGCAGTTTTAGTGGAAAAGCCATTCAAATCACTATCAGGAAGATGTCCCCGATACATTTTGTTCAGACACTTAGATGGAAGTATGCTTGGCCTGTAATCATTTGTGTGAATGTTCAATTTAAACTGCTGCCAAGACACAATCACAAAGTCCAGCTGCAGTGAATGAATTCAAGTAAAAAATAGGTGTGTGAATAACAATGTAGGACACACATAGAAAACATCAATAATTCCATAGATAAAGGGACACAGCCAAATCCTAAACGGTTTGAACCCCAGCTGAAAGATCATCTGGCTTCCCTAGTGATATCACAGCAACTGCAGTCAATGGAGGTACTCAAGCTAAAAGCCCCCTGGTTTAAAAGGGAGGGGAAGCTGTGGCACTGCATACTCTGTGAAGAGGTCTTGACTATGTAACTCACTTTGCTAAATGTCAACAAATGCAGGCACTGTCAAACGAAGTTGGGGGCACGCTAAAAGACTCATCAGGGAGGATTAAACTGAGGTTCTGAGATGGGCATTTATGGTGGGTGGTGGCGGCTGCTGAAAAAGGAATTTGGGTATCAAATAGGCTATAGTGTGAAGGAGTCTTGAGTGGTAACGTTTTTTCTAATGACGATATTTATCTTTTGTTTGTATTTGCAACATTCGTACACGGGTTAGGCATTGTACATGGATAAAAATACACAAATCAAGTCCTTGAAGACATACATTTAACATACCTGTACAGTGCAGTTAAGCACATCTACTTATATAATTTAATATTGTCTACAACATTTCTATTACTCCAAGTCTGCTCTTTAATTTGCTGAATCTGACCCAGATTTACGCTGAGGGGCTGTGGTAGAACTGGTGACTTTCAGCATACCAGGTGAAAGTGTTCTTTTGCCTGATGTTACGGGAGGTGTATATTGTAGTTGCCCAATATTTTTAAAACAGAAATCAGCTACACTTCAAGGCTTCCTTTACTGGGATATAATGATGTCCTAAACACTGTATTATTTTTATCCCCTTTTGCATCTGGTACTCTTGCAGCTAAAGAAGTACTGCCACAGAATCATGCTCCAATTAATGAAAGGTTTGTTAAATACAAGAGTATGTTATCTAATGGAAAAACTTACAAGTAAAAAAAGAATATATACCATTTATACGGAGACACGGCAACTCTTTATTATGTACGTAAACCAGCAAACCTTGCTGGCATCTCTCATTAATATAGTGTTTAGTCAGTAATAGTTTTAGTACTGTATAATTTCTAGATGTGTTGACTAATTAGATGCTCTTTAGAACTCTGCATTATTTTGAAACATAATTCATCATTTTCATTTTTAAAAAGGAGGAAAAAACTATGCAAAAATGTCATTCTTTTACTCTACATATATGCTCCATGCACTTGTTCAAGTTGATTATTTTACCTACATACATTTTCCCCCTATTGTTGTTACAACAGAGTCAATACAGCTATGAAAGAACATGCCAGATTCTACTCTAACTCAGGCTTCATCAACAGAATGGCCAGCTGAGGGAAGACTGCAGAATCTTTATTACCAGTCATGTGAAAGTTAGAAAACAAAAACAGATAGCCTGATTTTCACATCCCCAGCTCAGCTTGTGGTGCTGGAATTTATCGCAGGGTGAAATTCTCCCAGGGGCAGATGGGCCAGGGACGAGCCCCAATATAAAGAAACTACCACAATTCCATTGTGCTCTGGTGGGGGATGCACAGCAGGCATGCAGGAGACTCCCAGAGTCCTTTTTAGTAGCAGTGTTGAGCTCCAGACAGGCACTAGAAGCGCAGGATGGGTGAAGAGCTGCACTGAACCCACAGCCACAGATGCATGTAGGACACAGAAGGTTAATTTCCCCTATAGCAGCCCAGAGCCTTTAGAAGCCATGGAGGGACCATTAATATTTTAATAAAGGATTCCCACAAGATGTTTCCCTTTATACATAGGATTTATAATAAACACTATATTCTTTTAGCCAGAGAGGCAAGTTCTGCATAAAGAAGGGGTTAAAAACTGAACAATCCGTATTTATTTTTTCATTTAAACAAATCCCTCTCCCCCAACAAAGGAAGGAGGCAACACCACCTGACAAACAAGCTTATATTTAGCCCAAAGGTTGGAGGTGTTTGCATTTTGTTCTTATCTATATTGACGCTATTGCACAGAGCTCAATCTATGTAATTTAAAGTGAGGCTAGGTGTGTAAAGCTCTTGTGGAGAGCTCTGGGCACGTCCCACCTCAGGGAAACTGAAAATCTTTGACACTTGGCACAAGCTGGTCCATTCAAAAGGCAAAAATAATAATAATAATAATAATCAGATCTTAGAAAAAAGAATGAGGAGTACTTGTGGCACCTTAGAGACTAACAAATTTATTTGGGCATAAGCTGTTGTGGGCTAAAACCCACTTCATCGGATGCATGCAGTGAAAAATATGGTAGGAAGATATATATACACAGAGAACATGAAAAAATGGGTGTTGCCATACCAACTATAACAAGACTAATCAATTAATCCCACCTTAATTGAATAGTCTTGGTGGGCTTAATTGATTAGTCTTGTTATAGTTGGTATGGCAACACCCATTTTTTCATGTTCTCTGTGTAAATATATCTTCCTACTGTATTTTCCACTGCATGCATCCTATGAAGTGGGTTTTAGTCCACAAAAGCTTATGCCCAAATAAAATTGTTAGTCTCTAAGGTGCCACAAGTACTCCTCATTCTTTTTGCTGATACAGACTAACACGCTACCACTCTGAAATCAGATCTTAGAAGTATTCTTATAAGTCCCATGGAGCAGTCTTCTTGCAGAAATATTTAAGCAGATTCCATAAGAGGAAAGCATATCACCCCAATCTTTCTGAAAATTTCTGGAGGAATTATAACACGGGGCTTTCATGAACCCTCAAGAGCCCCTCTCATCACAGCTGATAGAGTGACCACCCAATTCCTTATTTAAAGGGACACTGACCATTTTACACATTCATTTGAAGCTTATGATAATTGCATTGTACTTTTCTGTTGCCCTCAAGCATACGCTTGAGAGACAAGTATATGATATGCTAAGGGAAATAGTGTGAAATAAAGTGTTGTCCCTTATTTTTCATGTGTTTTTCTCTTATTTCCATCCAACAAAGGTGGACACCCTACCTGCTACCCCACTCCCTCTTGTGTGTACGTGTGTTTCATTATGCCCACTACAATCCCTATAAAGTTCCCTACACAATGACCATTCAGGCTTTGGGCAATGAGGGGGATAAGTGGTGAATTTTGTCTATAGAGAATATAGTCTTTATGTCATCTTCACTGATGGGAGGAATATATTTTTGAAAGCTATTCACTTTTCAGTCAGCCAGTCTATCTAATACTCTTTGTACTGTATATTGATGTATGCCGTCCCAGCCAATACGTAGTGTCTGCCTATGGTTCCTTTAACACTGTTTTAAAATGTTTCCAGCCCATAATACCTTTAAAAATAAGAAAGGAAAAAAAAGAAAGAAACTCTTTGTCCTGCCTCTAAGCAGACTGGACTAGCAGATACGTTCACAGATAGGTTTACAGGTAGAATTTACAATAAATCCTGTTTTTTCCTGTAGTTACTAAATACTAGAAATACCAATCTTTTAAAAACATTATTTTTTACTTTAAAACAACACATTAACTGTAAGCCTGCACAAATTTAAAGTTGCATGTTTTAAGTTGAGGGGGAAGGGAGAAGGGGCTGAAAATGTCTTTTTTATTATTAATTTATAAAAAAAAATAGCCAAAACAGTGCATAGTTACTGCATGAGTAAAAGAGAACAAGTCAATCTTAATCTAGAATATCCTGGTTTTTGTTGATTTCAAAACCTACAGTAAATCTTTGTTGCCCTGGTTTATCTCTCAGCACAATCTCAACTACTGAACACATCAGTAGGCTGGTATAGCAAACTTCCAGGCTGAACTTCCTCATTGCTGAAAGAATGCAGAAAGGGCAATAGGTGTGTGTATGCTTGAAAAATGATAAAGAGAAAACACCAACCAATGTTTTCTCTACCTGTTAGAGGTCAATTTCACAATGAGCCTATAAATTAACATGTGACAGCACAACCACATATATCATGCCATGAGTGCTCTGAACACCCTTGCATTCCTGTAAGATGCCTTTCTTCTATTTTTTTATTTTGAGAATTGACTACACATCTCAACACAGGTATTTTTGGGATCAACAGTCCCTTGTTATTACGGAAGTCTCTTTCCCTAATCTCCCTTCCAAGTAGGTATAATCTAAGGAATAACAGCTGAATTAATTACAAGGAGTCCGGTTAAGGTGCCACCGGACTCCTTGTTGTTTTTGTGGACACAGACTAACCTGGCTACCCCCTGATAGCTGAATTAATTGGCATTTTATGAGCTACAACACTCAACCCCTGTCCCCTGACACAAAATGTATTCAAATAACTGCTTTGGTTAGTCAGCTGCTAAGTGACTATGACGCAAATAACACCATTACCATCCCCCAAAAAAGTTTTAAACTTTCCCTTATTTAGGTCAATATCACTACTTGGAGCAGCATTAGCCCTAAAGAATACTATGACTCAGAATAGTGGAAAGAGCCATGTACAGCTACCTAAGTAAATAATAGCTCAAATAAGTGTTAACAAGACAGATAACAGAATGTATTTTAAAGTATAAACAAAAATTGTGGAACTAACCAAACACCTGCTAAACTTCAATGCTTGATTACTTTGCTTTCTATTACACAGTAGTGTCTGCTCTGCAATCTGTGCACATGTTGTGTCCATTTTCCTTTTTTCTTAAAAAAACAAAAACCGCAAAGATTCTTGACTTTCTGATCTCTGCTGGCTGCCCTTGCAAATTGACCTTATATGTCTTTTAACATATATGCCCATTACAAGATATCTGATCTGCGCACTTTGACCTTGCATAGGTTTGTTTCTTGAGGTGCTGATACAGACCACCTTGGCAAAATGTCATACGAAATAACTGATCTGCTGAAAACTGACCTCCTCTCTTACATACAGTGCCCTATGTAAAATACCCCATGCAGTGTATCTAATAGGTTGCAAATTACTCTTGTACGCCTTAGTCTGACACACATGTACTGATACACATATAACCTTGCAAAACGTTTAAGTGAGCCCCCAACAAGCCTCGTATAGCCCAGATTTCCAATCGCATCACACTGAAGTTTATTAGTTCCTCCCCACGTCTCCTCCCTCCCGTTCCCCAGGTACAACTGGCCCCTTGCTGGGGCACCCCCGATCCCTGTCATGTGTGTCGGTTTTACCTGGTCCAGCGGGATGCCCAGGAGCTGGCTGAGCGGGTGCAGCAAGGTGGAGCCCGTGGTTCGGTAGGGGACGCTGGGTGTCTCTGCCATCCTGCATCCCTCCCGCCTGGGCCTCCCTCCGCTCCGAGCCACTGCAGCGCTGGGACCAGCCGGGAGCCTCGCACACACACACACGTGCGCCCGGCCAATGCAGCGGCGGCGGAGCTTAGGCTCTGCCCCTCCGGCGGCTGCGGGTTGGTTGCGATGCCCGCTCCCCGCTTCCTACTCGGCGGGGGGAACTTGGGAGGGCGGCGGCGGCGGCGGCGGCCCAAGCAGCATCCTCCAGGCGGAGCCTCAAGCCAACAGCCCGGGGCGGGAGGGGGAGCTGGCTCCCGTCCAGACCCCACCGCCACAGCCAGCAGGGACGTGCCCATAGGCGGAGCCGCCAGTCACTCCGCGCTGGGCGGAGGCCGGGCAGGGCGGGAGCCGAGAGCCTCAGTGAGTCGAAGCGCGCAGAGGGCAGCGGGTGCGGCTGGATGCTCGCAGAAAGCGAGCGGAGCCGCGGGGCCCTGGCTTCCCTGCGCGCTGAACACACGCCGGGCTCCTGCCCGTTCCCCCTCCCGCTGAAACGTAACGCAGCCGCCCCGGTTACTGCTGCGGCGGCTGCGCCCGCCTCTGGGGAAGCACAGACCCTCCCCAGCTCCAGCACACGCCATTAGAGAGTGGGGGCTGCCTGGCAGGCGTCTCTGGGCCGCTTGTCCGCCCCTGGGCAAAATGATCCTGGAGCAGCGGCTGAGGGGTGCCCGCCTGGCGGGTGGAGCGAGGGATGCCCTTCACTCGGAAACTGGCATCTAATGCCCCCTGCCCTGTATCCAGCGTGAATCACTGAGTCATAAAAAAATTCTAGGACTAATCATGCAAAGGATCATATGTTGTGACACAACTTTATCAAAAATAAAACACTAGGGAAAGGGTGTTCCTGCCATATAAAATTGTCCCGTGCTGTTCATACAGTTCTCTTTCCTTCTCTTGAAGGGTACATGCTCACCTTGCAGCTGCCTAGGGTCACGATTTGTGTCTGGCAAAAATCCCTAGGGAATATGGGACCTGGAGAAACTGTCACACAATTTAGGTATATACGGCTGAAGAGTAATTTTTCAGGATTGGAAATTGTACCAAAAAAATGCCAAGGGATTCCATTTTTTAAAATGGAATGGAGAGAATAACCAGAAAGTGCTATCTCCCACTTCTGCAAAAGTTAGTCATTGTTGGTGTTTATTCATCCCTACTGTCAGATGACACTTCTACTTTTTGGGAAACAGCTGACACATTATGTATTTGTCTTGTTACCCCTGACTTTATTAATGACACCAAGCTTGTACTGATAAACACCATGTGATCCACACATTCAACCCAGAATATAAATAAAATTAAAATTTTCAGCACATTTAGCCTATAGAAATGTAGGACTATAAGGGCCCTCAAAAGGTCATCTAGTCTAGTTCACACACACACATGCTGAGGTAGGACCACGTACACCTACACAATCTCTGACATGTGTTTTTCTAACCTGTTCTTAAAAAGCTCCAGTGATGGGGATTCCACAAGCATCCCTCCCTCAGTAAACTTTTCCAGTGCTTAACTATCCTTATAGTTAGAAAGTTTCTACTAAGGAATATAGTTTTGTCTTCAGCTTAAGATAAGCTTTAGTACAGAGGTTCTCAAACTGTGGTCCGTGGACCACCAGTGGTCCGCAAGCTCCATTCAAAAAAAGAACAGGAGTACTTGTGGCACCTTAGAGACTAACAAATTTATTTGAGCATAAGCTTTCGTGGGCTACAGCCTACTTCATCGGATGCATGTAGTGGAAAATACAGTAGGTAGATATATATATACACAGAGAACGTGAAACAATGTGTGTTACTATACACACTATAAGGAGGGTGATCAGTTAAGGTGAGCTTTTATGAGCAGGAGGGAAAAAGAACTGTTTGTAGTGGTAATGAAAATGGCCCATTTTCAGCAATTGACAAGGAGATATGAGGAACTGGGAGGGGGGGGAATAAGCATGGGGAAATAGTTTTACTTTGCGTAATGGCCCATCCACTCCCAGTCTTTGTTCAAGCCTAATTTAATGGTGTCCAAATTGCAAATTAATTCCAATTCAGCAGTCTCTCGTTGGAGTCTGTTTTTGAAGTTTTTTTGTTGTAATATTGCGACTTTTAGGTCTGTAATTGAGTGGCCAGGGAGATTGAAGTGTTCTCCAACTGGTTTTTGAATGTTATAATTCTTGATGTCTGATTTGTGTCCATTTATTCTTTTACGTAGAGACTGTCCGGTTTGGCCAATGTACATGGCAGAGGGGCATTGCTGGCACATGATGGCATATATCACATTGGTAGATGTGCAGGTGAACGAGCCTCTGATAGTGTGGCTGATGTGATTAGGTCCTATGATGGTATCCCCTGAATAGATATGTGGACAGAGCTGGCAACAGGCTTTGTTGCAAGGATAGGTTCCTGGGTTAGTGTTTTTGTTGTGTGGTGTGTGGTTGCTGGTGAGTATTTGCTTTACCATCATAGATTACCACTCGATTGATATAGCATGTCTATGCTTGGGATTGATGATGACTGGTGCAAAAAAACAGTGTACACAAGACCTAACAATCACTTCTCTCAGTTGCTCAACTTTCAGGTTCCTGTGACGTCACAATCACAATCACAATCACAAGTTCTGAAATCATCCATAGGGCTTCAGGGCCAAACTTCTAATATTAAAAAAGAAGCAAAATTTAGAAACCAAATAAAAACAGCCTGCTTCATGCATCATAATGAAGCAAAAAAGGGCACAATTCTGCCTGGACTTGTAAATGGTAGCACTCACACATTATAAAACAGGATTTTGAACATTGCATACCACCATTTTTAGGCCATTACTGCAGTTTCAACTACCATAACTGGTAATTATTTCAAGAGGAGAAAATGATAGCCCATCACAGAGCCTGAAACTGAGTCAGCCAGGAACCTTCGGGATAAGTCAGGTTCTGAAAATGTGTCAGCAGAACAAAAAAGAACAGCAAGTTCCCCTTTCAACACAGTACTGCATTGTCTAGTTACAGTGTAAATACTTCTTGTGGCAGTAGCCGATGTTCTTGGTAGCAGTATACTCTGTTGGGTATAAGCCAAACTTACAAGCCAAACATCAATTATTACTCTTCCTCCTCCTCATCATCATACTCTCACTTTTTCCCTAAAAAGAAAATATATATCCCCTGGGCAGCCGTTCCCCAAACCACATGCTATTTTGAGGTTTCTAGGAAATTAGATCCACTGGTTAATGTGGCTATTTTGCATTTATCAACAGATCTGAACATTTTCCTTTAAAGCAGCCTATGTACAGTGTTAATTAGGTAGCCAGATCCTCACTTGCCTGCCTGCAAGTGAGAATCACTCTCTGGTGGCAGTGGTCTGCAGGTGTCCTGCTCAGGGCACATGGTCATTTTTACAGCATGTGCCCACATTTTACAGCATGTGCCCACATTGCCCTATATGGTCATGCCCCTATATATCATTATCCTTTGCTAATGAGTATATTAACATATGCAAATTGTTCCCAAACTTGTAAGAAAGGAATGATGGTCTGAGACTCAGGGTCCAATGCCCCACTCTGTCAAAGATTTCCTGTGTGACTTTGGCAAGTCACTGAATTTCTGTGTGCCTCAGTTTCCCATCTGCAAAATGAGGATAATAGTACTTCCTTTCTTCTTTTTTTGTTTGTCTTGTCCACTTAGATTGTGATCTCTTCAGGGCAGGGACAGTCTCTTCCTATGTGTTTTTACACATTGACACTACTGTAATACAAATTATACTGCAGAGGTTGTTTTTTACTTCTATGTCAAGTGGAGCAGATAAAAAAAATCTGACAAGATAGCCTGAGGTGATGGTGGTGCTGAAGAGAGCAGCACAAGGGGAAGTGATTTGAAGATTAAAGCCAAACTACAGCGATGAGAAGCTGAAGTTCCTAAAAGCAGACCTTTTGGAGAAGGAGCCAGGGTTTTAGGAAACATACCCTATTAACTGAATGTCCCTCAGAAGGAAAGGATACAGGAGCAATAGAGCCAACAATGTCATCACCGGGGGCGGTCAGGTCACATATCACAATAATGGTGAAAGTGTAGACATGAGAGGATGTCCGAAGGCAGCTCAAGGGCAAGTAAAGGCTGCTCAGACTTGGCTATTCAGAACTGGTGAGGGAAACACTTTGAGGGACAGCAAAATGCAGAGAAACTTTGATTGTTATTTTTTATATCTAATTTACTCTCATGTGCACTAAACTGATGCTGGTAGCTTTACCCTGGAAAAATGAATCCTGTGAAAGGTAGAATGTATTCTTACTGAGAGTCCTGTGGCACCTTTAAGACTAACAGAAGTAGTGGGAACATAAGCTTTCGTGGGTAAGAACCTCACTTCTTCAGATGCAAGTA
>NC_048299.1:177451851-177636836 GCF_013100865.1 Trachemys scripta elegans
GTGGCACCTTTAAGACTAACAGAAGTATTGGGAGCATAAGCTTTCGTGGGTAAGAACCTCACATCTGAAGAAGTGAGGTTCTTACCCACGAAAGCTTATGCTCCCACTACTTCTGTTAGTCTTAAAGGTGCCACAGGACCCTCTGTTGCTTTTTACAGATTCAGACTAACATGGCTACCCCTCTGATACTTGTATTCTTACTGCATCCCCATTGACGTAACAACTTTCAACCTCTCTGCACTGTATTTCCATAGGTGAAGTTATTCTTCATTCAGCCATTATGCTATCCTTCAGGAAACAGGCACCTTAGAGTTTGTTGTCTTCTACCACCTAGAGGTGAAATTGTAAAACATGCAGGAAATAAATTTGAGCTTTGCAGGGCAAGTTTTCATCTTCAGGTAGAGAAATAACTCTCGTTCTTTGTAATATTGTTTATTACATTTTTTCTCAAAATGAATGAAAAGAGAGAACTGCATTTATAGAGTTTGTATGTATGTTTGTGTATTTCTAGTGGCTTTTCAGTAGTAGGGTTGCATTTTTATTTGTTTTTCTGCAATATTATTGTCCATTGATTCCTTTTGCACCAAAACCAATAGCAGTGGCTAAAAGATATTGAAATGAGTCTAAGTTTATATTTAGCAGAAATATATCCTGGTGGTTTTTTAAAATATGTAGTCATGTGAGCTACAGTATAACTGTAGAAAGGAAAACTGAAACTTTGGAAAACCAAATAAGAACAGGGTCTAACCGATTGCCACATCTGGGGTCGGGAAGGAATTTCCCCCCAGGTCAAATTGGCAGATTCTCCTTCCTCTGCAGCATGGGTCACTTTTAGGTTTAAACTGGTATAAATGGTGGATTCTTTGCAACTTGAAGTCTTTAACCCGTGAAGTAACTCAGCCAGAGATCAGGGGTCTATTAAAGGAGTGGGCGGGTGAGGGTCTGTGGCCTGCAATGTGCAGGAGTTCAGAATATAGGTGATCACGGTGATCTCTTCTGACCCTAAAGTCTATGAGTCTTATTTTCCCCCACAAGCCCTCTCTGGTACCTTCTTTCTTGATCACTGTCGACAATATCACCATCCTGTCCCTCACTCAGATCCTTAACCTGGCATCTTCGACTCAGACTTCTCTTGTATAGGTACTCACATTCAAGCTATTGATAAATTTTGCAGATTCTTTCTGCATATCCTCTCTAAAATATAGCCTTTACTATCCATCCACACAACCAAAACTCTTGTTCAGGCTCTCATCCTATCACATCTCAATTACTGCAGCATTCTTCTCTCCAGCCTTGATAAATGCAGCCGTGCCCCACTCATATCCATTCAGAATGCTGATGCAAAGATCATTTTCCTAGCTTGTTGCTTTGGCAATGTCATCTCTCTCTTTGCATCCCTCCACTGGCTCCCCCTTTTTAAAAATCACATCCCACATAAGTTACTTCTTTTCTCTTTGAAGGTGTTTCACGGCCTATAGCGATGTCTCATTCACTATTAAGATACTAATTCCCAGCCTCCTTCACCTGCTTGTTAAGTTTTCAAACAAGTGGGCACCTGGCTCAGGAAGTAAGTTTGAAAGAAAATCAGCGTAGCAAGTCAGTCCAGTAGCCAGCTGGCCTAGTAGTCAGGAAGTGGCTTTACAGTTCTTTTCAGTCTGTCTTTCCTGGAGGGGGCCATGCCAGGTTATATATGGTGGGCCTTAGTCTCTCCCGTGTCCCCCATCATCCCCCCATTCAGGATTCTATCACAACAGAGAGGACAGGGAGCAGGGGAGGGGCATGCAGGCCCTCCCATTCCACCAGGTTCCAACCCAGGACCTAGGGTGACCAGATAGCAAAATCAGGATGGGGGTGGGGAGTAATAGGTGCCTACATAAGAAAAAGTCCCATATATCAGGATTGTCCCAATAAAATCGGGACACTTAGTCACCCTACCAAGGCCCAAAAGGGGTGTTGCAGTCTCTGGATCACTTGTTGGTCCATGCCAAGAAAGTTAAATTCCCCTGGGTCACTTCCTACCGGGCTGTGACTCCTCCATTTTGGGCATGGTCACAGCCTTAGTAGTATCTGCTTTGTCTGCCAGGGAACAATGTCCCATTCTTTAGGGCCTCTCATGGGTTCTTGGCTCCAAAGGAGGATGGGGAGAACACAGATTACTGCTCTCGGAGCAATCATACCATGGCTACTGGTTCTTTGCCCACAGCTCCAGGCATCAATCTCACTTCCTGGTGCAGCCTGTAACTCCTTTCCCCTCCCACTGGGCTACCAGTGTCCTTTTTAAATTGTCCCTGCACCTGGAGCATGCCCTGCAGCTGGGGTGGGGCAGGGCCTCTCCAGCCCAGTATGGCTCCATGCCTTGCTCTAGTTTAGTGTGGAGTCTGTAAAGCCCATCACAGTGAGACATTGTGTATGTTCTACTGCTGCTCTGAGAGAAAATGCAAAAGTTATCAGCACTACCTGCAGCAATAGGTGAGCTGCCTGTGTCCTCTCTTCTAGCAGAGAGGACGTCATTCTTTGGTTTAATTTTTCTGGAGACTGAGCCTCTTTGTTCCAAGCCTAGAAGCTGCTACACCATTCATTAAACCTGCATTATATCAGCCTGTTATTCATATAGCAGCGAATGCTTTAAACCAAAGTGTTAAGAGCTGATGCAAAGAGCTGCACAAAGGAAACCATTTACCATGCACAAAAAGTTTTATTGGTCCTGCAAAACTCAGGAACTACTCTACAGAAACTCGCATGCCATCTACTGGCACCTTACCTATTAACTATTTACATCTATCTCTTGGAACACATTGCAGAGTAATTCATTGATCTGAGAGGAAAGCATCACAGTTTGAGATGTGGTACAGTAGCAGGAATAATCTCATTTTCTCAGTTATCTATGATCTCATCCAAGATATTTCAGATGGTAAAAACAAATATGCTAGAAAAAGAAGAGGCAAGCCATGTATTTATTTGATAGCTATCAGGGCCGGCTCTAGGTTTTTTGCCACCCCAAGCAAAAAAATTTTTGGCTGCCCCCCACCCCCGCCCTGAGCTCTCTCCTCCCCCCCCCCCCGCACCCCCTGCCGCCCCAGCCCTGAGCTCTCTCTTCCCTCCCCCCACCTGCACCCCCTGTCACCCCAGCCCTGGGCTCCCCCTCACCAGTGCTGACTCTGCCCGCTCCCCCCTCGCCTCCAGCCAGTCCGGCACTGGCAGGGTCGGGGTAAGCAGTGGGGCTCCCGGGCCGCGCCTCAGCCCAGGGTCCCTCCAGCCACGGCTCCCGCCTCCAGGATCAGCCAGGACCCGGGAGGGCAGAGCCGGGGGACCGCCCTGGCAGAGGGCTGAGGAGGTGGGGCAGGGCAGCCCCAGAGGGAGCGGAGCCCCGGACAGCGAGACATGGGCCCCGCACGGCAGCGCTCCGCCCTCTATGGCCCCGCTGCTGCTGCTGCTTCTGGCTGCCCTGCCGCGGTCCCTGGGCGGCTCAGGCTGCTTCACCCAGCCCCGGCTGCAGTGCTGGGGGGCAGCCGCCCTGCGGCACCTTCAGGTGGCTCCGTGCACCCTGCAGGGCGGCCCCCAGCCCGAGTGTCCCCTGCTCTGAGCCTGCCTGGCCCAGCCACAAGGTGCGGGCACTGCTCCCTTGCGGCACGAACTGCAGCGGCCCCAGGGCGCCCCCCGCGCACGACACGCTGCTGCTGCCAGGGCCGGCTCTAGGCTTTTGCTGCCGGAAGCAAAAAAAAAAAAAAAAAGTGTCCAGAATGCCGCCCTTGAAAATGTGCCGCCCCAAGCACATGCTTGGTTTGCTGGTGCCTAGAGCCGGCCCTGATAGCTATAAAAACAGCGAAGAGCTAGCTGAAAATTCCCCACCAGGGAATTCTCCTTACATGGGTAGAGCTAGTGTAGACAACTTCGCCCTGCCCTGCAAAGGGGCTCTGTTCAGGGGAATGGGTGTGGTCAGACTACCACTACATGCTGGTTATTCTTGGCAGCTGCAATGGCCCTTGGGACCATGGGAAATCTCCAAATTGCCCTAACTCAGGGGTTCTCAAACTGGGGGGTCGGGACCCCTCTGGGTGTCGTGAGGTTATTACATGGGGGGTTGCAAGCTGTCAACCTCCACCCCAAACCCCGCTTTACCTCCAGCATTTATAATGGTGTTAAACATATAAAAAGTGTTTATAATTTATAAGGGGGTTGCACTCAGAGGCTTGCTGTGTGAAAAAAGTTTGAGAGCCATTGCCCTAACTTATGCTGTGGGGCCAGTAAGTCTCAGAATATGGGCAAGTGCAAATGTAGTTCAAAGCCAACGTCTCTTCCTGCCTCCAGAGCAGAGTTTGGCTAGAATTGCTGTTTGGGGGTCTGACAGGTTCCCCCCCAGGGTGCCACCTGGAAATGGGGTACCACTGAGCCCTCTGACCCACTGGCCTGGGCTCCCTCTCTCACTGTGCTGCTGTGACAAGTTGCGAAGTCCTCCAAGCTTTCACCTTCACTAGCACTCACACTGGTAGGGACACATCCAGCTGCAGTCACATGCAGGGTCTCTAGCCTCCCAGCCTAGGACCCCAGAGCAGTACCATCTTGCCCTGGTCAAATCTGGCCAGTATATGAGTTTAACACCCGGTCCGCCTCTCCCTCAATGTGAAGAGGACCATGCACACTTGTGGTAGCCAAGCTGAGATTTTCCCCAGACACCTTAGTCAAACGCACACTGGTTTGGATTAAAACATAAAATAAGTTTATTAACTACAAAAGTACAGATTTTAAGTGACAGCAAACAGATCAAAGCAGATTACCTAGTAAATAAACAAAACCACAAACTGATCTTAACATACTAGATAGGGTGAGAATTTGCTAATTCATATCCTACCTGAGTGATAACAGGCTGGCAGATTCTTAAGGCACAAGGTGCCTCGGCTTTGCAGCTTGGATTTCCCAGGTTTTCATACACAGGCTAGAAATCCCTTTAGCCTGGGACCATCAATTCCCCCCTGTTCAGTCTTTATTTCTCAGGTGTCTCCAGATGTGCTCTTGCAGGGAGAGTGAGGTCCCCCCATGATGTCATTTTCCCCCTTTTATATCTTCCAACTTGCTGGAAAGCTCTTTTGCTGTGATCTGGGTCAAACAGTTCCCATTGTGTAGTGCTAGCTCTGAGAGTTTTCTATTGTACACAGTTCCTGGGGTAATCCTTGTGCTTGTGTGCATTTCCTCAATAAGCCATTAACATTGTTTGGCCTTTTTACTGTGGTATCTGAAAGTCTGCTTTTGGGTGTTTTCCACCTCACAACATGTTTCAGTAACACATAGAATCATAGAATATCAGGGTTGGAAGGGACCTCAGGAGGTCATCTAGTCCAACCCCCTGCTCAAAGCAGGACCAATCCCCAGACAGATTTTTGCCCCTGAGCCCTAAATGGCCCCCTCAAGGATTGAACTCACAACGCTGGGTTTAGCAGGCAATGCTCAAACCACTGAGCATACATAGCCAAACTTCATAACTTCACATACGATGATAGCACATACAATCCAAAGAGATATTAATGTCTAGCAGATCAAGACTTTTAGAATGATACCTCACAAGGCATACTTTGTGCAAAACATATCCTAATTATTTAACAATTATTTGAATAAGGGGGTGCCAGGGTGTCAGGGGGCCCCATCAGATTTGAGGGGTGACTAGTCTATCCTGCTGGTCCTCACAAAAAACAGAATGGAGTGTGGGGAAGAGGGCTAGTCAGCTGCTCCTTGAAGTTGTTAGCAGGCCAGCTGACTACCCGTTGAAAACACGAGGAAGGAGGCATTAATGTTACTGAGACTCCCCCAAAAACAGCACCAGGGAGCAGGAATCACAGAGGAGGTCCAAGGGCTGCTGGGAATAGGGACAGGTTGATTGTGGGAATTGGATTATATTTTTATTACAAGGCTCACTATCCGCTGACTAATATGACCCTAACATAGGAATGACATCTGAATAGCAGTCTGTCCACTCATAACAAGCTCTTATTTTATCAAAAACTAGTTTGCTCAACCTTAGCCAAAAGGGACCATCCCTCTGCCCAAGCCAGTAGGAATGTGGTGCGCTTGTCTCTGCTCTTTATTTTATAGGATCACCGGAGAAAGGGTTGTTGAGCAGTGACGCAGCCTGCTGATTAACTCCAGTTTAACAAGTTTCAGCAACTATTGTCTTATTAAAGCCATGACGCTATCACATACTTTGGGGATTAGAGAAATCTAGTGAATGAGAAAAGGGGATCTAACTGTCAAAATACTGGCAAAGCTGTAATACAGGTATAGCAAATAAAACTTTGTTCTGGAATTATTCCACCACTCTGTCTTCCTGTGTTAGCATTTTTCACTAAACCACCTTTGGAACTAAGGTAGATTCTGAGAATGGGTGTCCCTTTTCAGTGCATGATCTTCAGCTGAGCTAGATGATGCTATCCTTGCAGAAGAGGTAAGTTTTACAAAGCTTTTCAGTCTACTGTACACATTATTTGGAAAAAAAACCTGCGTACATATATGCACAGACCATATATTTTTATATCTATCACTGACAAGCTGTGGAGTTTCAGCACCCGAAAAAACCCCAACCATTTTATTTTTTCAAAGATGGCCAAGTCACAAAGGACATCTTAGTGAGAGCTTTCTACAGCAGAAGTTCCCAGGAAGTTTTGAGGAGCACATTCTGTTCACACAGTGATGGCCCTCTTTGTTTCCAGCTGAGAAAGTCAGAACAGATTGAAGAGGAAATGAACACCAGAAGTAGACAACAGGCGGCCTGATTCTCCTCCCATGCAGGGGTAAATGAGGAGCTGTTGTACTGACGTCAATTGAGTTTTATCTATGTAAAATGTGAGAAGAGAATCAGACCCTCTGTGTTTAATTCTTTTCACAAAGGACAGGATGCTTACCACCGTAAAGCTGTCAAAAATACACAAACGCTATCCCAATATAACTTTTCCATGTAAGCAATTGCTGGAGCTGACATAGGAATATTATGCAGCTACATACAAGGAGAGGTGGTCTGAATAGTTGTGAATAGAAGGGAGGTGGCCCATGAAACTGACTTCCTATTAAGATGTGGTCCATGACATGAAAGAACTTGAGAACTTCTGTCCTAGAGATTTTCTTCATCATAATTTCTGCTCCATGATCAAAATTTGTCCAGGATAAAGCTGTCCAAATGGCTGACATAATTCTGTCAATTTTAGTCAATGTAATGGTAACAAAAATAAATTTCACTATTAAAAATCTCTTGTCAGAAATAGGCTGTCTTCATATAAGGTCATTGCTTTTATCACTCCAGAGGCAAAACAGCTTCTGAAGTAGATGACCCCATTTCACAGTAACAGATGGACAGTGCACAGTGCACTTGCCAGCTGATTATTATGAGACAATCTTCTGGGAGATCGGAGAGGGTTTTGTTTTAATTTACAATGTGGCTCATAGTTTAGACTGTGGCTATGCCTTACAGATTGCAACTCTGGCTCACTGTTGTGGGTGCCACTGTGGGCAAAACTCCCTCTGGCTATGTATATTTTCAAAGTGACTAGTGATTTTGGATGTCCACTCTGAGGCACCATAAAGGTTTTCAGAACATGCTAAGCACCCTGTTCCCAGTTGTGTTAAGCTAAACAATTCACAAAGGGGGTTACACCAGTTTAACTATATCAATATAAATGGACACATTAGGTTATAACAGTGCAACTTTCCCACGTAGACAAGGTCAGACACGTCCTGTCTCCTGTCCGGAAACATGCAGAGGGGTGCTGTGACCGGGGTCCCAGTGAGGGCCAGCTGAGGTCACTTGATTAGGGTGAACTGCAGATAATCCCCAAAGCTGATGGATATTTTCAATACTTAGATTTACCAAGCCAGCATAGAACAGCTTCTTTATTACCTCACTGGTTGTCCAGAAACCAACAACACAGTCCCTTAAAGTAACCCAGCCTCAGGTCTCCATCCAGGTACCCAAGTCAAATATGATGAAGATTTCTGAAAATCTTATTTCATCATATAGAAGAAAAGGTTCTACCAATCCCAAAGGATCAGAGATATTACCTCCCAGGCTAATGAATATTCCAGATCTTACCCAAATACACACTACAGCCAATTCTTATTAACTAAACTAAAATTTATTACAAAAGAAAAGGGAGAGGGTATGGTTAAAAGATCAATATACATACAGACATCAGTTAAATTCTTGAGGTTCAGATACATAACAGAGATGGTGAGCTTTGTAGTTGCAGAGTTCCTTTAGAATTTAGTTCATAGGTTATAGTCCAATGTCCAATATCATATCTAGGATGTACCAGCTTAACTGGGATCTTATCTTGCGAGTCAAACTTCCCCTGATGAAGTTTAAGCAGATCTGAGATAAAAAGGATCAGAACCCAAGGATCTTTTATACAATTTCAGGTCTTCTTCGAGAAGTTGGAGTCCCTCAGGGAACAATAGGCCCTTATTTCCTAAACATTGTTGTTAATTATTCACACAGATTAACATAAAGCAGTCTGTCACTGGTACTTAGCTTTACGAATTAACATATGACACTCACCTGTTCCTCCACCATTCACTGATGATTTCCTATACATTTCAAAGAGAGATGAATACAGAGATATCCCATGCTTGCAATTCATTTAAATGTTAGCATGTTCTTTTGATCTTTGAATTATCAGAATACAGCATAGACAGGGACTATTGATTACCTTGTTGACAACTGCCCATACATATGTAAACACACACGTTATCTCCCCACATGTATTTAAGGGTTGAACTTGAGTCATTTATTTTGCAGGATGTTTAACCCTTTCTGGCCATGCGTCACAGGTGCAAACTCTACAGCGCCAATCTAGCTACTGACTCAGCACATTCTTCTCTCCCACCCAGTCCATAGAGGATTGAGACAATAGGGAACAGGTGGGGGCAGGACGTGAAAAACAACAATGGCCATGGATTCCAGACCCTAATCGCAGAAACTCCAGGCAACTATGCAACGTGCAGTCCACAGCCCTCTCCCTAGCCACTGCACAATAGGATCTGTGACCACGTTGCCACTGCCTCACTGCCCCCTTGCGTACTCTGACTCCTAGAAGACCTGTAACAGAGCTTGCAGTGAAAAATTAGTGCTGCGCAAGGTACATTAACTCTGAGTTTTCCTACTTAGCAGCCCTGGCTCTTCCCCTATCACTGGTCTTGTCCACTTTTTCCAGCAATTGGAAGCCATTCTCACAAGAAGTGTATGGGGAGGAGGGACCAGAAAGAGCCCAGCAACTCAGGCCATCTCCATTCCCTCCCCTCCCAATATGAGCAATGGAATAGCTCCTCTGCTTCTCCCTGCAACACCCAGCCTGTGAAGGGGGCAGGTGGGAAGGGGGTGAAGATCCCCTGGAGCTGCCCCCTCAACCAAGAAGGGGGAGAACAGAACCCCACTGTAGTCCTCCATCCCAGGCCTGGGACAGGAGGGTGAAGGGCCCCAGGAGGAACAGAGGTGAGGTTGGCCAGCTGAACTGATGGGAGCCTGGGGAGATAGGATTGATTAGGAGGCTGAGGGCCAGAATTAATTGGTGGACAGGGGGCAGGAGTTGGGGGGTGACAGCTCCTGCAGCAAGGGCCAAAATCACCTTACCCAATATATTTGGGAGCACAAGCAGCACTAATTGTCTCTCTCACACACACAGGGATGGGCATGGAGAGTTAAAAACAGAAAAGACAGGCCAAAAGCCACCATTTTTTTAATCTCATGATTTTTTGGGGGACTGACTCATGCTTTTTGAACATCAGGGGTTGACAAATACTGAGCTCACAATTTGGTTAACTTGTTTTACACAGTGCAGTGTTCTATAGCTTGGATGAGATCTCTCTGCCATGCTTAAATTGCTGAGCGGCAATCCCTTTCTTGACAATGACATAATTAGTGTACTCAGTAGTTCCTGGCTTTACAGAAAAAACTATCTCACCCACATAAAAGGTCATGCTCTCACAAAGGCTCTGACACATGCAGTACAACGCAAAGACTGTTTATCCAAAGACATAAAGATGCCAAACAAGGTAAGAAAAAAGAATGGGATCTCATAGAATTATTTACTCCCTTATTTTGACTCGTACATAACATTTAAACCTGCATCTTCAGCACAGTGCCTCTGACACTGGCAGGCGTGCAAAGGTCCCCATGTCTGGACACTGACGGATATGTAGCTGCAATCAGTCTGGCTCACTTACGGGTTAATATTGATAAAAGGCATTAGACTTATAAGGAAGTGTTTAATGTTTAGACTTAATTGAATGCTTGTGAGTTGTTGCATGCATTAATCTTACTTATAATAGCTGTGTTCCATACTGTAATGTAATAGTTGAGTGGTTGTATTGTGAGCGTCTGTATGAATTGCCATACAGGAGGGGGATGTAATTAGTATAAAGAGCTACTCTTCTGCAGAAATTGCTATGCCCCTCCCAAAAGAGGAGACAGGCTATGAGGGGATCTTACAACTGGTAACTCCCTACAGTTGGATTGAGGAATTGTCAACAAAAGGACAAAAGATGCTTATTATTGTTCTGCTGTCCACGTGGACTCCTCCCAGCAGTGACTTTGCAGGTCAGAGCACATGGCAGAAGGGGGATTAAAAACAGGAAGTAGGTATCTCTATGCTTGGACTCTGATGGGGAGGGGAAGGCACAAGGTGTTTCCAGGCATGAGTAAGAGATCCCCAGCTGCTTAGCTTGGGTTAGCCCTAAAGGTCAAATAGCACTTGCCGATTATAAAAGCCTATAGTTTCTTTTGAAACCTAAGACTGTAACTAATTCATTTGTCTGTCTGCTGGCTTTAACCTTGTAAATAATTCTCTAATTTCCTTTTCCTATTTAATAAGTCTTCATATAGTTTACTACATGATTAGCTGCAAGCATTGTCTTTGGTGCACTTGCCCTGGGGAAAGTGACTGGTCTTTTGGGATCAGGAGCAACCTGAATATTGCAGTGATTCTTGCTGTAAGGGCCCATCTATCACAGAGATGCACTCAGGTGGGTGGCTGGACAGACTGGAGTACCCACCCAAGGAGACCGTCTGTCTCTCTGTGTTATGGCTGTTAAAGTGCCTGAGGAGTTTGCTCTTGATGCAGTTGGTTGGTGAAATCTAAGTTTAGAACTCACAACCAGGTTCGTACTCACGTTCTTGTGTCACTGTTGGGAGCATCACAGCACCAAACAAAAACTCCCCTTTCTTTTAAAAAATATTAAAAAGGGACTGATTATTTTTCTTATCTTTTTTGCTGGTGGAATTAAGATGGGATATCTGGATTATTACTGATTAAATAAAATCTAATCAGCAGATGCCACTTAAAGTTTTATGTTTTCAGAAGCATGGGGGGAGGGGGTTATGTTTTCAGAAGCCTGAAAAATGCTTATTATTCCACCAAAATATAGAAAAAAAAGCTATTTAACATTTAAAACCCTGGGAGGGACCCCCTTTATATTAATGGTACATTTATTAACTGTTTATAAAGGGTTAATTAGTCGTTGGGCCTCTGTGATATTTTATAGATCAGCAGCACCACTTGTTGCTCCACCACACACTGTTGGTGCTGCCATAAGATTGTCCGGGACTGCTTACTTGACAGGTTTCCCTGTTTATAGCATAGCTGCCCTCCAGATATAGAGAGCATTCTACTATCCACAACCTGGGGATGCGCTCAAAGGCAGATGGTGCTGCTCCTGGGAAGGTGACCCAGAACCCAGAGGTAGGCTGCCATCAAATAAGCCTGCAGAGTACAGGGGCATGCAATTGCCCTTCCAGAAGTAATTCCATAAAGAAAGAGGAACCATGAATGAATGGTCAATGGCATCTGCTAGAAGAAGGGACTCCGAACATGAGTCTGCATCCGTGTTTGTACCCTACTCATTACAGTTTCTACAGCAGCATGGTACATGGCTTGTGTGGATGAGAGAGTGGACTGGACTGCACACATCTTTCCCACTATGATCCAGCACAGTGCAGGTGATTCAGCAACACAACACTGACTCTGCAACCTCTTAATCAAATCTTATGGTGAGGTGATGGGAACAGGCAGAGGATACTGGTGAAGTCCTTCATCACAATCCTGCACACAGGAGGCCTGGGATTAATGGTCATTCAGCATCAACTGGAGCAGATCTCACATTCATATCTGTCAGAGTAGTCCTAGCTAGGAACAGTGTTAGTCTTCTCAAATGGGAAAGGGGATGGAAAAAAAAGATCCAGAAAAAATGCTTAATCCACCCATATCTCTCAGGTATGGTACTCTGAGTGGTCATCTAGCTTGTCTGCTGTCTAAATAGAAGGAAGACCCAAATATATCTTGCAACTTGGAATGTTCTCACACTCTTCAATGGAGGCAATGGACCTGAGCGTAGAACTGCTATATTCTCTGGAGCAGTGATACTCACACTGAGGCTCGGAAGCTGCAGGTGGCTCTTTAACAGGTCTCTTGTAGCTCTGTGCAGCACATGATAATAAAGCACTGTGTGATTTAATAATTAACCAATCTAAGTTATTAAGCAACCAGGATGCTTTTACTAAGTTATTAACCAATTCAATTATCAACTCGCACTGAGTTATTAACTTATTTGCTGTGATATATAAACTAAATATTTCCTGTCATACAGTTTAAATATGAATATATAGTATTACAGTCGAACCTCAGAGTTCTGAACTCCTCTGGAATGGAGGTTGTTTGTAACTCTGAACAAAGTGTTATGATTGTTATTTCAAAAGTTTACAACTGAACATTGACTTACTACAGCTTAGAAACTTTATGATGCAGAAGAAAAATGCTGTTTTAACCATCTTATTTAAATGAAACAAGGACAGAAAATTTCCTTACCTTGTCAAGTCTTTTTAAAACACTTTCCCTTTTTTTTTTAGTAGTTTAAATTAACACAGTACTGTACTGTATTTGCTTTTTTTGTCTCTGCTGCTGCCTGATTGAGTACTTCCAGTTCCAAATGAGGTGTGGGGTTGACCCGGTCAGTTCGTAACTCTGGTGTTCATAACTCTGAGGTTCTACTGTATAGCCAGCTACTACTGTGGCTCTTTCGAGTAATGTTGATCACTAATTTGGCTCCTAAACCACTGCGGTCTGAGTATCATGGCTGTAGAGTATAGGTGTGGTACAATGTAGATATTGCTGCATTCAGTGAGACAAGACTTACTGGTGAGTCACAGTTATAAGAAGTGGGTGCTGGTTACACTTTACTGCAGTGATCCTCAGACCTCAAGGGTTCAGAAGCCAAATTAGCAATCAACATTACCCAAAAGAACCACAGTAGTGTGAATTGTTTTGTTGACTATAATACTATATACAGCCCTACAACAGCTCTTCATGAGCAGGAAACATATGATCATAGTAAAAGCATCATGACTGGTTAATAATTAAATCACAGAGTGTTTTAATATGTGCTGCAAAGAGTCGCAGGAGATACATTAAAGAGCCACTTGTGGCTCTTGAGCCTCAGTCTGGGTATCATTGCTTTAGTGGATTAGCAAATCGGAGAATGAGCACAGATGCCCTGGCGTGGGGTTTGCCATGCCCTCTTTGATTTCTCACAAACTTGAGTCACAGCCAAAGGGTACCGATGACCAACTTATGCTCTTCTGCAACCTTTAGCAAGGCCAATGTTCTGCTTCTGTCACCAGTGCATAGGCACTGACAATGATCCATCCAGATGAGGATAAGGAGGACGTCTATCAAACCCTCGAGAACATCATCAGGTCAGTCCCACTTTATAAGCTGACCATTTTAGGTAATTTCAATGCCAGGGTTGGTTGTAACTACGCATCATGGGGCAATGTGATACAGTTTCCACTACCAACTTCATGACAGCTTAACAGCTCGCTACCACTTTCCAAATGCGCCACATACAATCTAGTCATCACCAATACAGTGTTTCAACAGGCCAACAAGTATAAGATGACTTGGATTCACCCTCATTCAAAACATTGGTACATCATCAATTATGTTATTGTATGGCAAAGAGATCTCTGCAATTTCAGGTTCAGTCATATCAGGAGAAGCATCCACTGCTGGTCAGACCATAGACTGCTGAGAAGTTAAATGTCCCTCAGTATTGCTCTCCAACAGCATAGATAGTGACTCAAGACAGTGAAATAAAAACCCCAATATTTAAAGCCTGGAAAACTCTGACAAAGTCTGAATTCCAATAGAAACTCATTGAAATATTTCCCTCACTTACAGACGCTTCAGTGGAAGTTCAGACAGCCTGGAAATATTTTTGGGACACAACATATAATATGGCTGTTGAAGCTCTCTGCTTTGTTAAGAGGAAACATCAAGACGGGTTTGAGGAGAATGACTCCAAAAATATATCAGCTCTCAAACTCACTGCATACTATGCATCAAGCCTACATAGTAGATGGATTTGGCAGTTAGGAAGGTTGCATATCATTGAGCAAAACGGATGATTCAAACCAGACTTCAGCAAATGAAAAACCAGTGGTGGGAAAAGAAAGCAGCAGAATTACAACTGGCAACAGACCACAAAGACACCAGAAGCTTTTCAGCTAGCCTTCATGTGTTTATGACCCCAGGTGCAACAGGATAACCACTGTATGCATACTGGACAGCAATTCGCTTTTAACTGACAAAAAAGAAATACTTGACTGATGGACCAAACATTTCAGTTCACTTCTTAGTCACCCTTCCAACATTTCTGAGGAAGTAATTAACACTCTTCCCCAGAGCTGAAAGTAAGCCCATACGGACCGGCTGGACCGGACCGGCTTCCCCAGCGGTGATTTAAAGGGCCCAGGGCTCCAGCCGCTGTGGGGAGCCCTGGGCCCTTTAAATCATCACCAGAGCTCTGGCAGCTGGGTTCTGGTGGGGATTTAAAGGGCCCGGGGCTCCTGCCACTGCGGGGAGCCCCGGGCCCTTTAAATCACTGCCGGAGCCCGCTGCCGGAGCCCCAGGATAGCAGTGGCAGGGTTCCCCCGGCGTCCGGAGCCCCGGGCCCTTTAATTCACCCCTGAGCCCCGGGGCTCCCAGCCACCTCTGCAGCGTAGCTCTGGGGTGATTTAAAGGCTCTGGGGCTCTCAGCCACAGCTGGTGCCCTGGGGCCTTTCAATCTTGAAAGGCCCGCCTCTTCCAGTTGAGGCCACGCCCCTGCTCAGGACTCCGGTGTACCGGTAAGTCCTTTAAGTTACTTTCACCCCTGCTCTTCCCAATGCCCTTTAAAAGAAGAACTTGCACTAGCCACCATCTTATGAGAGACCATAACAGCAATCAAGCAGATGTCACCAGAGAAAGTATCTGGACTGGACAGCATTCCAGCAGAGATCAATAAGCAGGCTTGCTACCACATTGCAAGGCACCTCACATGGCTCTTCTGCACTATCTGGGAGCAAGAGTTGATGTCACAGGATTTTAAGTATGCCAATATTGTCCACCTCCATCAATATAAGGGTCATAGGGCAAACTGTGATAGACACTGGAGCATTTCCCTACTTTCTGTTGCTGGGCAAATGCTTGTAATGGTCATATTGAATGGACTTGATATCTATCTTGTAGAAGCCAACATCTCAGAGTGTCAGTGTGGATTTTCATCTGAACAGGGCACTATAGACATGATCCTCACAGTCTATCAGCTTCAGGAGTAGCAAAACTATGGTCTTTATGTGGTGTTCAACTCAGCTGAAGCTTTTGACTCTGTAAATAGTGATGGACACTGGAAACTTGTTAGGCTTTGGATGCCCTGAAAAGTTTATTTTTGTCATTTGGTCCATCTATGATGGAATGATGGCCCAAGTGGTGGAAAATAGCAAGGTATCATACACACTTTTCAGTCACCAAACAAAGTTGTGTGCTGACTCCCATGCTCTTTTCTGCCCTTTTTCCATCTGTACTCACAACATTTCATGACATTGACAGGCATATTTATCCAGTTCTGCACTAATGGGAAGTTGTTCAATCTGCATTGCTTCTGTGCTCATACATATATTTACTCAAGAGCTTTTATTTGCTGAGGACTGCACACTGGTTGCTCACTCGATTACTGGCATTCAGTACAACTGATTGATTGCATGAGCAAAGTAATCATTTTGGTTTAACAATCAGCTTAAAGAAAACTGAAGTTCTATACCAAACTGGACATGTCTGCCCAATTATTAAGATCAACAATACTCTTCAAGTTTGTGGAGAAGTTTTGCTAGTTAGGGATTATGCTGTCACACAATGCCACACTGGATTAGAAGATCACCCCTCACATAGCCAAGGCCAGCTCTGCATTTGGAATGCTGTCACACTGCCGATGGAATGATAGCAGCATCAAAACCAGCACTAAACTACATGTCTGTTAGTTAGTAATCCTTGTAACACTTCTGTGTGATTGTGAGACATGGACAACATATTGCTGTCACATTAGGAAACTTGATCAGTTCTATATGTGCCAGCTTTGGTCTGTTTGCAGGGTCAAATGGTGGGACAAGATTCCCAATATCAAAATCTTTAATTATTGTCAGATGTGAGGTACTGGCTACCATGAAAACAGTATAAAGATACACTGAAATCAAACTTCAAAGCCTGTCAGATTGACCCCAGCAACTGGGAAGCTACAGTCCATGACAGAGCTAGATAGCGTTAGATTTATTATGTTGCTGTTAACCAACTGGAAGCAAGGCACATTAATACCTTATGTGAAAAACATGAACAGTGCAAAACAAGCCTGCAATGGTCATAAAAAATCTTGTCTGTCCCATATCTCACCATGTTTGTGATTTTCGCATTGGTCTGACTTCACATATATGTTTTCTCTGCATCTTCATACATGAGACTCCCTCATAAAAGGTAAATAAATTATTAATAGATGTAACTATGTTACATACAAGTAGTATATGTAATAAATGGTTATGAGCTCATCAGTAGAAGGTGTTATAGATGGTTAACAGAACCAATTGTAACCAATTGGATTCTATAATAATCAATGACAGTTGATTGATTCTATAATAATCAATGACAGTTGATTCAGTATTTATTTTAAATCTCTATTGATCATTTATTAAACCTTTATAAACTCAGTATAAATACAGCCTTTATATATAGTGTGATCAGCCTGAGTCTATTACATGTTACGATTCCATATATCAGAGTGAATGAATGCAGAGTTTTATTTCTGCAGATTGTAGTACCTTTCCAGCCAGTCATTCACCTATGATATTTGGGGTAAAGCACTTCTGTTTTATATCACCTTGTTTATGGGTATGAGACAGGGGCATCATTTAAAAAAGATATCAGATAGTGGACAGGTAAGGCAAAGCGAAAGCAGGCTGTTCACATTGCCAGACTGCCCCCCCTCTTAAGGCCCAGTTTATTTTACAGTGAAGCCTGTTCAGGAAGCCACTTTTATTAAGAAACTTCCTGTGTTAAGAAACTGCTTCAACCATAAAGGGGCCAGAACCTCAGCTACTGTAAATCAACTTTAGTGGAGCTACACCAATTTACCGAAGTTGAGGATCTGGCCCATGGTGTACAATTCAGCTCCACTTGTATGACAAGACCATGTCTGTTAAGCACTGGCCCCTTGTATAGTCATTTAAGGATAAGTTTTGCTGTATAAACTTTAACACATGAACAGAGTAAAAATAGCTTTGGAAGACATTCACCCTTGAAAGACTTTTTTGTGGGGGAGAAGCATGAGCTGATCCATTTTTGGAATTCAATTCCAAAAGAAATGGAGTACAGTAACATCAAACAGATTAAAATAAAGAGTGTGAGGATGCCTTCCCCAATGGCCCTATTAAATACATGAGAATCAAAGGAGAAAATTACACAGGTGTAAATGGATGAGTGCAGCACATATGATTATCCCGCCCACAGATCCTGCTCCCCATCCCACCCTTCCTAGTATTGCCTCTAGCCAGAGACACTCATCTCTCTCCAGACAAAATTGTTTCTATCCCCAGTTCCCTCCAAGCCCCAGTTTTCCATTTGTACACCAGAGCTCCTGAGCCTCTTGAAATCCCCTGTCTGTTGATACCGGTTCCAATATACTTCAAAGGCATGTAAAATGGTTCTTATATAAGCAGAACACAAGGAAACAGCACTCCTCAGAAAGTCCAAATCAAGAGTTTGTTACCTATTATACAGCCACTTCACTGCCTGCTAACATCAGGCTTATTCCTACCATTTCCTTTATTTAAAGCTAAGGGTTGGTCTCCACTACAAAGTTAGTTCAGCTTAACTACATCACTCAAGGATCTGGAACTTTCCATACCCTGTGTGATGTAATTAAGCCTACCTAAGTCCTGGTATAGACTCTGCTTCTGTCAGTTTAGCTCTTGCCTCTCTGGACTAGTCAACACTAGAATCGCTACAGCTCAGCGGCCAGCTGTACTGATGTAGCTGCGCCACTGTAGTGCTGCTAGTGCAGACGCTCTATGCTGATGGGAGAGCTGTCCACACTGGCACTTAGTTCGGTGTAATTTATGTCACTCGGGGGGGTGGCTTTTTCACATCCCGAGCAACTTAAATTATACCAAAGTAAGTTCTAGTGTGTTTGAGACCTCTGTGGGCAAGTCTATATTTAAAATGCTGCATCAACGCAGTTGCACCACTGTAACGTTTGAATGAAGAGGTGCTCTAAGCCTATGGGAGAGAGCTTTCCCATCAGTGTAGTTAATCCACCTCCCCAAGAGGCAGTAGCTGTGTCAGTGGGAGACGCTCTTCCGCCAACATAGCGCTGTCTACACAGGGGGCTAGGTGAATATAACTGTCGCTCGGGGGTGTGGATTTTTCACACCCCGGAGCAACATAGTTATACCACTATAGGTCTGTAGCTGAGGGCATGTCTACACTACTAAATTAGGTCAAATTTATTTAAGTCAACATTTAACCTCCAATTTTACAAAGTCGATGCACAGTCTGTCAGCAGAGCACATCCTCACTACAATGGGTAGCATCGACTGACGGAGCGATGCACCGTGGGCAGCTATCCCACAGTTCCTGCTGTTGATTGGAATTCTGGATTAGGCTCCCAATGCCTGATGGGACAAAAACATTTTCGGGGGTTGTTTGGGGTACATACCATCAGCCTCCCATGATGCACTTGCCTCCTCCCTCCATCCCTGAAAGCAACGGCAAACAATCATTTTCATGATTTTGTTTTTTCCCTAAGCCTGGGTTACCCATGCAGACACCATAGCCTGGCAAGCATGGACCCCACTCAGCTGTACACTTGTGAGCATCGCAAACACCTCGCGCATTGTCCTGCGGTATTTGCAGCGCCTAGCCAGGAGCTGCCGCGCAGAAGAATGTGATGCCACGCAAATAGCTGTGCTGGAAGCCATGGAATGGAGCAATTTGCACATGCTGGCGGCAGCAGTTGGGCTTGATGACATGGTGGAATGCCACTGCTGGGCCCAGGAAACAAGCACAGACTGGTGGGACCACATCGTGATGCAGGTATGGGATGAGGAGCAGTGGCTGCAGAACTTTCGAATGCGTAAGGCCACTTTCATGGAACTTTGCAAACTTTTCTCCAGCCCCCTGAAGCACAGAAATACCAAAATGAGACCTGCTCTAACAGTTGAGAAGTGAGAGGCAATAGCCTTGTGGAAGCTTGCAATGCCAGATTGCTACCAGTCAGTCAGGAATCAATTCGGAGCGGGTAAATCTATTGTGATCCAAGTAGCCAGGGTAATCAATTCACTTCTGCTAAGAAGGGTGGTGACTCTGGGAAATGTGCAGGACATAGTGGATGGCTTTGCCACGATGGGGTTCCCAACTGTGTCAGGGTGTTAGACAGAATGCACATCCCTATCTTGGCACCAGACCACCTTGCCAAAAAGAACATAAACCAGAAGGGGTACTTCTCAATAGTGTTGCAAGCGCTAGTGGAGCACAGGGGCCATTTCACCGACATCAGACGGTCAGGAAAGGTACATGACCCACACATCTTTAGGAACTCAGGTCTCTTCAGAAAGCTGCAAGAAGGAACTTTCTTCCCAGACTGGAAAATTACCATTTGGGATGTTGAGTTATCCTTGGAGACCCAGCCTACCCCTTGTTCCCATGGCTCATGAAGCTGTAACAGGCAGCCTGGACAGCAGTAAGCAGCAGTTCAACCATAGGCTGAGCAAGTGCAGAATGGTAGTAGAATGTGCCTTTGGACGTTTAAAGGGGTGCTGGTGCAGTTTACTCACTAGGTTAGACCTCAGTGAAAGCAATATTCCCATTGTTGTTGCTGCTTGCTGTGTGCTCCATAATATCTGTGAACGTAAGGGAGAAAAGTTTCTGGCAGGGTGGGGGGTTGAGGCAAATCACCCGGTTGACAATTACGAGCAGCCAGACACCAGGGCACTAAGAAGAGTACATCGAAGCACACTGTCTCTGAGAGGCTTTGAAAACCAGTTTCATGAATGATCCAACACTGATGTGACAGTTGTGTGTTGTTCTTTACCAAGCTGCCCCTTTTTTGCATGTACTGCCCTGTAAACTAAACCCCTACCAACCACAGTGTGCACAGTGAATAAAGAGCCTCTTGTCCTCAATCCATACATTTCTATTATGCTAACAAACATGGAACAGAGACAGCAATGAATAGCAAAGATAACCTGGGTCTAAGGGCCTGATAACACGGGGGGCGGGGCGGAGGGCAAGGACACGTAGCTTATTACAATTGCACTGTGTAGCAATCAAAGCTGTGGGAATGAGAGCCTTCTGCTCTATGAACCGTCCCGTGGAGTTGAGTTCAAGGGATAATGGAACTCCCCTCCCCCCCGCATTCTAGGACGTCTGGGAGAGGAGGATATGGAACTTGATGAGGAGGGCAGCTGCTTCATCAGCGGGACTCTAAGGTCCAGCTGCCTTTCCTGCACCTCAACATGTCTGTTTGCTCCCCCATAAGCCGCAACATCTCCTCTTGTGTGTTAAGCTCTTGTTCCCTGAATGCTTTCCTGCCCTCTTGGTCAGTGCACATGTTCTCCGACAGCGTAAGCCTCCATGCATTCAGCTGGGTCCTGTCAGTCTCAGAGGAATGCATCAAATCACAGAACATGTCTTCCCTTGTCTGCTTTTTTTGTCTTCTAATCTGGGACAGCCTTTGTGCTGGAGTGGAGGAAGCACCCACAGACAAGGTTGCAGCTGCAAGGGAAAAAACCACAAGGATAGCCTTACAGAACAGAAACAACAAGGAGTCTGGTAGCACCTTAAAGACTAACAGATTTATTTGGGCATAAGCTTTCGTGGGTAAAAACCTCACTTCTTCAGATGCACATCCTATCATCTGAAGAAGTGAGGTTTTTACCCACGAAAGCTTATGCCCAAATAAATCTGTTAGTCTTTAAGATGCTACCAGACTCCTTGTTGTTTTTGTAGATACAGACTAACACGGCTACCCCCTGATACTTACAGAACAGACATTGTTGAAAACAGAAGATTAACTCTTGCAATGAATGAAACACTTCACAGCAGTAAATACATTCCCTGAGGTACCAGACCACATTTTTTCTTTTAAAAGAAGTGCCTACAGTAAGGTACAACACATAGCAGAGCGCTGGGCAGCAGATTTTGATTTGCAGGCAGGCATGGTAAGCACACAAGAAAGGGTAGGAGGTGTCAGGGCATACCCAGGGACATTTTTTGGTGTGGATCAGCAAACAGTGGCAGATTACTTCAGGGCAATCACTTATGAAACTTCCCCCATTTCACCCAGGTAACCATGTGTGATATCAGTCTCTTGAGGGTAACAGAGCTGGAAAGGGAGCAGTTGCTCCAGGAATCTGGGCAGAGACCAGGACCTTTTGCTGCTATCTGTGCTGCAATGATGGAAGATCACTTAATACTAGCGTGGCGTGGGAAAGTGTCCTACCGCGGTGGACGGAATAAGGCAGCCCTCCCCAGAAACCTTCTGCAAAGTATTGCAGAGTACCTCCAGGAGAGCTTCCTAGAGATATCCGTGGAGGATTCCCGGTCCATCCCCAGGCACATAAATAGGCTGTTCTGGGAGCACCCTTTGCGTAGCTGGACTGGCCGCCACTGTATCCCAATTATTTACCTCAGATTAAACATTAAACACAATTGCATTTAACCCCTGTAGTGTTATTACAAGTGTGCACTCACCAGAGGTGCCTTCCCCGCCATCACAGTCCTGCAACAATAGGTCCTGGGTGGAGATTGGCTCCAGAGTTAGGAAAAGGTCCTGGCTGTCAGGGAGAATGGATCCTCCGTTTGTCTGCTGTGCATTCTCCTCCTCCTCCTCAACAGTGTCCTCCTCGTTGTTGCCAGAGGCCAGCAGGGGCCCCTGGGAGGTATCCACGGAGAGTGCTGGGGTACTGGTGGGGTCCCCACCTAGAATTGCATGCAGCTGCTCATAGAAGCAGCATGTCTGTGGCTCAGAACCAGAGCAACTCTTCGCCTCCCTTGTCTTCTGGTATGCTTGCCTGCGCGCAGGGCCGTCCTTAGGCATACGCAGCATACTCGGCTGTATAGGGCACCATGAAATTTGGGGCGCCAAATTGTTCCAAATGTCATGGTGCCCTAGGCAGCTGTGTGCTGCATATGTGGCAGCATCAGCCCTGGCGACGAGCCCTATCCCTCGGCCAGCCTCCCCCGCCCCCTGAAAGTGGCAGGGCTGTCCCTACGGGGTGTGGGACCCCAGACAACTCTCTGCCCTGCCTCTTACCCTTCCCCCTGCTCTGCCCCCAGCCTGCCCCCATTCCACCTCTTCCCCCAGCGACCCCCAGAGCTGGGTCTAGGTTTTTTGCCGCCCCAAACAAAAACAAAAAACAAACAAACAAACCACCTCAGAGAGTGCAACTGCCGAAGCAAAAAAGTGTCCGGAATGCCACCCCTGAAATTGTGCTGCTCCAAGCACGTGCTTGGTTTGCTGATGCCTAGAGCTGGCCCTGGTGTCCCCACACTCACCAGCAGCAGCGGGAAGTGGAGCAGCCCAGCCCCAGCCCGCTCTACTCCACCAGCTCCCAGCCACAGCGCTCCGCTTCCCGTGCCAGTGAGTGTGGGGAAAGGATTGCCTCCCGCACTCACCAGCAGCAGGAAGCGGAGAGACACGGCCCCAGCCCACTCCACTTCCCTTGCCCCAGCCCCAGCCATGTCACTCAGGCAGGGCCGGTGCAAGGAAGTTTCACACCCTAGGCGAAACTTCCACCTTGCACCCCCCCCAGCCCTGTGGCAGCTTCCTGCCCCCCCCACCCTGAGGCACCCCCGCGGCAGCCCCCATCCCCTCCAGCCCGGGGAGCCGTGTGGCAGCTTCCCACCCCAGCTCACTTCTGCTCCGCCTCTTCCCCAAGCATGCTGCCCCCACTCTAATTCTCCTCCCCTCCCAGGCTTGCGGCGCCAAACAGCTGATTGGCGCTGCAAGCCTGGGAGGCCGGAGAAGTGGACCGGCGACTGCGCGCTCGGGGAGGGGGCGTAGGAATGCTGTAAAAAAAATTGGGGGCACTGCTTTTTGGCACCCCCAAATCTTGGCGCCCTAGGCAACCACCTAGTTTGCCTAAATGGTAGCACCAGCCCTGCGCTCTGGCTGGGGAAAAGGACCATCCCTGGCTCTGACCGGCAGCGGGAAGTGGAGCACCGTGGCTGGGAGCTGGCGGAGTAGAGCGGGCTGGGGCTGGGCTGTTCCGCTTCCCGCCGCTGCCAGTGAGTGCGGGGGATCCTTTCCCCCAAACCCCCTCCCCTGAGCAACATGGCTGGGGCCGGGGCAAGGGAAGCAGAGCAGGTGGCTGCTCCTGGCCCCCCGCTAATCCCCTGGGCACTCTGGGCCTGTGGGGCCCCCAAAAGTGCCCCCCCCCCACAGCTCCTGCCTCCCAGACCCTGGGGAGGGGCGGGCTGCGTAGGGCACCCAAATGGCTTGGGACGGCCCTGCTGCACGCCTTTATTTTCATGTGGCATTGCTGTGTGTCCCTTTGTCCCTCATGACCTGTGGATTTTGGCATAGATGTCAGTGTTTCTTCTGCTGGTTTGGAGCTCTGCCTGCACAGACTCTTCTCCCCACACAACAATCCGATCCAGTGTCTCCTGTATGCTCCATGCTGGAGCGTGTTTGCTGCCCCGGGCAGTCATGGTCAGCTGTGCTGGTGAGCTCTCCATGCTGATCAAACAGGAAATGAAATTTAAAAGTTTGAGGCTTTTCCTGTGTACCTAGCTGAAGTGCAGTGGAGCTGAAAGTGCTGTCCAGAGCGGTCACATTGGAGCACTCTAGGGGTACGTCTATACTTACCTCCGGGTTCGGCGGTAAGCAATCGATCTTCTGGGATCGATTTATTGCGTCTTGTCTAGACGCGATAAATCGATCCCACAAATGCTCGCCGTCGACACCGGTACTCCTGCTCCGTGAGAGGAGTACGTGGAGTCGACAGGGGAGCCTGCCTGCTGCGTGTGGACCTGCGGTAAGTACCTTGTAGTTCGAACTAAGATACGCAACTTCAGCTACGTGAATAACGTAGCTGAAGTCAAAGTATCTTAGTTCGAACTGGGGGGTTAGTGTGGACCAGCCCTAGGACACCTCCTGGAGGCCAATCCCACTGAATTACACTACCCCTAATTCAACCTGGGAAGGTCGACTCTAGTGCTACGCCTCTCGCAGAGGTGGAATACAGGCATTGATTTTGCAAGCCCTTTAGGTCAGTGGAAAGGGCTCGGTAATGTAGAAACACACATTATAAATTCAACCTAACGCAGCATATGTCGACCTAACGCTGTCAAGTAGACCAGACCGTGGACTAGACCTGAGAGATGGATTTACTACACTGATGGGAGAACAAGGGAAAGGGGCAGCAGGTGGATAAGGCATCATCACCACTTTTTATAGAAAAGAAGTCAAAGCTGTTGGGTGACATCAAGAGGCTGAAAGTCTGAAGGCTGCTCCTATGTGAGGGCTTTTTTCCCCACTGAAAAGTTAACTCATGTTATAACAAGAGTGTTTCCCCTAACATGAGTCCTGTCTTCACCCTTATCTCAAGTTCAGTGGTGCTTTTCATTCAAGTTGGTTGGCCCACCAGAAGGCATAGGCTATAGCTTGAATTAGCACAACTTATCAGCTAACATGACCACTTTGTAGCATGGACCCAGGCTAGTTACATTTGAGTGCTGCTAGTTCTCCAATGCCTTCCCCTCCATGTGCCCAGACAGGACAGACGTGTTCTCCCACAATTCACTAGGAAAGAATTCAGAGGAGCACAGCTTACTGCAGCACAGAGGACCATGGAATGTGCCTCCAGAAGTCTTAGTGCCACTCACTAGTATGTAACTAGTATGCCAGTGTGGACACTGCCGCTTGAATATAATTGGACGTGTGGCTGCTCTCACTCGAGCTAGGCTAACTCAAGAAGAGTACAGTAATTTCAGTTACAGCTGCAATGAAGGTATTTATACCCTGGGCACATGTGAAGGAAGTGAGCAAGTACTTCTCTCAGCCTGGTGCCATCAACACCCTCACTGCTGGTACAGGTCATATGGGGGAGGGGCACATGAGGAGGGAGGGAAGGGAGGGAGAAGGAGGATGGAAGCAATTGTTGGAATGAGGTAGTAACTTACATCAGAAGAACAGGAGTTCCAGGTGTGGCTGCTCTGGCTGACGTGAGAAGGAGCTATAAAGCTCTGCTCTAACATAAAGCAACAGAGGGTCCTGTGGCACCTTTGAGACTAACAGAAGTACTGGGAGCATAAGCTTTCGTGGGTAAGAACCTCACTTCTTCAGATGCAAGACTCCAACATAGGCAGGTGCTGGTGGGGCCTTGTCATATTGAGAGGAGTCTTGCATTACAGTTCAGATACAAAAAAAAGTATGGTAGACTTGTCTTAGAAAATTCATAGTAAGTCCTAAAGATGAAGGCGGGGAGGAAAGAGGCAGGTGCTAGGTCTAGAAAACTTGCTGTGCCCAGTGACTAGGTCTTAAGTGTCTGCTTTTCAATGAGATTAGTTATTTCGAAAGTGAAACAGACGTAAGAAGTGAATTTGAGGGTCAGGACAAGAACACATTTATATCCAGATATGGCTAAGTCAGACAACATACCACGTTTGTTTAGAGATTTAGTGGTTTTAAAAGTTGTGTTAGGATTAGAGGAAAATTTCTGTTCTGTTAAGCCTGATGTATATAAAAGAAGCATCACAAGCCACTGACAATTTTTCAATAGTTCTGCCCAATACTCCTATAATTTTGATGTCTGATTTCTATAAAAATTCACATTAATCAAACGTTGTTATGTAGGCTACTTAATAGGATTGATTGTCATTCTAGGGACCAAATCCCAAGATTTTTTTGCAGAACCAGGGCAACCCCTATTGGACATACCAACCCCCCCCCCCCCCACGCAGCAACATTCTGTAAATCTCTGCACTATCTACACCTAGTATCACAAAGTCACTGCTTGTCAGCCAACATACTGCTTGTCATTTTCTCCGCCTGTCAATAATTCAGAGAAAAGCCTATGCAGTAGGGCAGTTCAGTGAATGTCATGATGTTGCAACAGCTTGCTCAATTTTGGCAGAGCTGCCTGCAGTTTTCCTTCTGGCCACTAGAGTCCACTGTTCTGCTTAGAGAGTAAGCAACAGCTGTTGTCTGTAGTTACTTCCCATCCTTCCTTAAGCTCTGACAGTCTGACCAGTGGGGCAGAGTCCGACCACGGCAGACCAGGGGAGCTGGACCTATAGAACAATGGTAGCAGCAACTTTAAACTCACCTGCCCATTACTGTTCAGTAAAGGGGGAGTAATTCAGGTATTAAAGAACAAATCACACATGACAAATGCTAGTCAAGTCATTTACAGCACTTCCTAGAACAGGGGTTGGCAACCTTTCAGAAGGGGTGTGCCGAGTCTTCATTTATTCACTCTGATTTAAGGTTTCGTGTGCCAATAATACATTTTAACGTTTTTAGAAGGTCTCTTTCTAGAAGTCTATAATATATAACTAAACTACTGTTGTCTATAAAGTAAATAAGGTTTTTAAAATGTTTAAGAAGCTTCATTTAAAATTAAATTAAAATGCAGAGTCCCCCGGACCGGTGGCCAGGACCCGGGCAGTGTGAGTACCACTGAAAATCAGCTCACATGCCGCCTTCGGCAAGCGTGCCATAGGTTGCCTATCCCTGTCCTAGAAGGTGCTCATATACTACAGTGATGAAGGTGGTAAATATACCTGTCTATACCAACTATAGCGTAGAAATTAGGAAAGGAGAAATCCAAAAAAGGGTATTAAAAATAATATTCCACAACAGCAAAAGATTCCAGTCAGGTATGTGGATCCTGCACCAGAACACAGTTTTAAAGCCAGCTTCTCCCAGCTGGCCCCTTTAAATTAACCTCACCCAGTTCCACAGTGATTAAAAAAGACTTGCTGACAAACAGAATTCAAACACTTTTTTTTTAATTAATAAAAAAGTCCTTTCCTCTAGGCACCTCTGCAAGGGTGCAATCTTCCTCCACCTCCGGAAGGGTCAGGTCAAACCATCTCAATCCTTTTTCACCTGGGCTGGGAGAGGCAAGAAGTCCTTTTCCTACTAATGTCTCTCCCCACTATGAAGAAGAGGCAGATTACATGTTGCCCTCCTTCACCAAACTTGTCCTGGTCAGCTGAGAGAGAGGGGAGCATCGTCCCATCCTACACTACAAAGCTCCTGGTTCCAGGCCTAGTAGCCTGTTGCCTTACTCCCCCACCTCCCATCTTTCCCCAACTATTACCCCAGGATCACTTCTTCTCTCCCAGTATCTACTTCTGCTGTTTCCTTGGCCTTAATCTGCTCCAGAATTTCTGGAATGGGGTAGCCTGGCCTCTCAGACTTCCAGTATAGCCCATTACAAATCCCATTTTGGTACATACTGTACATGCAATAAATAAAACCTCCAACCCAAAGAGCATACAATCTATTCAGATAAGTGCAACTTCTCTATCCAGGAGCACCGCCAGCTTTTTTGCCGCCCTAGGCGTCCCGCCCCCAAAATACCGCTCCCGACAGAGGCGGCGGAAGGTCCCGTCTCCAAAATACCGACAACAATAGGGGCGGCTGAAGATTCGGCTGCCGTGGTCACTGCCCCGCAAATGTTAGTGCCCTAGGCGACTGCCTAGGTCGCCTAATGGGTTGCGCCGGCCTTGTCTCTATCCCTTGCCTAAAACAAACCTGGTTGCCCAGCAGGCTGAAAATAGGGGGCTAATGAAGCCAACCTATTTGCTGGGGAAAGTTATCAAAAAAATATTTGAAATTACTATTACTTGCTTTGGGTATTTCTGAGCACACCCAAAAAATATACCTTGCTGTTACACTATTGTTTGAGATTTGACATGCTGTCATATACAGGAGAACTAGGACTACAGTTACAAAATTGGTATTAACAAAATATATCAAACCAAAGCAAAACACTGATATTTATATATAAGTAGCAAGAATATAAAGCTATGAAATACTATCACTTCAGTTTACAGACTCATTGCCACATGAAAGTTTGTGGACACAGATTAAAAACAACAGAGTGCAGGAATGCCTATCAACAAGACTTACATGCAAAATCTTATATGACCCAACACTGAATCCTTCAACTGGATCACATACACCCTTCTTTAGATAATTGGACAGGGTTCCATCTAAACCTGGCGTAAGAAGAATACCTCCCTCCCCAGTTATTGAGGAAAGGGCTAAATACGCTGCAATAGTGTGGGAAGAACCCTCTACTAGTATAAATTTCAACTTTATTAACATAAATTTCACTACAATTTACATATATTATACCCCCAAACTAGCTGCTTATGAAAGTGAAGAGAACTCCTATTGTCCATGATTTCAAGTCCCAACAGTTTAAAAGAAACCTATGGTTTGAGGATGCCCAGTAATGCAAAGTGATGAAATAATATGAGCATAAGGTCTGCCTGCTCCATATTCTCACATGTATTCAAAGAGGTAACTATGACATTAAATTTATAAACGTGGCACTTTACCTGCACAAACAAACAAAGGAAATCTGGCCTCTCTCCCCTAGCAAGTCCAATTACATAAAGAACACCAAAAAGAAAAAGGTTTTCTAGAAGAAGCTTACTACACAACTAGAGAAAATGAAACTCAGTTCACACAGAGGTGGAAGCCCTCTAACCATACAGCAGGGACAGCATTGGTACCAGCCATGCAAACTTTCTTACACCTCCTGCTAATGTGCCACAACCATGACAGCATGTCTAGACAGTAGCAAGACAACAGTTTAGTCTCCATGCCCAATCTTCTGGGACATCTAACAAGGGTTCCAGTTAGTGCCCTGGTGTTTTGAGATAGTGATTTTTGTGACATGGACACCTGCTGGACAGAGACCACCAGCTCAGTCCACAGGGAACTAAAACAAACTTCATGAATAAAACACTTGTTTTTAAAAACAACATATACTCTTAGTAGTGTCTAACAAGCGCCACTATAGTTTTGTTGTTGTTAAACATAAAGTATATGCCAGATTTAAGAAGGCATATCAAAGGACACCTTTTTCTGATAGGCCATCTATCAAATAACATGCTTACTAATATATGGAGGTAACCAGGTATAGTAAGTAAATATTTTTAAAGCTTGTATATACACTTAGTTGATTCGTACCACAGTTAAGAGTAGTACAGTGATGAACTAAGAGATTGCTATGTATCATCTGCTTTGCAACCTCATGAATTCTTCAAGTTCAAATTCTTTTAAAAAAACACATTAGAGCTGAAAAATTCAGAGCCAAGAAAAGCACTCAAAAAACCAACAAAAAAAACTAAGTTTTGTTACACAGATCACTAAGATACAATAAATAGAAAGTTGAGTCTGAAACGGTTCTGAACTTGCACCAGGGAAATAAAGACAAACTAGATACACAATGGTATGAGTGAGAACTGGAGTTTTTCTCCAGTATTGTTTGGCTACTGATGTGTCCGTTTTAAGGTTATTGACATATCCTTTTCAAACATTTGTGATTATTTGGGGCAAGTTTGAAATTGCTTGCCCCAAATAAAAAGCTTGTGATTCCCTGTGTAAGTAGGGTCTGAATGAGCTCTCTCTTGACATCTAGTGGTGAGCTGTGGAAAAGAACTTCAGGAGCTGATCTCATTTGCATGGGCACATCCACCCTGCCTAGGTGCTCAGCATGATGGGATTGCTTGCCCAAATGATCACTTGTGGCTGGTGTTGGATCCCCAGCCTCCTTGTTATTGGGGCAGGAGTAATAAAGTGTTGTTATCCTTGTTGTGTGAACCGAGGGCAGCAGAACTGTACCTGGCATACCCCAAGGGAAGGACTCAACTGAACAGCACTCGCTAGGCAGGAGACATGGGTTTCAAAGCCCAATGAGTTGAGAGAGGTTGGGGACAGGTACTTGGTGGTGTGGGCCCTGTTTAAGGGTCCGAGACACCATTTGACCCCTCCTTCTCTTTCCACGGTATAATAAAAGAGCTAATTTAGACTCAATTGAGAGTCTTCTTACACACTACGGAGCTGAGATCACTGGTACCTAGGTCTAAGTATTAGACTTACTTTGGGACAGTGTCTTTATTGCAAGAGACTGCCCGGTGTGTACCAGCAGTGAGGCTCCCCCACGAACAGCTGAAATCACTGAGAGCTGTGTTAAGTGGTGGGCCCTGAAAACATCTTGGTGCGGCCAGCAGGGCCTGCAGAGAGATGCGACAATTGGCTGGCAAGCAAGTGCCTGAAGCAATGGAGCGTGTAAGGTGCCTCCTTACCCCCGCCCCCCTTTCACCCAGAGTGAAAGGTGAACTCTAAGAACCTGAGGGGGAAAGGACACTGCCCAACTTACTTGGGTTTGTCTTTTGCTCATGGTTTAGGTTTATGAACCCTAGTTGCGGTGTTTTCCCAAATTAATGCTGAGTTACTTCCCTCCCTTTATTAAAAGTTTTTGCTACACTCAAACTCTCTGCTTGTTAGAGGCGCCCAGGGGGTGGTGTGTAATTGTCCCAGGTCACGGCGTTGGGGCTCAAACCTGTTGTGTCCCAGGTCACGGGGTTGGGGCTCGAACCTGTTGTGTTGTATTGGTGAAAAGGAACCCCTAGATACTGAGCCTGGCCCTTGTTGGTGCTGGCTCCACCTGGCAGAAGGATTACACCTGAAAGGCAATAGAAGAGGTCATGACAACGGATCCTATACATTTTATATGTAAAAAGAAAGTCAAGATAGAAAAAGAATAGTTTGACCATATACAAATGTGAAATCTATAAAATAAGCCACATTAGAGAAAAGATGGCCATTTAAACTGTCAAGTGGAATGCTACAATGCACACTTGCTCCCTAATTCAGAGCTGCATGTGTCAGTATATAAGCATTAGGGGAAAAACCAAGTTAGCTCCTGTTTAACTGTTGATCACTGAAACAATTAACATCTTTCAAAACATGGCATTTTTAATAGACATTGCCTCTTTTAGTGATTGTGTTCCGTCCCCCCTTTCATTTAATTTTTTCTTATCCTTATTTAAAAAACAAACAAACAAACAAACAAACAAATTGATTGGGATCAATTATTCTTTTTTTTTTAGAAATATGTTATGAATTTATAGTCATATTGCAGGAAAACATTAATAGAACTATAACCTTATTAGGATTTAAGTTCACTAACTTTGTATTATGAAGCAAACTATTTGTCCTCTGGGCCAGTGGTCTCCAAACATTTTTGATTGCGCACCCCATCAGTAAAAAAATTTTGAGGACGCACCCCCTGCTGCCGGCCGAACTGCCAAAGCAAAAAAAAAAAAAAAAAAGCGCGGCGCTGCTCCAGCGACGCTCCTCCTGCTGCGCACCCCGAAGGATCCTCTTGCGCACCCCACTTTGGAGACCACTGCTCTAGGCTACACAGTCCTCGAGAAGGATAAACAGTGAGTACAACACAGGCAAATTGAGAGGAGAGGAGATGCCAACCAAGTGAAGCTCCGTTACTTTCCCCCCCGTCCCTCCCTTCATTCATTCAGCTCCATTTAATAACAATGCTTCTCCTGCACTCGAAAAAGAGTTTTCTTTGAACAATGATGCAGCATTATCATCTATACTTCCCCTACCTTAATGGCCCACACATGCCAGTAGATGATACCCAAAAATATGCAGCATTTTTCGTAAGTTTTCTGGGAGTAATAAAAATTGCAGTGTACGACAAATGGCTTTCTTTGTGCAATTCTTAACACTACATACTTACTTCACTACAACCAGAGATGAATTTAAAGATAAGAGGCCTTCCCAAAGGCAAATGAACTAAATTAACCCATAGTCAGCAATGCTGAAAATTGAACTCCCTACTTGCTACTCTAAACACCTTATCTCATTTCTTCCTACTGTGGTCTATTTGTTATCACTGAAGTTATGCTCCTGGCCTGCCATTTTGAACATATCATCACCATCCTCCTTCTCATGCCTCTCTAGTAGTTTTCTTGCTTCTTCCACAGGTTCTACATGATACCACCTTTAATTACATATTAGCACCTCACTGACTTTTACCAAACACTGATAGGACATCCAGTGCCTAAAAAGAGCCTTCCATTTACAGCATCACCTACCTGTACAGCCCTGAAACAATCAGTCCCCCTTACTCACCATTTTGAGGCTCCCATGGGTTATGTGTGCTCTGTTTGGGACGGGAAAATTATGCTATTCTGTAGACCCTGTGTGTGCCCTCCTTAAGTGCAGGGGAAATCATTACTCTGTCTGGTATAAACAGTGCTGCCCCTGTTAAATGTTGCATTTTGCCTATACAGCTGCAACAACCTTGAGACCTCAGCCGTCCCTTTCCCTTGTGCCCCACTGTTACCTCCAACCCACTTTCCCCAACTTCCGTGTTCTTCACACCACCCGCTGCCTCCAACACCAGTATCTTCACCACCCAGCCCTGAAAACCACAACCCTTACCCTCTGCACTCAACCTCCATCACCATGCAGTATAGCTGTCCTGAAGTACAACACTCTCTGCACAGCACACCAGACAGGACATACGCGAATCTGTGATTGTACTGTTCCCCACTCCACCCCCTTGTTTCTTTTCAATAAATATTTTTTTTTCCTTTCAATAAATGGATTCTTTGGCTTTGAAAACATTCTTTATTATTGCATAAAGTAAAAGACTCCTTAGCCCAGGAAATAAACAGGCACTGCAAGTCTGCTTGTCTGCTAAGCAGACACTGATTCCTAAAGATTGGAACTACTGCACTTCACTCCCGTGCAAGGCACCAGATATCACTGCTGGTTTTCAGCCTCAAATTGCTCCCTCAAGGCATCCCTAATCCTTGCAGCCCTGCGCTGGGCCCCTGTAATAGCCCTGCTCTCTGGCTGTGCAAATTCAGCCTCCAGGTGTTCAACCTTGGAGGTCCATGCCTGAGTGAAGCTTTCACCCTTCCCTTCACAAATATTATGGAGGGTACAGCACACGGATATAACCGCGGGGATGCTGTGTTCGGCCAAGTCCAGCTTCCCATACAGAGATCACCAGTGACCCTTTAAACGGCCAAAGGCACACTCCACAGTCATTCGGCACCGGCTCAGTCTGTAGTTAAACTGTTCCTTGCTGCTGTCAAGGCTCCCTGTGTAGGGTTTCATGAGCCACGGCATTAACAGGTAAGCGGGATCTCCAAGGATCACAATGGGCATTTCAACTTCCCCTATTGTGATCTTCCGCTCTGGGAAAAAAGTCCGGCCTGCAGCTTCCTGAACAGCCAAGTGTTCCGAAAGATGCGTGCGTCATGCACCTTTCCTGGCCAGCCAGTGTTAATGTCAATGAAATGCCCACGGTGATCCACAAGCGCCTGGAGAACCATAGCGAAATACCCCTTCTGATTAACGTACTCGGATGCTAGGTGGGGTGGTGCCAGAATAGGAATGTGCGTCCCATCTATCGCCCCTCCACAGTTAGGGAAACCCATTTGTGCAAAGCCATCCACTGTGTCCTGCACGTTACCCAGAGTCACGGTTCTTCTGAGTAGGCTGCAATTACTGGCCCTGCAAGCTTGCATCAACACTATTCCAACAGTCGACTTTCCCACTCCAAACTGGTTTGCGACCGACCAGTAGCTGTCTGGAGTTGCCAGCTTCCAGATTACAATAGCCACCTGCTTCTCCACTGGCATGGCAGCTCTCAATCTCGTGTCCTTGCGCTGCAGGATGGGGGCGAGCTCCTCACACAGTCCCATGAAAGTGGCTTTTCTCATCCGAAAGTTCTGCAGCCACTGCTCATCATCCCAGGCTTCCATGACGATGTGATCCCACCACTCGGTGCTTGTTTCCTGAGCCCAAAAGCAGCGTTCCATGGTGCTGAGCATGTCCGTGAATGCCACAAGCAATTTCGTGTCGTATGCGTTACGCGGCTCGATAGCATCGTCGGACTCCTCACTCTCACTGTCACTTTGGATCTTAAGGAATAGTTTGACAGCCAAACGTGACATGCTGACGAGTCTCGCCAGCATACGCCTCAGCAGTTCGGGCTCCACTTCCCGCAGACAGATCGCGCTGCACAGAAACCATTGAAAGATGGTGCCAAAGGTGGACGGAAACAAAGGGATTTCTGGGATGCGAAGCGATGCATCACGGGGCTTTGGGACAGGACCCAGAATGCCCCGCACCCAGGCCCCCTTCCCACAACCTACAGCGCCAGAATGGGAAGAGGTGCTCTGTGGGATAGCTGCCCATAATGCACCGCTCCCAATGGCGCTGCAATTGCCGCAAATGTGGCCACAACAGTGTGCTGGCAGCTGTCAATGTGGACAGACTGCAGCGCTTTCCCTACTCAGCTGTACAAAGACATGTTTAACTCACAGCGCTGTACAGCTGCAAGTGTAGCCAAGGCTTTAGTAACCATCTACTCCCTACTAACTCTGTTGATTGCAGTGCTACCCACTTACAGGATTTTTTTTCCCAGCATGCCTCTCTGGGACTGATCCCTTAAATTTCATAAAAGTAAACACCTGTAGCCCTAAAATTTTACAAATAGCTGCTACTTGATACACTGCTTTCTCTTCTAGTTGGTAAGTAGCCCTAGTTCTTATGATGTTTTTTCCTATTATTCTTGAGGTAATAGTACACTTTTCTAAATTTCCTTTCTGAATTTGTTTCAGTTCAATTGAAGAGCACCTATTCATACCTCTGAGTGTAACAGGCTCTGCCTGCCTCTTGGAATCGTCTTTGAATCTACTCTTTATGTTCAGCCTAGCCTTTTCTCTGTTTTAAGCAAATTCACTCTTTGACCATGATTCTACCACTAACTTCTCACTACTCCTATCATTCTAATTCAGACTTCTGATTTTGCTCATTTTATAGAGCAATAAGCTAATAACAAACCTTAGAGCTAAGAAGCCATGTGTCCAGTTTAACTGCATGATCCCTTTGTGTTTGTTGTGTCCACCCTTTCCATTTGGTGACACTTTAACTATCCAGACTAGTCTTCCAACAGGGCTTCATGCAGATGCAGGGTCTGTCCTTGCAGAGTTAGCGTATTAGTTGGTAAGCTCCTGGGGGCCAAGAACTTTCCTCCGTATGTGTCTGAAATGCCTGCTACACCAATTGTGCTTTACAAAGAATAAATAGTGTAAAACCAGAATCCTGAATCAATCTTGTTCCCCGCCTCTGTGTTGATATGTGTTGCTCTTCATTGTTTCCATTTCATTTATCTAGGTTTTCTTTCCTTCTTACTGTTGCTCCTTTCGATTTCTCTGGGGCCCTTCTTCCCTGCCTCCTGGTGCCGCTCTCTACATACACCAATTTTCTTTCGTTTGTCTGCTTTTCTCTTGTTCGTCCCTTTACCCCACTTTCCTCCACTAACACTGTTTTAATTCTCCTGCAGAGCCAGCATTGCTTTTCCCTTCTCCCTTTTGCAGGGCTCCCCACAACTCTGTTCCTTCTTCAAGCCCTCCATCTCCATTCCAATCCTCTGATACTGTGGCAGGGTCATACTATTGTTAGTGCCTCCTCTTAGGTTTTAAAGCCATCTTCATACATACCCATAAGCATGCTCCAATCTCATTCTGTCTGGGCTTGCTCCCTACCTCCACAAACACAACTCCCCTTCTAGTGCTGGACTTTCCCTTCACACACACACCCCTTCCCCACTCATCCCTCTTTGGAATCTTCATTCCTCAATTTCTGCTCCCAATTCTCTCCTCAATGTTCATAAGAACGGCCATACTGGGTCAGACCAACAGTCCATCTAGCCCAGTATCACATCTTCCGACAGTGGCCAATGCCAGGTGCCCCAGAGGGAATGAACAGAACAGGTAATCATCAAGTGATCCATCTCCTGTCGCTCATTCTCACACTAAACCCCCAACTTCTGACCCACCTACCCCCATTTCCTGGGCCCTCACGCTGGTCTCCCTTGTTATCTGCTCCACCAACTCACTTCCCTCTACCCTCCTAGTCCAAATTGTTTCTGCCCCTACTGGAGCTCCACTTATCTGCTCCAGGTGTTCTCACTTCCCTCCTAGTTCTGTTACCCTCACAATCCTCCCCCCACACCTCCTTTTGCCACCTCATGTTCTCTACCCTTCCCACCCTCTTGATTCCCTAGTTCCCTGCTCTCTTAGGAGTGCAGTTCTCTCTCCCCAATCTCTGAGGCTCCCATTTCTTTGCCTGCCTTCTGCTCCCTACACTGCACCCAAGTTCTCTATTCCTCCATTGTAGTTCTATGCTTACCCTGTTTTCTGACCTTCATCCTCTGTGTTCCTTCTGACCCCCTTGTTTTCTGCTGTTTGTTCTCCTTTCCCTGCTTCTGCCCCTCTATTTCCTTCTCCCCTCCACGTGGAACTCCAAATTGTCTACCCTTCCTCCCCAGCTTTCTAGAGAGTCTATTGCTAGTCTGTCATTGAGAGTGATGCAATTCACTGTCCTTGGGTGGGGGAAACAGGAGCTGTTTGCCTTCTTGAAAGAAGCCAAAACAGCAATGTGTGAGACCAAAATGCTGCAGTGGTGACAACAGCTGAAGTAGAGGGGCCCTATTGGTTTCTGACAACTATGCAGTTCCTTAGATGTGCCTCTAAATAAAGCTATTTCATTGTAGTGCAAATGTTTAGCAGGATGTACAGCACTGACAATGTAGAAATAACATTCAACATTATCCACATGAAAACCAGGTTAACTAACAGTTAAAGTTGCTCAAGTGTATTTCCTATCAATCCAATGACTAATCATCAAAGAAAGCACCAGTTCAGGCAACATTAACATGCAGATTAACCACAATTTGTATCTCTAGCCACCCAAATAATTAAAATGCTCAAAACATAATCAGACTGTTCAGCTCTACAAAATACTCCCCAATTTAAGGTGGGGGAATTGGAATTTTTTACTGTCTGTCTGGTGTTTAACACAACTGGGCCCTGATCCTTGGTAGGTGCTACTGCAATGCAAAAAAAATCAGTATTGAATTAACTGGTAACTTCCTTTATTTTTAATAGTTGCATTGACAGGAAATGCAGCTGAGCAATGTGATCTCTACATTAACCCAGTGTGGTTGGTTGGTTTGACTACTTTTTTTTTTTTTAATGTTGGGGTAGTTTGGAGTGTTTGAAGGGTGTGGAAGAGACGGAGATACCAGGGGCTGGTTTGCAAGGTGGGGATGGTAGAAGAAGTGGAGAGAGCAGGGGGTTGTGCATAGAGGATGGTTAGCAGGTGGTGTCAGGTGTGGGAACAGGAGGAAGGATGGCTATACAGGGGAGAGGAGAAGTGGGATGCGGGTTGGTGCACCCGCCAGTGGATACTCGACAGGGTTGGCTCCAGGCACCAGCCCAGCAAGCAGGTGCTTGGGGTGGCCAAGGGGAAGGGGCGGCACGTTGGGCTATTTGGCAGCAATTTGGCGGCGGGTCCCTCTCAGAGGGAAGCACCTGCCACCAAATTCCCGCCGAAGAAGAAAGCGGCGCGGTGGAGCTTTTTTCTTTTCTTTTTTTTTCGCCGCTTGGGGCAGCAAAAACCCTGGAGCCAGTCCTGGTACTCCACCCCCCTCTGTCCCCTACCCCATTCCAACCCCTTCCCCAAAGTCCCTCCCCCAACTCCGCTCCCTTCCTGCCCCTATTCCGACTCTTTCCCCAAATCCCCACCCTGTCCCCGCCTCCTCCCCTGAGTGTGCCACTTTCCCGCTCCTCCCCCTCCCTCCCTCCCAGCATGCCGCCAAACAGCTGTTTGGAAGCGCTTGGAGGTAGCGGTAGGCGGAGGAGCAGGGACGTGGTGTGCTCAGGGGAGGAGGTGGGGCGTGGGGGGGGAGCTTGGCTGCTTGTGGGTACAGAGCACCCATTAATTTTTCCCCATGGGTATTCCAGCCCCAGAGCACCCACAGCGTCGGCGCCTATGGGTGGAATCGGTGCTCTGTGAAGTGAGAGGTTGGGAGTATCAGGAGTGAGAAGCAGTCTTCTGCTGGGCAGAAGCATGACAGAAGATAGGAAGCTTATGCTGGTAGAGCCAGAAAGAACCTGGCTTTCCTCTAGTGAACCTCCTACAGCTTGCCCAAGAGGAGGTCCACTCCTATGGAACTTTCTATCATCATCAGTCTGAGATTCCCATTGGCAAAGTTAATGAAGAGTGTGGAGGAAAGCGGAGCTGTGTGAGAGGAAGGGAAGATGTATGAGGGTGGCAACAGGTCCAGTCTGCCTCCCTGGCCCCCGATGCTTAGCCCTACTGTCTATCTGAGTCCTAATGTCTCTCACAGTTTTTTAGCCCTTGCTGGTTAAACATCTCCAGTGACTGCCTTGCTTGGTTCCCTAGTTCCATGCCCACCCTCAACCTCCTACCTCACTGAATACAGAAAAATGTTTACATTTGTATGTCTGTGCAATAGGGCAAGGGACTGGGAGCCAGGCTGGGTACTGCAGCTGGGGAAATGGGCCAGGCAATGGGGCTCTGGGAGTTAATTAGGACAATTGCTGCCCAATCCCTGTGCATGTTGCATCCCTGGCTTCCTAATCCTGTTGCTCTCTCTGATTCCAGCCTCTGAGAATACCTCACCCAATCAGTTCCATCTCCCACTGACAAATTAACCTGGGGCACAAGGCCATTGTGCAACAGACCTGGAGTCTGTTTTGGCCAGGGCTTGAATTGGAACGTGGAAAAGTGGTGGTTCTCTCCCAAGCGCCACCCACAAAATAAGCTTTGTCCAAAAGACATGGTAAAGTGACATACTACTTGCAACAAATTGTGCACATGTTCAACATATTATTACATGGGCTCTGCTGGCTTGGCTGTCCCTCACTGAGGTCCAGACACACCATAGTTACAATAGACTTGTGTCTAGAACCCTGGATCCTAGAGTCATGTATTGATATCAGAATCTCATTTGAAATAATAGTTTTGAGTCATCGTGGTTGAGGAGAAAAGCTTGAAAAGGTGAATGGGGTGTGTCAAGGCTAATTCCCCACTCTGGCACTTTGAGTGCAGAAGGTGGGGGCCTGCAAGGATTCTAAAAATGAATACTGGCCACTCCAAGCTTGTATTAAACTCCCAAGGTTACAGCTTTTCTCTGACCTAGGATTGGTAAATGCTGCCACCACCCAAGTGCAGAACCCTTTGAGAGCCCAGGAAGGTGCACTTGGGAATTCCTTCCTCAAGCCCTTTCACTCCCCACTGGGGAAGAGCTGAGAAAGAAAAAAAAAAGGAAATCAGCTGTTGCCACCAGCTAATTAAACAACATGTGCAAAACCCTCTTAAGAACAAAAATCCAATTCTGTACTTTAAAAAGGTAAATTTTATTTTTTTAAAAAGGAACAAAATACATCTGGGAACTCAGGCTATTGCTAGATTTTAAAAGAGCAACTACAAGAATTAAGCACCAAGAATAGCTTTCTTGCGGTCCAGCTTAAAGGTTACAAGCAAAACAAAAGCACTTGGAGTTAGCACAGTGGAATCCACAAGCCATAAAGAAATAAAAGGGATAAAGTTAATCACGTCTTCCTAGACATTTCCTGATCTACTTACATATCTGGGGTTTTAAATGAGTAGTTTCTAGGTATGATACTGATGATAGTTTTATACGTGGCCCAAGCTTCTCACAGCATAGTTGCTACCCTGTCCACCTCTCCCTGGGAGAACAGCAGATAGACAGACAAAAGGGGAGTCGTTTTTCATTTTTAAAAAGTTCTAGCCTTTCCATTGGCTCTTTTGGCCAGGTGCCCACTCACTTCCCTTTTACCTAGGCATAGGAGAGGGACTTGGGCTCCACTCCTCCCATCTGGCCTTTTAGCTCCTCAGGTCAGGTGTGTGTGTGGGGGGGGGGGTAAGAAGTGGTGCCCATCTCTTTGTGGCTCCAAAATGATGCCATTTACAATAGAATGTGGAGATCTGACAGCCTCCTTCATTACTGCATGCTGTGATCACAGTGAAATAAATAATGTTGACCTTTAACTCATCATGAGACATCTGAGTTTCCCATTACTAGGCACTGAGAAGAATGCAGCATTCCCACCTCTGAGTTGCTGTTTCAAGCTCTGCTTAGACTTATATAGACATTGCTTCATTGGTTTAGATTTCTTTAACATTGTCAAGGTTTTCTCCACAATCATAAGTGAAAGCTGAGATTCTGTAGAACAAGGTGGCAGCCTCCTACCTCCAAAAAAGTGCTGGTTTGCAAACCCAGTCCAATTCCAGTCCATGAAAGAAAGAAACTAATCTGCCCATAATCCTAGACTTTCAACTGAGACAAACTCTTGTGTATACAATGCCTACAATGAGGCCCTTGTTGGGGACTCCAGTCACTGCCTTATAAATAATAAGGCAATATAAATACCCCCCCCTGCTCACTGTATATGCCTATTATTGATAGGGACAAAGTGTGGGGGCAAGATGCAGGGAGAGCAGCAAAATTACTTGACAAGCCAAACTAGCAGTTTCCAAATTTATCTGATTTCCTGAGGTTGGCTGAGAGTGTGAGCCTGATCTGAAAGACTTCACCAGGTCTATTTGAATGGAACTTCTGTTCTTAAAGAGTGACATGTCAGGGAACATGGTGTTTTCATGTATGATGATTAACTCAGCAGGAAGCATGGAGGAAAATCAGATTTGGGGATGGAAAGTGCAGTAGCTAGGATCCCTGGAGGAGGCAGGGCAGGAGGACCAGTAGTTAACATTAGATAATGGAAATAGCTGCTGGACATAGTTCCATTTTTTTTTTAGTTAAACTAGATCATGATAAATAAAAGGAACATTTTTGTTGTGTAAAATTTAGAACGTGGACTGTTTCTGAGACATTAGGAGATGAGGATAGGTGTGTGACATTTGGAGAAAATGGGATATATTTCTTTAGCACCGTGGGTTTTGGAAAATCTTTTAAAAGGGCTCACTTTTAATCCTCAAAAGTTAAATAGTTAACTGCACAAAGAAGGAAAGGTAGCTGGCCTCTGAAGAGTAGGTGGGTTTAAATTCAGACGCCACATTTAATCAGTGTGAAACAGGGCAGTTTTAGTCCGTTTTCAATGCAACAGATCTCAACAGTTACTAGCAATGGCTCCATCACAGGATTTTCTTACTGCCCTATAAAAGATTCGCCACCCCACTGAGCCCAGATGAGCCAGCTCCCTTCCAACCCAGTTATCCTTGTAGAGAATAGCGTGCTTGTGGTGCCACTGTCCGCTTTGTCCTTTGCGCTCATGTATTCCTGGCTGTATTCTTTGGACAGGTCTAGCGTGATTTCCCATTCCCATCTACTAGGTGCCCCCTGCGGTCACTGAAGGAATGCGGCGTTCACCTGCTTTTTTCCCTTGAGTTTAGCCTCCCCCCCCCTGCCTTTATGCCCCCTTCAAGCCGGCCGGACCAGAGCCGCTCCCCTGGCCGGCGTACGACCGACGAGCCGCACTCGGAATGGGGCGGCGGGAAGGGAACACACCGGCAACGGAACCTCCTTGGCTCCCGGGGACGTTCTAGAACGCGCAGACGCCGGCTGTCACTGTCACGGAGCCGGCGCTCCGGGATCCCGGCTGCTCAGAGGGGAATCCCCGGCCTCGCCTCCACAACCAATGAATAGACCCTATGCAAATAGGGCAACCCCGCACTGCAGCGGGCCAATGGGAAGCAGGCAGGGTGTCAACAGGGCTGGGCATTGGATGGGAGTGAGGAAGTAGCGGGCCAATAAGAGGGCCAGCCGTACGGGACGTACCTGCCGGGCGGAGCTATGCAAATCTAGTTTGAAAAGCGGGCGGGAAATCCGAGTTTCGCGGGAGGCCCTTGGCGCGTAACCCGTCTCCCTTCCCTTCATTCATTGTCAGCAGCCGCCGCTTCCTGGAGCCATTTTCCAGCCGGCCCCACATAGCGGGAGCGGCCCCGCTTCATCCGCCGCATCTGTCCGTCCCGCCGCTTTCATCCCCCCCCTGGGACCCCGCATCCTGCAGCCAGATCCCCCCCGGCACCCGCCGCCCCCAGTATTTTGGGTCGGGCCTCGGCATCGAGGAGGAAACAGGGGGGGGGGGGGGGGGGGGGGGGTGTAGAGACTCGGCTACGGGGACAGACCCAGAGGGAAGGATGAGAAGGGGACTCCAGCCGGCGGCCCTAGCAGCGCAGCCACCCGCACCTTCCATGGACTCCCGGGTGACCCCCGCCAGCTTCCCAGCCCACTTCGCCGCTGGCACCTTCATCCAGATCCGCAGCGGCGCGGCGGCAGCGTCCTGTGTCTCCTCCTCCTCCCAGGTTCCCGGTGTCTTTGCCCTCACTGCGGAGGGGGGTCAGCCCGCTGGCGGCTCCCTGTACTGCACCCCGCACGGACCCGCCGGCAGGACGGCGCTGCTGCAGCCAGCACTAGGAGGAGGCGGAGGCCGCCCCCCGGTAATTCCCCCCCATCCCAGGGGGAGGGCGAAGGGGACACTCGGGTTAAACCCCAGGCAGGGCCCCGCTACTCCCTCTCCAGCCGGGGTCGTGGGGCAGGAAGGCCTGGGACAACACCGTGTTGCAATAAACTTTTGTGTCCCCCCGCCCCTCCTCCAACTCAGGCCCGGTCCAGGCGGTGCCTCCTCTCTGCAGCTGGGGCGGTGGTGCCCTGCCCCGGGTGCAGAGGATAAGGCGGGGGGAGGGGCGGTTGTAGCCTATTCCCCTCTCATTGGCGGGGTTAGCAACCCCCACTGATATTTGTGGCTCCAACAAAGAGCCCGCTGAGGCCGGTGCCAGGCGCAGCAGAGAGTTCGCGGCGCTGGGGCATCCCCACTCACTGGGGGCGTGCTCAGTGGGGGGCGGCTGTGGCGACCCAAGCTCCCGGAGCTGGGTAGATGCAGGCCCCGCTGCTCCCCTGCCCGTGTCTGGGGAAGCGGGGGGCTCTGCCCAGCTGGTGTCTCTGCTTCACCCCCGGACTCGCCGGTGACGTTTCGCACACGTGCGCGGAGGCAGCGTCTGTGACTGGGAGCCGGGCAGGAGGGAGGGGGCGCTGATCCGAGTGGGGGGAGGGGGACACCCGCTTCCTCCTCCTGCCGCTGGCCTGGGACGGTCCGTGTCCCCCCCTCACACGCGCGTGCGGCCTCCTCGCCTCCCTGAGGCTGCCCGGGGCGCTGCTAGGCTCGGAAATGCCCCTTCAGCAGGTTAGTGACTGGGCACGCAGGGGCCAACAGCAAGAGCAACCCTCGCTTCTCCCCCGCCCCGTAATGAGAAACCTGGGAGAAGCATCCTCCCCCTCCCACCCCCAATACCAGGGCGGCCCCCGCCTGCCCTTAGACTCTGGCACTCCCCGAACTGCAGTGACCCGCGCGGGGGGGGCACAATGGGGGAATAGTTTAGAAATAAGGTTCCCCCCCGCCCTCTTCCTGACTTTAACCCCCCTTTTTGATCCCCCAGTCCCTCCTCCCCCAATAGCTTTCTCAGCCTGGGCCTGATCTCCCAGCCCTCTGCTCGCCTCCCGATGGCCCCCTGGAAGTGATTGGTCAGGTTCCTGCTTCAGGCCACTGGGTGCCTGGCCCATTTAATTTTTAAATCACTTCATCTACTTTGGTAGTTCCAGCTTCATCCCTCTCCCTTGCCTGCTCTAAAGGCAGTTTGCCTCGTTCTATAGCTATTCCCCTTTCTGGAGGGAAAGCCGGACCTTGCCCCTGCATTTCTACTACTTGGGGCTGTCATTTGTGATGCAAGGGGGGAGGGGGGATTTCTGGAGGACTGCATAGTCAACTAAAAGTGTGGGAAGGTGAGCGTTGGATGTTTTGGAATAATTAAACACACTGCACCCTCCTTGCTGTCTTGTGAAGCTCTTCCTGGAGGCAAGCCTCACCTGCTTGTTACAACAAAGATGGGTGGTGTAGTTTGGGAGCCAAGATGAAGAAGTTTGGGTAACCTCATAAAGAGGGTCTGCGGTGAGAGAAAAACAGTCTTCTCTGTTTCCATAGATATAAGGGACTTTAGTCCTGTACTGGCTCGACCCAGGTATAAAATGGATGCGCAGGTGCGGTGGCGGTGCAAGTTTAACTAACCTACATGGTTCTGCTAAGGGATTTTAATAGTCCTGGCCCTGCAGGCATTCCAGCACTGGGCCTTGTTTGAGCTGAGACTTCTCTGGCATTGTGTGATGTGGGCAAATGTCCACTAGGGTCTCTAGGATGAGATTACCAAACTCACTTTCTTCCACATGGTCTAAAACAGCACTTCTCAAACTTCAGTGCACTGTGATCCCCTCCTGACAACAAAAATTACTACAACATAACCCCAGTGCCCTGTGTTACTCTAGAATAGTTAATATTTTAAATAAAAAAATGCATTGCAAGCAGGGCAATTGCCCCATGCCCAGGATGGGCCATGAAGCTAAATTGCTCTGGCTGAAATAATAGTTGAGCCCAGCTCCCCAGGCATGAAATACTGGTGTTTTCAACTAATGTGCACTACCCATGCACAAACTCCATCCCCCAGATCATATCTTGCTTGCCCATATTTTTAGAAGAGTTTTCTATTAGATTTAGTTGTCAGCCTATGTTAAATTTATGAATTTTAAAAGTACAGACTACTGTTATAATTAAAAGAAACACATTCCTTAGGTAAGTGAGCACGTGTTTAGTGCTGAGTACTGGCTGACATTGTGGAGAATCTAGAATTTCCAGAGAGGGTGGTCTAGATTTATTTTAATGAGATTTGCAGTAAAACCTAAAGGAAATGTGGGTTTTAATGCCATTAACATCCATACTTTGCACTGTGAAATGACCTAGAAACCTTCTTAAATGTTGGTCAAAATGTAGCAGTTTTTTAATTAATAAGCTGTTCAGGTCACTGTCTTTATTGCTACTGGCAAACCACAATGAGGACATAAGCTTCCTTTTTATACAATTGTTGCAGGTGTTCATTGCTGACATGGCGATGGAGGTTTCAGGAAGGTGCAGTATAGTCTCATCAAAAGATTATAATGAAAGTCATAGCCTAGATTAAAAAACAAACTTGATTTGCTGCTGTTGTATTTGTAAGTCTTACTGTAATTTTTAACCCACTAGTTAAGCGTGTGATATGGTACAGATTGCACTAGAAACAGGATATCCAGTCCAGTGCTTTTGTTTTCCAGCATGACTTTCGTTAAATGAATTCACTCACAGGCATATCTACAAACATGATCACAAGGGAACAATTCTGTGGGACTTTCTACGTTGTTGGGAGAAAGGGGCATGATGTCATGGCCAGTATTAAACTCGTACGTGATTAGTATCAAAAGTATTCAAACTTCAGTCTAGAGCAGCGTTTCTCAAACTGGGGTCCGCGGGCCCCACTGATCAATTCCTCCCCTTCCTCCGAGCGCCTCCTGCATGTGGGGGAATAGCTGTTCAGCGGCTTGCAGGTGGTGCTGGGAGGGAAGGGGGCAGAAAGAGGCGGGGAAAAGGAGCAGGGGCAGGAAGAGGTGGGTTGAGGTCTTGGGGGAAGGAGTGGAGTCGGGGGCTTGGGGAGTCCGTGAAAAATTTTAAATCAAAATGGGGGTCCTCGGGTTGCTAAAGTTTGAGATCAGGTGGTCTACAGAGTTCTTATAGTCTTATTTATAAATTTGCCCTGAAGAATTAACAATGTACTCACCACCCTCAACAAATAGCACAGTTGGTTGTGCCCGGTGGTTCTCTTTCTTAAACCCAGCCCCTGCTACATGGACTTTCCATTACCCGTGCCCTGGGTTATAGAGTAATTGGGGGGCTTACAGTATCTAAGCTATACCAGTGTCTACAGCACCACTCTATTGTCGTGGGGCCTGGCTTTTGGAGATGCTGAGCACCCGGTATGCAAATAGATTTAATGGAAGCTGTGGCTGCTCAGCACTTGAAAATCAGGCCTTAGGCCTGGATTTGCAGAACTCTTATGGACGGTCAGAGGACCGAAATTCACTCTTATGGTGGCTTAATTCCATAGTTTGTAAAGATTTAAACCTTCAGAAGAAGCTGTTAACTAAGGCTCCTACATTAATAGGGGAGATTATGGCGGGGGGGAGGCATGAGGGAAGTAATTCTTTAACATATGGTCATGCACCCATCTTACAGCTAACATTCTGTCTAAGGCCATCTTCTTATTACTTTCTATATTGGAAAGTCACTTCTGCTTGTAAATAACAGTACTGGTGAACTACCGTTAGAGACAGATGCTCAAAATATTTCCAGTGAAAATAATGCAAAAATTCTTAGTGCCTTTTCATTGGAATGAGAAACCTTTAAATAGAGGGACATTTTTTTTTTTTTTAGCCATAGAAAATGTTTAAATGGAGACACCACCCACGTGGTAAGTCCCTTTTAAAAGGGGCTAAATCCTCTTAAGAATATTTTGAGAGGACTCCTGTGGCCTTTTGATGACATGAACTCTAGGGAGTCTGGTTCAGCATGCTTCAGAAAGGGGCAGGAGGATTTACATTTCCAAACTCAGTGCATACCACTTTTTTCCCCTTCTTGTACTTAAGAACACATCTCTTCCCACCCTCAAAAAGCGTGTTTGGAACAAAATGGGACAATTGCTTAATCTTAATAGTAGATGCTAGGGAAAGAAAAAGGCCAAATAGGATACACATGGTTGATAGTGAGATGAGGAATAGCAGAAAATGGAAGAAACACCTAAAAGATGGGCAAGTCACAAAAAGGAACTGGCAGCAAACTAACTGGTAACTTTTTCTTATTAAAAACAAAAACAAAACAAAAAAACACCCAAAAAACTTTGTCCATGGAAGCCATGTATGCAAATCAATCACCATCTTAATATTTCTCTGCTTGACTGTTACTGCTAACATGAAGAAATACTTAATGAAGCAGGTGCATCTAATCTTGAATATTTTTTAAAGGAATTTATACTCAGTTAAGTACTTCAAATATTCTCCCAGGATAGGACTCTGGATTTAAGAGTCAGACCTTTTGCTCTTCCACCCTCAAGAACCCTTTATCTTTGCAACCAGATTACTTTCCAAAGAGGACTGGATGTGGTTCACTTTAGAGCCAGTCAGTGCCTTTCCTTGTTTGACCCCCACGTGCTGATCAAGCAACAAAAGGCACGTTCTTTCTCTTCACTGTGCCCAGGATTGAGCATCCTTCTGCAGAACTGCTAACCTCCTTAAAATATAGCTTTTGTTAAAATATAGCTTTCTTTTTAAAAATCCATTGTTGTTACCGCTATATTAAAGCTTGAAAACGTTTCCCTAATAATTTTGTCTTTAACCGAAGCGACAAGGGGTTGAGGGGCCTAGTAGATGATGCTTGTTTGAGAATCCATTTGCTGCTGTGAAAAAGGCACTGGGCCTTTCTCAGAGGGTGCTATTTCTGGTGAGAGGCTCCATTTGTCACATCTGCATTGGCTTGTAGGTGCGAAGCATGAAGCGATCAACCCTTTTCAACCCTATGGGTTAATTCCACTTTGGATATCTGTCTGGTTGAGTAAGGGACAGACATTCAGCCCCTTGGAGGTTTTAGCAGGGGTTAGAGACCTCATGGTGGACGAGTCTGGCTTCCAAGGTTTTAAACCCCTTCAGGGGAAACTTCGGAAAGATGAGACAGGGGTGGAGGTTGATTGTTCTGAAGTACTGTGCTGATGGACTCTTTAGCAATGCTTAGTGAAATGGAGTAAATCAAAGAAAGGCAGATAAGGTAATACTTAACCCCTTGGAGCCTCTTGTCCCCAAGAATATGGTGGGGTGGAGGGCTTGTGACAGAAGTGAACATATAAGCCCCTTCATATCCTAGCCTATACATCCCACACTACCTAGGTCTTGTCTACAAGGGGGAATTGACTGGCATAGCTATAGCATGAATAGTTATGCTGGTCAATTTCCCTGTGCTGCAGACAATTCCTTAACTTACAGTTCATGTACTAGAAAGCTGTCATTTCTGAGTCCTGCAGTCTGAAATCTGCGACGGTGGGGTGGGGTGGGGGTGATGTAAAAACAACTCTGAAATTTGTTAAAGTAAAAGGTGAGTGAGCAGAAATTAATCATGGAAGTTGCCAAACAGTCTTGGAGACTGAAGTCTTCCCCAGAACTGTTATAACCGAGATGGCAGCACTGCATGCCTCCTCAGATGTATCTCAGGTTACTACAAGCACTACGGTGGTGTAGCTGCGGTGGTGCAATCATGGCGTTATTGCTGTAGCAAGTATTTATGCAATGGAAGGGGTTTTTCTGTCGCTGTAGTAAATCTATGCCCTCGAGAGGCTATCGCTAGGTGGACGGAAGAATGCTTTAGTTGACCTAGCTGTCTGTATGGTGGGGGTTAGATCAACCTACTTACCTGGCACAGGGTGTGAATTTTTTTATGGCCCTGAGCGATGTAGTTAGGTTAACCTACGTTTTAGGTGTAGACCAGGCCTCAGTTTTGACCTGAAAGGATTACCTTTAGGGTGAGAGGATGGATCATGCCCTACACCCATTCAATGTTTGGCTGTGGTGTTGATGCATCTGTCTGCTGGTAACTAGACTGAGACTGCCAACTCACTTCACTCATGCTTCTAAGCACCATGAGATGGTAACAAGCAGGGTGGATTTGATTTAATTCACTAGTCAGGAAGATTCAATTTAATCATGGATTTCTACATAAAAGTGCTTTCTTGTTGGTTGTTATAAATTCCCAAACGGGGTCTCTCTTATGGCCTGCTGCCATTATAGGTTTTCCCTTCTAGTGAGAGACTGGTATGGTAGATCTCAAATCAGTGAAGGCTACGCTCAGAAAGACCTCAAGACTTCTGGAATATGCTGTTCAAACAGTTTCACTTTTGTTTCTACTGCCTGTCCCTCCCTTCTCATATTTATCTCCAGACTTCTTTTCCTTGTCCAGATCTATTCTGCCTCCAACAATCTTCTATTCATTGAACTTTTTGAAACTTTGAACTTTGAGAGAGGTAAGGGATTGACTCTGTGTACACAAATTTGCAGAGGGACAATAGGGTTGAGGTTGTTTTTTCTCATCTCTATATATTTATTTTAAAACATTTTTGCTGTTAACAAGCATGTTATCTCTGGAGACACAAATCCACAGTTTGAGAACTGCAAAACTAAGCATGTTTGATGGTATCTTCTAGAGACTGAGCACTGAGTCCCATTGGGTAGATAGAAAGATTAACCTAAATAATCTATACAGAAGCCTGTGGAGCCCCAGAAGATTGGGTCCCTAATCCATGAACTACTGGAAATCATTTATAGAATTTTTCTTAAATGTTACATGAATATATTGTCTCATACTATAGAATTATAATTTATAATCCCTATTCCATGATGAGATACCTTTGAGCTATAATGTGTCTTAATTAAAACTATCTTTAGATAGGTTTTTTCCTCAAAAAGCATTTTATCAAAAAAAGGCCGATTTTAAATAAAAAACATCCAATTTTTTATATATATATTTTAAATCATTGATTTTTATCCACTCTGGTAACAACTCTGTTTAACGCCATTGTGGGCCAGATTCAAACCAGGACCATATTGGCAAGCAAGCTTGGAGAATAAAAAATGCTCAGATTATCTTCAGTCTTTTGGTGCAGGTGAGCAATGGTGGATTTTGTTGGGTGTTTTTTGTTGTTGTTGTTGTTAGAATATTGCTAATTTACAACTACAGGTATTTACCATTCATAACTTACAAGGGTGTATGAAACTCTCTAGTGACTGAGGTGGGGACTCAAGGCACCTTCAGGTGTCTTTTCAAGATTTAATCTGATCTTTGTATGACAAAGTATAAGTCACTTAGACCCATATATTTAAGTGTCCACTCGTTTTGATTGTCTCAATTTCTGGGTGCCCAACTTGAGGCGCTTCTAGGGCCTGATCTTCAGAGAGATGCTATGCATCCACACTTTCCATTAACTTCAGTTGGAATAGTAGATACTTTGACTCTTGGTGTCTTGATTTGGATATCCAAAATTAGCTAACATTTTTTGAAAATGTGGGCCATGCTCTCTGCCTCCATTTTCACATCTGTAAAATGGGTCTTATACTGTCTTCATACAAGTGTTGCAAGGCTTTATGTTATGAATCTCTCAAATCTTTTAGAACGCAAGTGCAAAATATTTTCAGTAACTGAATTATAGTTTCTCTTGGTAAGAATAGTATCAGTGGTTTATTACATAAGAGGGGTTCATCTTAGTCTTGATTTTTCAGCTTTAACATTGTCTTATTGAGGCGTTACTGGATATGTGTGTGTGTGTGTATCCAAAAAGTTTTTTTCCTATCCTTCTTAATGTCCTATAAAGGAAAGAGTTTCTCTTGCAAGCAACAATAGGATTTGCTTCCTTGTCATACCTTTATTATTGGTTCAAAGGTCTTTTCTGGTATGTATTGCATAGTTTACAACCAGAAGGAAACAATTTTTAATTTAGCATTTTAATTTCCTTTCTGCTCGATGATGTTGGTCCCAGTTAGAGGATCACTAGAAAAGGGGGTGGTGTTGCTTGCTGCTGCTTTGTTTAGGGTTATTGGAAGTGAGTAGTTTAAGGTTCTGATGCTCTGACCATCACCATAGTATCTGAGTGCCTAACTCTCATCTTGCATGAGTAAAATAATGGAACAAAAAATAAGAAAAAAGTATATAGAGAGGGAGTGAATAGAACAATAAGCTTTATTTTTATTTTTATTTTTGCTTGAGTTAAAAATTAGTAGCAATTAATGTAAGCTCCTTAGAGCAGCGGCTAACTTTGTACAGTGCCTTGCACAATGAGGTCCTTCCTAGTCTGTAGTGGCTATGACAATACAAATATTCAAGTGTCTGGCTTTTTACAAGCTGTTCGACCTGAGGCAATCCTGCTCCTTCATATAATCAATCAAGGGGAATATGAAGCTGCTAAACTTCATGCAAATTATTTTTCTTTTTAATGTGTACTTCAGATTCATCAAGTAGGTGTTTAATTTTGCAGCTTCGTCGTGGTGAGGTGATCTCTAATGCTTTGTCCATATATTGATGAAGGAAGGAAAGGACAGCTGCGTAAAAAATATAGGATAGTGCTTTTATGAGGGACATCCCACTACAGTGTGGTCTCGTGACACACATTCATCTGACATTGACTCATAATGGATGCAAGGCTTTAGATATTAAACAAGATGTTCAGTAAAATACTTAACCTATGGTTGCTCTATCTTGCATGTGTTCTAAACAGCCAAAGTGCAGATTGTTTTTGCCATTATTGTGGAGAGGAAATATTTGAGTAAACTTAAAAGAAGCATAACAAAAAGGTGCTGCTTACTCATTGACTCCTTCCCTTGCCATCCAGACAAGACAGTTGTAGTGTATTCTTTAGTCAGGGGCATGTTCCTTGTTAAATTTGTATATGAGAGAGCAGATATTCTAGGAATGGCTCTTGAGTGACCAGAGGACCTTGCAAAGGTCTCTGAAACGTGCCTTGGGAATCAAAAGCTCACAGTAATTCTTCATGTCAGTATCATTTAGCACATCTATTAGTTGTAAAGCTATTTTTCCTAATCGGGGCACTGCAAACTGAATTATAATACCTCGAGTGTTGCCAGCAGCCAAATATTCTCCTCATTTTTTTTCTGCTGTAACTTGAATGAAATTGCAACTAGCATGCATATGTACTGGCTTTATTTTGACGTGCCACTGTTGCAGACAGCATTAGTTTCCCACATTGAGAGAGTCAATTTTTGTCCTGAAGCTCCAAATTTAGCATAATTAATGTTTCCACATACTGGGAATTGACCTTACAGTTACAGCTCTGACTGTTAAACAAAAGTCTACTTTATCTGAAAGTTGTCTTGGTAGAACATGCTACTATTCTTATCAAGACTATTGCAGTGGAGGTTTTTATCCTGGCTTATGGTGGACATAGATATGCTTTGTAGCTTTATAATCTTGCTTAGTAAGTGTGTCGTTCTGGTAAAGAACGACAGTACTTGAATTATACGAAAATAATGCCAGAGATGGCACCCATATTTGTCGTGTACTAGCAGTACTTTATCTCTAGTTACCACACTGAAGGGAAAAAACCTCTTTCAAAACAGAAGGGCTAGGGCAATCAGGCTTATCAGAAACTAGGAATAGTGTTTGGGTGTAAAATCAGCAGAGGAAAGCTTCATTTTCCATGGGAAGACTTTATCAACCCATGCAAAGTAACCCAGTTACCATATACTATATAATAGTGTGATCCCTCATTCCCTTGTTTAATGCCTTTTTATGTGACACTGGATATGGCGTGAATGCCATTTGGGGAAAGTCTGAGGCTTTACAAATATAAAAGGCACTTTAAAGCAGCATTTTCTCAAATGCGGCCACCAGGGGCTTTTCTTGTGGCCACAGCCTCCCAGACAGTGGCGGGTGGGCGAGCAGGCGGGCGGATGTTGAGGGGGGGGGGGGGCAGGCAAAGCAGTGCCTTATCCCCAGGGCCACCAGAAGGGGTTGAGCTCTCTTCCCCCTCTGGAGCCACAAAAGCTGGAGGAGCAGGCAGCCAGTGAGTTCCCCACCTTCCCAGGGGTGATGAGGCTTGGGCTTCAGGCTTCACCCCTGAGGCGGTGGGCGGCAGGTTCTGGTTGTGGGATTTTGGGTTCCGGCCCTGGACTCCAGCCATGCGACAGCGGGTGCCGGCTCGTGCTATATACGGAGTGACAAGTGTGAACATAAAAAGTATTAGTATGCAGAGTAGTTTCTGATGTCAACAGGGCTGTGAAGATAAGCAACAAGGTGAGGGGGTAACCCCTCTTCCCACATGTACTGCACTTGACTTGGGGTGATGCGATCTGGGGGTTTTAGTGTCTGGTGTGCAGGAGTCCCTAGTACAATGAGACTAGTTGGAAATCCCCTAAGTCAGGGATTCTTAATACTTTCCATACTGTCCATTACAAGAGCGCTGTCCCACTTAGCAATGTGGGAAGGGCAAAGTGTTTGTGACCCCCAGGTGTTGAGTACCCCTGCACTGGCAGTTAATTCTGGGATCCTCCCTCTTGGTCCATTTCATCTACCTCAGTCAATTGCTGAATGTACAGGAAGCAAGAGCAACCTTAACATACCAGCTGCACATGCTTTTCCAGAAACTAAACACAGCAAGATCATTCCATGTTCTGAAAGCAAAACCTCTCTTCAGAGCAAAATTCCCCACTGTGAGGTGGTATACAAACAGGGAGCATGTGTGGTGATGTCTGAAATAAGCATTTTCCCTTATTTAGAGAGAGCCCTGCATGCAGGACTTCCAGGATCTCTCTCCTCAGTACTAGACAGGAGAATTGCCAGTAAAGAAAGGTGTCAACACTTCTTTCAGCTTCTTAAAGAACTATATAAGGCAGATCACATTGACCCCATTCCCCCAGACATCCCAAAGAATGACAAATATAGGGGAGGAATATAGGGGTATCCCTATCTGAAGCCAGGTTCTTCCCTGGATGGCAAAATCAAAGCGAAGCAAGAGCTCCTGCTTTGTTCTCAGGAGGTTGGGGTGGGCAGGAATGAGAGTATCTTTCTGTGCCACTTTGTCTAGTTTTCTGTTATTTTGCTCTTTCCTTAATCAACTCTTTGATGATGCTGACTCTATTTTCAGACACTTCTCCCTGCTCCCTGAAAGCTCTCCCTGCCTCAAAGGGTGGGGAAGGCGGTTATCTGCAGACAAGGTTCTGTCAGCTGTTGTACTACTTCAGACCTTTTGTGTCTACAACCATCCTTCCCAGCTGCTGAAGAACCCACTGGCTTCAGCATTCCTTCATTCTCCTGTTAGAAATATTGCCCCAAAATTCTGCTTGCTAGAGAACTAGCAGTTGAGAGGAAAGGAATTGCTTCAGATGCTCCAAGAATGTTTATAGAGGGTGGGTACTAAACAGTTAGTAAGTATCCAATTATTTTCAGTTAGCTTGTCGGCTGAACTGTTACATCAGTGTTAGTACCTTGTGAAATGAAGAAAGTTAACAGCTCTACGTTTCTTGAACTTTGCATTAATGGCCTTGTGAAGGAGTGTACCAGACCCTTTGAAGTCCCTTGCTGGAGGCACTGGTGTTCCTATCACACCCCGCCCCAGAAAAGAAGCAGTGAAGGTGGGTCCTCCAGGCTGCCTAGAAAGGCTGCATGGAAGCAGCCAATCAGAGCCCAGCCAGCTCAAGTAAACTGCACTGCAGGGCCTGAGCGGATCACTTGATGGGTGGGACCAGAAGGGTGGAATAGAATCATTATCGTCCCTGATGCAAATCTTGTTGAGGTATCAGGCACACAGGCGTGTCCCCATGGGGCCAGGAAGAGGAAAGAGTGCAGGATTGTACCTGGCCAACTGGAGGCACTCGTGAGAGGTGAGTGCACTCTATCATAGGCTTAGTGTAATTGAGTGAAATACAAATCATGGTGTGAAGATCTAAGAAAACATTTCTCCCCCAGCTAGTGGCAGCCTGTTGATGACTGAGGCTGTGCAAGAGAAATGGTCCTACTAAAAAGGATTAGTGGACTAATGTACATCCAACATACCAACCCCTGTTCAGATGCAAGTCTCAGACTCCTACTGTAGTGCTGCTTAACAGGTAAAAAAAATGTGTAACCCACTGGTCTGAATCATTTCCTAATTTCTTCCTCAGGTGTTTCCATTTCTATTAGCAGTACTCTCCTTCCACAAGTCACCATAGAACTCCCTTTTTATGTACTTCCTGTGTCTTGTTTGGGTCTCTCTCCACTAGTTATTTCATATTCCCGGGCAGTAGACTGGAGGTCTTTAACATCTGGAAATAAGCCTCAATCCTGAATTGAGAGGGAAAAATTTCAGGTTTCATAGTCCCCATTTTGTTCAAATTGTAAAACTAAATCTCAGTCTAGTTTGATTAGCAGTGTGGACAGGAGCAGTGGCAGTAGTTGTAAGTGAAGACTGATAAACTGGCAGAGTTGTGTGAGGACGTTTTAATCCCCACTTTCATGAACATTTAATGTTTCAAGAATCTAAAAGTTCCTTTCATAAAGCATTTTCATCTGGAGATGCAAGTTGCATAACAAATTCAGTGTTAAGATCCTTCTGCATGAAGGGAGGTGTGGAAGCGAGATGATTCTTATCAGATAATTTTAGAGTTGCAATATGGAACTTGTGCTTTAAAGAGCTAGTATAGTGGTTCACATATAAACCAAATGCATTTCCATAGCTTTGATACTGCTGAACCACAGTGGAATCTGGAACCTTAACTACACTACTTGTAGGAAGTTTAACTCCTGCAATTAACCACAATTGTGGTCAGTCTTTGGAAAGGCAGTAAAAAAAAGGAAGAAAGGTGGTGGTACTTGATCAGCTTTACTCCCTTCATTTGTTTGAGTTTATGAGATGGGCAAAACTCTGGCTGTAATAATAGTATGATACTATTAGTGACTACCATTTCAGTGAAGAGCTATGTATGTATAACAATGAACAACTTGGAATTTAGGGTAGGAACAGTAAGGAATATTGAGGACTTGTATTTAATATTTTTTAAAAATGCCAAAATACTCAAATCCAATTAATAAATAGCTAGATTAGTTGGCAAAATTCAAGTTAAATATTATTGGATAAATACACATACAAATATGAGGCTACTATGTCTTGGATCCACCAAATCAGAACAAGAGTCCTGCTCAAACCTGTTGATTTAAGGCAGTGCAGCCAGTCCTTTCTCAGATTATATGCCCTGACAACTAAACTTCAACAAGGCCTCCAGTATTGCCAGTACAGTTTTGCATGCATAATTTGTGAGCATGATTTTTGTTCATGCCTGCACCTATTTAAGTACAAGCTACCTGATCAAACCCTCTGCTCAGGTGGTGAGGGATTTCATCTGTGGGATAAATATCACACCTAAACATTGTGCCTGTACTTAATTACAGGCACAAAACTGCATCTAAAATAATGGAAGCTAAAAATTGTGGGGCCTTAGTGAGTCCGCTTCAGTCCTTGTGCATTCCGAGTTAGACATTAGCAGCTGCTCATACTCAGTAACCCAAGCAGGCAGCTTTTGTGCTATTGCTTGCTAGTTCTTACACGACCATCTGTTAGGTTTTTGTTACAGTGAACCCCACATGTTTCTGAGATATACTAGTGCCATGCAGTCAGTTGGGGTCTTTCTACTACATTCAGAAAGTCATCAAACATCCTGGTCAGGTTCATGAGAGAAAAGTACCATGCAGCAACAGCCTGCATCCCTGCACTTGTAACTTAAAGCACCCATGAAACTCTCATAATTCTGTTCCAGGAAATCCTTTCCTGCAAAGAAAATCTTACCTGGAGTACAGATCCAGTGAAACAGTTGTAGCTAGCCATTTTATTCATCTCTTCTTCCTACCGCAACAAGTATTTAGTAGAGCTGGGTGAAGTTTTCAGACTAATAGTTTATTCATCCAAAAATATAGTTTGTCAACCTGAAACTATTAGTGAGTTTGGCGTAAATTTGACCAATTGTTTTTGTCCCAAAAAAACTTTTTGGGACTTAAATCCCATTCACAAAATGAGGTGACAGTAGCATCCTAACTTTAGCCTAGTGGTTAGGACGCTCCTCTGGTATGTGGGAAACCCAGGTTCAATTCCTCCCCCCCCCCATGTGGAGAAGGGATTTGAACTTGAGTTGCCCACATTTCAGGAGAGTGCTCTAGTCACTGGGCTATGAGATATTTTGAGACAGGACTATTTGTCTCTCCCATTGAAGCTGTTCCACTATGTATAAAAAATTAGACATTGAAGCAGTGACTTGAACTTGGGTTTCTCACATCCCATGAGTGTCCTAACCTCCAGACTATAGAGATGCTCTTTCCCTGGCCCGATGACCATTTATAGTCCGTCAGAATTCATTAATAGTCATTTCATTCCATTATTGGATAGATGCACTCATACAAGTAGAACTTCAATCTGGTGTAAGTTTCTTCCTTTCTCTCTCCCTCTCTCTTTTCAAGAGACAGTATTAAGTGGGTAGATGGGACCATGTGAAATAAATTAATTATACTAGGCTGTTATAAGATTGCCTCTTATTACAACATCAATTATGAAAATCCCTTTAAGTCTGAAAAATTACCTTGGGGGGTGGGGGCAGAAGGATGACAATGTTTTCCAAGGAAGCCTGCGTATAAAAGTACCATTGTGTAAGACTAATAGAGCCTTTGCTTGTGCTTCAGTCCAGCACATCTATTCTAGATCATGCCAGATCAGTCTTTTACAGGGTTCAGTTGTCAGTACCATCCAGGCAGGGACAGAGGATTTTGTGCTAGCTCCATTGTGTCTAACATTTATTGGACATACTAGAGCAAGGGTACATCTCAGGGTGGGTCTAGATCCCTGTAGACAGTTGGCAAGTTAAACCCATAAACTGGTCCTTCATTATGACCATAACTTGGTATTAAAGAGCTCCTGGAACCCCTCTTCAGACCAGTTTGGGTGGTAGTTTTCAGTCCATTGCATATTTACTTCACCTGGAGAGTAGAGAAATAGTAAACCCTGTTGTATAAAAGGCCCTATATGTTACTTGTAAGAACACAGCATTATTTGGAACTGTGTATGAATAAAACGAGATTTTGGGGAGTGAGAAATTACTTTGAAGTTCTGTTCATTGCCCAAATATTAGTGAGGTGTTTTTTTTTTTTTTTTAAACAATTTAGGAAACCCTTCCCTTGCTGGTGCAGTTTGGGTTAAGTTGACTGGGCTTTACTGGATGGCCTGTTTCTTCCCCCTCCATTGCTGTCCCTGCCAAGGGAAGAGGACGGCTTCTTTATACATCCTTTCTCACTGAAATGCTCTGGGGGAAGCACCTTTCTCCTCTTGCCAGCTGTACCCATATTGCCTCCTAATAATGGATTTTTTTCTTGGAGTTGTCTGGAGGGACAGAATTCAGGTACTGTGGGAGGAAGAGTCCTGAAGTTAAGATTGGCCTTCATATCAAAGTGTAAAACTCACTACTTCAGCTGCGGAAGTGGAAGAGGAGGTGGAAATCATGACCTACAAAGAAGGTGAAAGGAAAACAGACTTGACAATGGGAAGCATAAGAGTACCCTGAATGGCCATAATGAAAAGAGCTCAGATAACAGTGATGAAGGCAACATGAGAACCTAAGTAAGTGCCCAGTTGCCTCTTGGTCAAATCAAACTACAGTTATTGAAGATCCATAAGGTAGCTTCATGGCCAATTCATGAATAAGTTGCTGACTGTTAAAGTATATAAGACTTTTCCAGTTCAGCCTTTGGCAGGTGTCCATTAAAGTCCAAGACCCTTGTCTGAGAGAGTTCTGTATACTTTTGGAAAAATCCTATTATGCCATTTATTGCTTAAACATGTAGTTCCAGTAACATTACAGGACACAAAACAGAAAGGGGGTAAGCATGCTTTGCAAATGGCTGCTCAGAGTGATTTTTTTTTTAATTAGATTTGTTTTTGACTGAACTTTAGCTACAAAAAACAACAGAGAGTCCTGTGGCGCCTTTAAGACTAACAGATGTATTGGAGCATAAGCTTTCGTGGGTGAATGCCCACTTACTCTGATGCATCCGACGAAAACCTGAAATTTGCTAACAAGCCCCTCTGCTTCCCCCTCCACCATACCTTCTTCCTGAGTATTGCCTCTTTCATTCTTCCACTGGCATTCTGCTACCTAGAGACCTCTTTGGTATCCCCAGAGTTTCCTGATTTCCTGTGAAGTCCTGAAGTTCCCAAATAAGTCTTTCTAGTGGCATAGGGTTTGCAAGGCCTCAGTGGGCAGCCAGAAGATACACGTTCTTTTACGCACAGTGTATGAGATACTCAGGACCCTTTTTTAAAGAATTTGTGGATGGTATCAAGCATACTAGGTTCTTGAATAGTTGTTTTTGGCTTTGCCAAAAACATGTTCAAGTACAAAGTCCTGTGATTCATATCTGGGAATGAGAGAACAAGGACGTTTGACTTAATACCACATGGCTTTCTGGCTAAAACATTAGCACTACACTATCAGTAGAGCATACATTAAATCGATTCAGAACTGGGAGCTGACATTTTTCAAAGTAGTTTTCAGTAGGCACCATCACTGAATCAGGGTGTTCTACAGGGATGGGTTGTAGGCCCATGGCTATTCAACATTTTCATCAATGATCTGGAAGTAAACATAAAATCACTGGTGATAAAATTTGTGGATGATACAAAAGTTGGCAATGCGGTAAATAATCAGGACAAGGCAGTCAGAGTGATTTGGATTGCTTGGTAAACTGGACAGCCAAATGCAAAGTTATACAGCTAAAAACAAGGAAAGCAGGTCTACCCTAAAAAATGGGGGATTGTATCTTGGAAAGCAGTGACTCTGAGAAGGATTAAGGAGTCATAGTGGACAAGCAACTGAACATTAGCTCTCAGTGCTTGGCTAATGCTTGGATCCGCGAATGTATAAACGGGGAGTAGGGAGGTGATTTTTACCTCTACATGTTTACTCCTGGGGGAATTCTGTGCCTAAAAATTCTGCACATAATATTTGAAAATTCTGCACATTTTAATTGTCAAAATAACCCTATGTAATCATGCCAGTTTCAATTAGTTTGGCAATTTATTTCAAAAATACCTGTCAGCACCTATGTCTGTAACAATACAGACACAAAAAAATTCCCCCATGAGTAGAGAGTTAAAGAAACCCCTACGATAATGCTGTTCCTGTTTCTCTGCCCCCTCCCCTTCAGAGCCTAGCTGAGGGGCCAGACACCCGCACTGCCTACCCTCCAGAGCCCAGCTGTGGGGTGCCCCCCCCAGCCCAGATACCCGCACTGCCTAACCCAGACTCCACCTGCGGGGTGCCCCCCCTTCATCCCCCCCCACCCAGAGCCCAGCCATGGGACATGCCCAAAGCCCAGACATCTGCACCCTCTACTCCCAGGCATCCAGAGGGAGAAACAGCCTGATGCTGGGTCTCGGGCTTGTATGGTGTTTCCTGCACACTGCCTCCTTCCTTCAAGGTGTACCAGGAACTGCTGCTGCTGGGAACCCTCCAGTTCCCTCCACCTACCAGTGTCTTCTATCTGTGAGCTGGGGAGCTGGGCTCTGCCAGGTCCAGTGTCCCCTAGTTGCAGCCAACAGCTCTGCAGCCCATTTTGGGGGAGGGGGAGGAAATTCTGTGCAGAACATTAATTCTGTGCAAATACATTGCACAGTGGTGCAGAATTCCCCCAGGAGTAACATTGCATTTGTGAGACTGATACTGGAATACTCTGTGCAATTCTGGGTGTCAATGTTTAAAAAAGGCTGTTGAGACATTGGGGAAGGTGCAGAAAAGAGCCACAGAAATGGGCTGGAGAACATAATCTGAACTCTGAGTCTCTCACCATAATCTGTTTAGTTTAGCAAAAAGAAGATTGAAAAGTGACTTGACTACAGTATATAAGTAACTTCACAGGGAGAAAATACTGTGTACTTAAATGGCTCTTTAATTTAGCAGAGAAAGGTATAACAAGAACCAGTGGCTGAAAGCTGAAGCCAGACAAATTCAAATTAGAAATTAGGCATAAGAACAGCCATACTGGGTCAGACCAAAGGTCCATCTAGCTCAGTATCCTGTCTTCCAAGTGGCCAATGCCAGGTGCCCCAGAGGGAATGAACAGAACTGGTAATCATCAAGTGATGCATTGCTTGTCGCCCATTCCCAGCTTCTGGCAAACAGAGGCTAGGGACGCCATTCCTACCCATCCTGGCTAATAGCCATTGGTGGACCTATCCTCCATGAATTTATCTAGTTCTTTTTTGAACCCTGTTATAGTCTTGGCCTTCACTACATCTTCTGGCAAGGAGTTCTACAGGTTGACTGTACATTGTGTGAAAAAATACTTCCTTTTGTTTGTTTTAAACCTGCTGCCTATTAATTTCTTTTGGTGACCTCTGGTTCTTGTGTTATGAGGAGTGAATAACATGTTCTTATTTACTTTTTCCACACCAGTCATGATTTTATAGACCTCTATCATATCCCCACTTAGTCGTCTTTTTTCCGAGCTGAAAAGTTCCAGTCTTATTAATCTCTCAATTTTTGTTGCCCTTTTCTGAACCTTTTCTAATTCCAATATATCTTTCTGGGGCGATCACATCTGCACGCAGTATTCAAGATGTGGGTGTACCATGGATTTATATAGAGGCAATATGATATTTTCTGTCTTATTATCTATTCCTTTCTTAATGATTCCCAACATTCTGTTCACTTTTTTGACTGCCGCTGCACATTGAGTGAATGTTTTCAGAGAACTATTCACAATGACTCCAAGATCTCTTTCTTGAGTGGTAACAGCTAATTTAGATTCCATCATTTTATATGTATAGTTGCGATTGTTTTCCAATGTGTATTACTTTGCATTTATCAAGATTGAATTTCATCTACCATTTTGTTGCTCAATCACCCAGTTTTGAGAGATCCTTTTGTAGTTCTTCGCAGTCTGTCTGGGACTTAACTATCTTGAGTAGTTTTATATCATCTGCAATAATTTTTAATAGTGAGAATGGTTAACCACTGGGGGATATGTCCAAGGGAAGTGGTGGATTCTCCATGTCTTGATGTCTTCAAATCAAGACTGGTTGCCTTTCTGAAAGATACGCTTTAGCCAAACACAAGTTACTGGGCTCAATACATGGGTAACTGCGTGAAATTTAATGGCCTGTGAGATACAGGAGGTCCACCTAAACTCATGATAGGGAGGGGGGAAAAAAGGACAAAATCATTTCCTTGAAAAATATAGGCTGAAAGGCAGGGCCGTTCCTAGCTATTCTGGGGCCCTACGCAGCCCCCCTGTGGGGGTGTGTGGGGTCCCAGGCCTCCATGGGGGAAAGCGGGGGGGTTGGCCCCAGGCTTCCGTGGGGGTGGGGGAACAGGCCCCAGGCCTCCACGGGGGGGCAGGGCTGGCTTTGGGGTAGGAGGGAACCACCCCCCAACACTCACCAGTGGCGCGACTGGGGCCAGGTCGCTGCACACCCGTCGCGGGTGAGTGCAGCCCCGGCCCTGCTGCAGAGCTCAAGGGAGTGGGGGCGGGAAGAGGTAAGGGGAGGTGGAGCGGGGGGGGCCCTGGGGAAGAGCTGGAGCAGCACGCACTGTGCAGGGCGCCAGGAAATTTGGTGCTGCAAATTTCCTGGCGCCCTACGCAGCTGTGTACTTTGCGTATGGGTAAGGACAGCCCAGCTGAAAGGAGTGGCCCATTTTCAGGATTACCTATACAATGATCTGGATTCAAAGCACCAACCGTAATTTCCAAGGGAAAAAAAACATTCTTACAATTCAAGTTAGCATTTCAGAAAAGAGACATGGTGCCCTTAGAAATAAGTATTAGAGAACATAGCAAGTGGGTTGATTTGATTTTTCTGGGTCTGAGTCACTTTCTGAGATGTCCTTGCTAATTCTCATGTGATCTAGTAAGCGTTCTGCTTCATCTTTACAGAAGGAGTAATTTTACAAGTATGCTTCGTGGTTCGAAATAAAATGGCCACTTCCAGTTTTCTCCCCTTATCTTTATTTGTCAGCATCCTAAAACAGTTCAGCTATTGCCCTGGATGGTAGAATGATAAGACTATTGGTTTAGAACGTGCATCATCGTGAAAACTTGGTACTTTCTTTATTCTGTGTGACATCACAAAGGAATAAAAACATCAACAGTTTTGCTCTGTACATGTCATTACAGTGATTTAAGCCAGCTATTGACAAACTACTCAATAAAGTAAGGTTACATATAACAATTACTTATTTTGAAGCAGGAAAAAAGTATGAATTCCTCTAGTTAGTCCCAAAGTGTTTAGCCTCTCAAATAACTATCCAAAAGGATTAAGCGCATTCTGTAAGATCAAGTTAACTTTGTGGTCAAAGAAATCTTATGAAGAAATCTGCTGGTTAGCAACATAGTTGTTTTATTGATGACACAAGGTAGATGTGGCTGTCAGCCAAAACTGTCGTCAGGGCCATAGGTTCCGCTCTCTAGAGTTACTTCTGGTTTTATGTGCTTTAGAGGTAAAAACTTTATATTCCCTTATTCCCGTCAGCATTAACTTCTAGACTGATGATTGTCAAGCCTGCTCTTAGGCTTATTTTGCGTAAGAGCTTCTCCAAGATGTATAAATCATATTTCTCATTTCATAGGCACCAGTAATGTATCTTTTGTTTCCCTGGGGTTTGATTTTGAGTAGGAGGACTAGGATGGTTGAGTCAGCTCCTTCAAGTTTGTATAGTTTCAAATCTTCCTTAATGTAACACTGTAGTACTTTTTTCATTTTTAAAATTGCACTCGCTCAATGATCCAAGAATCATACAGCTCTCTTGGCAAACCCAACAGTACAGTTATTGGAGGTGCAAATATTGCTTTTCAGTTTTAAGTTGTAATGATACGGCTTTCTTGAGGCAAAATAACCAATTAGAAACTCTGCTATAACTTCTAAAAAACCTTTCCTAAAGCAATTGTCTCAACAACCCTTCACTCTGTCCTCTCCTCTTGTCTAGCTCTGTATTTGAAGTGGGAATCACTCATCTATGCCTAGTCTCTCTCCTGTATGTTTTTGATAAGTTGCCCAATGTCCTTTGGAATCTATAATCTTTTATTACTGTAAATGGATTCAAAGTACCTTGATTACTTTTGTGGAATAGCTGTACGTCTTTCGGCTCTTGTGGACATAGCTGAAGGTGGTATCTCAAAACAAAAAATGACACTTTCTGAGCTCTGACTTCTGACAACTATACCAGTTGCACAGGTAGTTAGATATCAGAGCTCTAATGCCTCTGAAAAAGAATTTTTTAAAAAACTTGTCAAATCAGGAGTGCAAGAAATCATTTTCAAGGGAAGGATTCCTTTCCTGTGTAGGCATCAGTGTACGATACTAACGTTGATGCACACTTTAATGTCTGAAACTTAGCATTCTTGTAGCTTTGCATGAGTATTTATGTTCTTTCAGGGATAAAATTATTTGGCTCCCTATAAATAAGGCTACGTTTTAGTCACGGATATTTTTAGTAAAAGTCATGGACGGGTCACGGGCAGTAAACAAAAATTCACTGCCTTGTGACCTGTCCATGACTTGTACTATATACTCCTGGTTAAATCTTGAGCAGGGGGCAGCCCAGGGGGTGCCGTGGGTTCTCAAGTGGGGAGGGAGGGCAGGGGTTGGCAGGGTGCTGGCAGGTGAGGGGTGCTGGGTGTGAGGGGAGTTGGCAGGGCTGGCAGGCTCCCTACCTGGCTCTGTGCCTCCCCGTATAGGCGACATCCATGAGCTCCTAGGTGGAGGCGCAGTCACACAGCTCTGCATGCTGTCTTCTCTCCGAGTGCCAGCTCTGCGGCTTCTATTGGCCACGGTTCCTGGCCAGTGGGAACTGCGGGGGTGGTACCTGCAGCCACAGAGACCCCTGGCTGCACCTCCCCCTAGGAGCCAAGGAATGTTTCCACTTCTGGGGAGCCCCCCTGAGGTAAGTGCCACCCAGAGCCCTCATCCCCTCCTGCGCCTCAGCTCTGAGCCCCCCCACCCAAACTTCTGCTGCTGCTGGGCGGCGGGGGGCAGTGGCTGCTGCAGAAGTCACGGAAAGTCACGGAATCCGTGACCTCCATGACAAACTCGCAGTCTTTCCTACAAACAGTCAGTGTGCCTCAGGCAATACATTCTCTGATCACAGCTATTTTGACTCTTGGCTTTGAGTCTGGAAGTTTGTGACTTCTCTTAAAAAAGAAAACCCCTCCAACTGAGGGCTTGTCTAGACTTAAAAAAAACCCTGCAATCACGTTAACCACATCAATGTTGCTACAATGGTTCAAACCCCTGCATCAGTGCAAAATGGAACTGGTGCCACAGTGGCTTACCCTGGCAATGAATTGCATGGATGCAGGCCCTGTCTTGCACCATTGTAGTGCATCTACAGTGTGTTTACTCTAGGGTAGCTACAAGAGTGCAAAAGACCCAGGTGACAGGGTCATATGTCTTGTAAGTATCAAATGTTGCTACTTCCATCTGTAAGTTTTCTGACTTCTTTTACGATGTTACACCCCAGGCAATATACAGCAAGCTAGTGACTATCTTTCCTGAGAGTTCTGCTAATATAGTTAAGCAAGATCAGAAAGGGACAAATTCCTACCTTCAGACTTGAGTGCCTGACCCACCAACTGACTTCAGTAGGAGTTGTGGGTTCATATCATTGGCCAACCAGTCCTCCATGACCTCGCACCATCTTCACAGAATTCCCCTGCATCAGAGGATCACCATCCTAGTAGAAAGTTTTGTAGGCAAGTGTGGGATTGGTTTTTAAAAAAACGACTCTTAACAGAGTTGTGCTAATTTCTATTCATTTAGATAGAAGTCACATAAGGAAACAGATGAAGTTCACAAACTTATTTTGAGTTCACAAGTCCAAGAGGCAAAAATAAACTCACAGACCATTGTTTTGAAAAGGACTACTTCATGATTACAGTTATTTTCTTGGGGCAAAACTAGTTGATTAAAATTATGAGGTTAGTTTCCCTTTTTGAAAGGGTGGAAATGTTGGTTGATGATGAATTTTAAAATGAAACATTGCAAGGAGTTGTTAGCCAATTGAGGCAATAGATGCCACTTCCATAAAATGTGTAAATTAGTTTAACTATCACTTTCATATTTGGTTAACCCGTCCAATTACATCAAAGTTAAATTTAAAGCTAACCTGTGTCTTGCTTTGATCGTTACATATCTCTAGAGTAATCAAATAAACTGCACCCAGGTTTTTTTCCTCGTGCCATCTAATTGAAAGTTCACAGGTAGGGCATGTTTGTTTCAGGGTTGATTCATGGTGACACATTCTTGACATTAATTACATTTGACACTCTTGAACTACATCTGGAGGTAGCCATCTTTCTGAAGTGATGTCATTTGGCAATTGCAGTGTGGGAGCTAATAAAAGATACACATTGCTTTGATATTGGCTCACCTGTTGGAAGAAAAACTTTAATCTTAGCCAATTCCAGCATGCTTTATGATTTAACAGCATCCTAGGCTTAGCTCTGCCTACCAGTCATCTACAGGAGCTTTGTATCATACAGTATGTCTATGCTGCATTGTAAACCTGAGCTCAGATTCAGATTTGAACCCAACCACCCCCCTACTGTCCACACACACACACACACACACACACACACACACTTGTCTGGCCCAGGGCCTAGGATCCACCTGAGGCATTGGGTCTGAGCCTGAGTTCCACTGAGACTCTTGTCTAAACCTTGTCATTGTGCAGTGTGGGTCATAGGTGCTGGAACTACAGGTGTAGGGGTGCTGCTCCATCCCTTGGCTTGAAGTGGTTTCCATTATATACAGGGTTTATAGTTTGGTTCAATGGTTCTCAGCACCCCCACTATAAAAATTGTTCCAGCACCCCTAGTGCGGATGCAGCTCAAGATGTAGACCTGAGTCAGAGGGTCTGCATAGTTCTGTTTCCACTTGTTAACACAGTTGAGACCTAGGTCCAGCAATTGTAAACACATGTTTACAATGCAGTGTAGATGCTTAGCTATGGGCTTGAGAAAACTTGAGTCCACAAGCCCGGGTCCCACAGATCTGGGTTTACAATGCAGTGTAGTCAGACCCATACCGGCCAAGAACAGACCAATATCTGCAAGTACAGGCCAATATTTCTAAGAGTTTTCTGTGGGTGTCCTGGCTTTGCACTAGGGAATCCTGGGATACTGATACAGCCTTCAGGGAATAGCTGACCACACAGCTTCCCTCCTCCTCCTTCCCAAATTGTCTCCCTGCATTCTTGTTGCCCCACCCTCAGCAATGGTTCATGGGGAGTGGAAATAGAATGAGCCGTGCTGCTTTTTCCTCTCCCACCAGTAACCAAGGTTTCTCAGCCAGGTGCTAGTTGGTGGCGTCTCCCCTTCTTTATCAGCCTTGCTATTCTGTGTCGATTAACTTTCTGTAAGCTCTGTCTTTAGGGCTCCCACCTTAATGGTGTCAAACATGATTCCATTGTCAGCAAGATGATTGGCAATAGAACGAGGCTAGTGTAGCAGTTGTAGCATTGAACCGTTTTCATGATTATCCAGGATGACACCTGCTTCTCATCTTGGGCTGTTAGATAGTGGAGAACTGTGTGCAGCTTCCTGAAAACCAATTTTCAAATTTCAACACAGAGTGCTAACTGAAGTCTTTACACTTAGTACAGTGGAGTATCAGGGCTTCCTGTAAGAATTAATTGTAACACATTCTGTGGGGGGAAAAAATGCAGTCGAGAACAGACTTCAGATGATTCATTTCCTGTGCAGCATAGGGTAAGTCCTATATGTGGGCCTGAAGCATTACTAGTACTTTGGTTTATTTATTACATAATCACAGACTGATAAGCTACATTGTCCCTCTTATTCTAGTGCTAATAATATTTCAGTTGTTTATTACACACCTGCAATGCAAGAAGGTGCAATATAAATTTTAGTAGTTATTAAGGCCTGGTCTACACTAGAAAATTAGGTTGTTTTAACTACATCTGTTGGGGTGTGAAAAATCCACAAACCTGAGCGATGTAGTTAAGATGACCTAACCCCCAGTGTAGAAAGCGTTAGGTCAATGGAAGAACTCTTCGATCAGGTTAGCTACCACCTCTTGGGGACATGGATTACCTACCGTGATGGGAGAAACTTTTGTTGGCATAGGTTGTATATACACTGAAGCTCTGCAGCAGTGCAGCTGTGCCACTGTACTTTTAAGTGTAGACAAGGCCTAATATAATGTAGCATTCTAGGGGATAACTTGCTCCCCTGGGTGCCAGGAAGACCCATAAGCCAAAAAGTGGTTGACTTCCAATGAATTTTCTGGCTTCATAAATGTTTGAGCTCTAGTAGTTGGCATGATCATGGGTGTTAAACTAAGGGGGGAGACAGCTAAAAGAAGAGGGAGCTGCACTGGCAGGCTCCCTACCCAGTTCCACGCCTCCTTGGAAGCGGCGACATCCCTCAGCTCCTAGGTGGAGGCGTAGTCACGCAGCTCTGTGCGCTGCCTTCTCCCTGAGCACCAGCTCCACCGCTCCCATTGGCCGGGAACTGCGGCAGCACACAGAACCCCCTGGCCGCGCCCCCGCCAGGACCTGAGGGATGTCACCTCTCCCTGAGGTAAGCACCACCCAGAGCCCTCACCCCCTCCTGCGCCCCAGGCCTGAGCCACCCAACCAAACTCCTGCTGGGGTGGGGGGGGGGAGTTGGGGAGGGGCGGTGTGCAGAAGTCACAGAAAGTCACAGAATCAGTGATTTCCATGACCTCTGTGACAAACTCGCAACCTTACTCATTAGGAGAATCGGAAGTGAGAGAAGTTGGTATTGTGGGGGTTTCTGGAGTTCCCATCCTTTCCTGCGAGCAGCAGGACCTCATGGAAGAAGTGTCCCATGCAGGAAAATAGTAACCCCAGTAGAAACAAAGGTTAGTTCTAGGTGCCTCATACCAGCTGACAGTACTGCAATCTAGGCAGCACATTATGCTGGAAATCCAGGGCGCATTAGTAGCCTCAGATTACAGAACTATCCAAGAAAATCACCAATTATAGGTCTAAAGTAAATGAAATCTTTTTAACATTCTTCACTACTATATTTCCATTTTACTTTGCATTCTATTCGTCCATATTAAAAAAACTAAAATTCCTTTTTAGGCTGTCTTGTGATGTGAAAAGTATACACTACCACATCAGGTTGAGATGCATATTGTCAATGTACAGCAGAGATGATTACTGTAACTTCCTAGATATGTCCAATCTGTATTGTACTGTAACAACTGTTTGACAAGTGATCATATCTGAAGCTAACTTGTTCAGCTACTTAAGAGAGGTTCTACAGTTCTGGAGATAATCATACCAAACTTACTGATCTTGAAAGTATAAAGTTTTTTCTGATAGCCACCTATGTAAATTCAACTTGGGAACTAAATGCTATTGTTGGGTTCTTCTGGAATACGTCTCATTGCCATGAAGATTCTTTAGCTGAAATTTAGGATAAAAATTTCAAGCCTGTATGCCAAAATTAGATGCCTAATTCCATATTTAGGCACCTACGGGCAGGTCTACACTACAGTCAGGATCGACACTCTGAGATCGATCCACCGGCGGTCAATTTAGCGGGTCTAGTAAAGACCCACCAAATCGACTGCAGATCACTCTCCAGTAGACCCCTGTACTCTACCCCCGATGAGAAGAGTCAGGTAAGTCGACGGGAGATTTTCTCCCATCGACCTCCCGTGCTGTAGACCCGCGGTAACTCGACCTAAGGTATATCTGTCTACTCTAGCTACGTCATTCACATAGCTGGAGTTGCATAGCGTAGGTCAACTTACCGCGATAGTGTAGACATAGCCTAAGTGGCCTCATTTTCAGAGGTATTGTACAACCTTAGTTACAGATGTTAAAATTATGAAAATCAGGCCATTTTATCAGTGTAACTGCATGGATTTTAGCTATATGAGGGCAACTGCTAACGAACACGGGCTGCAGCTGCTCGGTTTGGAATTTATACCAGTATAGCTTAATTTGGTAAATTATCTGTGGTGCCTATTTATGGAATTAGGAGTCTAATTTAGGCACACGTGTTTGAAAACTTTGAACTGAATTAACAGTTCCTTATATACAAGCTAAAAAGAATTCAGTTCCATCCGCCACAGCTGTAGTGACTCTGCAGTGTGAAAAGTAACTGATTGTTATGAGATATAAGCGAACAGCTTGGTCAATACACAAAGGAGTTGTTGGAGAGCCATTTGTATGGAGTCACGTCTCTGACCACAGTTTTACTTTGAAACACTCAGTTTTGTTTTCTCTTATTACTGGTTAAAAATATCTTGACAATTTTGTAAGCTTTATCTTTCTCAAAATATTTATCTTTAAATGCCTAGTGTTTGTCATTAAAACTGTCAGGCAAATCAGGTAGTTTGACTAATGTGTAAGATTTTAGTCTAGCTAGAGATCTGTCCTATCTTACAAGGCATTTAATTTTGAAGGAACTCGTTTTCTGTGGTTACCAGAAATAACACTGACTCATACTCATTTTCATGGCTGGACTACCTACAAACCTTCATTATCAATATGTATTATTTTCCTAAGTGAAGTGTCATTTCCAGCTCCTTCCTTAAAAGAACTGTATCTAGCAAATATGTTTGGTAAATATCCCTTTCTCCCTATGCAATCCCTGTGTAGACTCTAAATAAACTAAACTGTGTTCTGAAATATATCTATGGTGAAAACATAGTTCATGTGAAAACAATTGAGAAGTATCCCAGCCAATTACATTTTATTTTCCACTTTTCTCATGAATCTTCTTTCTCACATTATCAGAATTGAAATGAAGGATAGCATGTACGATTTATTTGTTGTACCTGTGACTGTACCTAAATTTGTGACTGTACATGGACCATTGAGAGAAACTGTTTCTGTAGGAGAATTGAAATAAAAATTCCCTCTTCCTTCCAAGAGGTTGGAGTGTGAGATTTCAAATTTATCTCATACCTACTGAACAGAGGCTGATACAGAATATGGAGCCACCACTCAAAGTTCAAAGCCAGTAACTTGGTAGTTTCTCTCATCTCTCCACTAGCCCCACAATAACTTTAGCAGTTTTCCGTTTGAGCTTTGCTCATATTGGTTGAACTGTATAGCTAATGGATCACCGTAACTTCTTCTGGAGAAGGCTCCCTTCTCTCTCCCACCTCCCAGTGAACTCCTAAACACCCTGGGCCACTTACATATGTTTGCAGGTAATTCTTGTTTCCTCCTGTCACTTCTGCTTTTGTCTGTTAAATCAGTCTTGCTGTCTGTGGCAGTGATGGTCATGCCTTTGTACAGGCTCTATTCTGAGTCCCTCCCAGAAAGCTCTATTCTAAGCCTTCTGCTCACTCTCTTTCCCACTGCTGTACCTCCACCCCCCGATTTTATTTTCCTCTGTCCTCTTATTTGTTTTATGATGCTGTCCAGCTCCAACCTTTCTGTCTTGTCTTTCTCAGTTGCAAGGTGAGCAAAGTCATTCAGCTGTGATAGTGTTGAAGGCATGTAGTTTTTTGACATGTCTTAATGAGTTCATTGCACTTCAGCACTAGCCACCCCAATTGGTATGATAGAGAAAGAGTTGACACAACCTTCCCTTTCTAATAAAACATCCTCAAAAGAACTCGACATTAAGAAATTCAAGTAGCTCTGGACTCAGAGTGACAAACTGCGCACCTCTGTGTCCTTTGCAAAACAGTACATCTTGAAATACATCTCGTGAATCAAGTCTAAAGAAAAATTATTTTCCAATGAGTTTAAGGACTTACTCCTTTGACTCTTGTAAAGTTATATTTTTAAGTTGGCTAGGATGGAGGAAACCAAATAGATAGATACCTCCTGGAATCCCTTGCATAAAACAGAATCTTGAAAAGTGACTAATCAGATGGGAACTTCAAATGTATTTCAGCAGGGAGACTGCTTTGACCTGTTTCACTGTTGACCTGCTCATCTAGAGGGCCTTTGGTTTTGCTCCTTTCAGATTCATCTGTTCTTGAGTTTTTTGGTTTTAAGATCATCTTTGGCATCTCTGGCTTTGTTGGTTTGTAACTCATCTACAGGGTCTTCAGTGTTGCTGATTTCAAGAAAAGTTTATCTTGAAATACGATCAGCTACTACTACAGGTACAACTTCAATGGTATGCACAAATCATTTTCCTGACTTAAGCATGAGTCTGTCATTGTTTGCTGAACTGAGGTGCAATTCTTGACTTTATGCCAGACTTCAGGATTTGATCAGGAAGTATACAGAATGATAGCTTCTGCTGTTTAGGATCTTTAGAGTAGTTTGTTAATAACAATCTTTTTCTTTTCCATTTTCTAAAACCAAACTTGCATTTGTATTTATGGTTTTCATTTTAAAATACCTTCCAGTATGAGAATAACTAAGTTGGAAGTATAGGCCTAAATAAAGTGTATTTTTGTGCTGCTGAATTTTATCCTTCAGCTGTGAGGGTAATCCTAAAAATGTATTTTTCCCCCTGTGCAGAATCTAGTAGAAATAGGCAAACCTAGAGTGGGGTGGGCTAGGGAGAAGTCACAGCAAGCAGACACATATCTCGGTGTTCCACAGCAAGAGGAGGCTATGGAAACACACAACTTTTCCCAATAGCAGTCCCGGCAGTGCTGGAGCATGCCCAGGTAGGAAACTTCTGCTGCTACCAGACACTGGGCTGGCCATGCTCAAATGTTATGTGATTTTTGCAAAGGTACTGCAGGACAGGTGGGTGTGGGTCCCCTGAAACTCCTATAAAAATGGCTGATGGCCAGGGGTGGTGTTAGACACATGCAGCCTATGCAATTGCATCAACCCTGAGGCACCCTTGCCGTGGTGACTGACTCAGTTACTGGCTGGTCAAGGAGGGTAAGCTGGGAATAGGACTTGAAAAGGGAAATGGGGAGTGGAGTAGAAACCAGTTGGTTGGTGGTAACAGATGACAGTGATTCAATGAAGTGGGGCCCCAGAATCAAATGGGGGAGGAGATGGCAGTAGCAGATGAATAGCTGGAGCAGCAGTCAAGGGGCCCATGAACTTTGGAGGGCCCCTGCAGGCTCGGAGCTGCTCAGACACACAATAGGCTGCTGGCACCATTGTTTGCAGCCTGCTGCAGTGCACTGGTCCCCACTGTTCACATTTGAATTTTCCCACAAGGGGGGCCTCCAAAACAGTGATTCTGCCACGAATTCTGAGGAGTGAGACCGCCAATGGCAGAGCTTCTATTTTGGTCGGAGGCCAATCCTCCCTTTCCGTTGCCCAGGCACATTCAAATGCAGGTAGCAGGAATCGGCACGCTACTCTTCCTGGCAGCTTGGACTCTAGCTCTGGTGGCAGCAGCAGCGTTGGTTCCCCACTCTGCCGCCCGCAACAGCAGTTCTGACTTTGGCAGGTGCAGTGGCGATGGCTCTAGTGGCAGCAGCACTTGTGCGGGGCCTGGACCAAAGGGAGCAGATGCCACGGCATGGAGCTGGGCTGAGAGGAGTGAGTTCATTTGAATGTGGGACACTCGAGGGAGCCCACAAATAAAACCTACCCAAGGGCCCATCTTTTTGTTGTTCTGCCACTGGGAAAAGATGGCACGGGTGTGCGTGTGAACCAGATGGAGCCCAAGTCAGCATTTGCTGACCCTGCTGACGGTTAAATCTGCCACTGTCCCATAGCTCTCGTTGAATCACTGTCTTCTGTTTCTCTCCCCGTCAGCCAACTGGCTTCTATTCCACTCCCCATTTCCCTTGCCAAGTCCTATTCCCATCCTACACTCCCAACTCCCAGTCTTCTTGCCCAGCCAGTTCGAGTATCTCTCCCTGCATCTGTCTCACCACATTCCTTGTCCTAGTCTACTCCTTTTCCTCTCCTTAATCTCACTTTTGTCCCTTTTCCAATCACATCAGACTACTAATTTGCTGTCAGACTCGGGGGATGTATCTAGTGGGGTTTCTTAGGAGTCTGTCCTGAGTTCGGTACTATTCAATATTTTCATAAAAGACTTGAGTAATGGAAGGGAGGGTATGCTTATAAAATTTGCACATGACACCAAACGGGGATGGGTTGCTCCACTTTGGAGGACAGGATTAGATTTAAAAATGACCTTGGCAAATTGGAGAATTGGTCTGAAATCAACAAGATGAAATTCAGTAAAGACAAGTGTAAAGTGCTACACATAGCAAGTGCACAACTACAAAATGGGGGAATAACTGGCTAGGCAGTTCTACTACTGAAAAGGATGTGGGGGTTGTAATGGTTCACAAAATGAGTCAGTAATGTGATGCAGCTGCTAAAAAGGCTAACAACATTCTGGGTTGAAATAACAAGACTGTCATATGTAAGATACGGGAAGTAATTGCCCCACTCTACTCAGCACTGGCAAGGCCTCTGAGTTGGTTCCAGTTCTGAACACCACACATGGAAGTCAGATTTGGACAAAGACGGGGGGTGGGGAGGGGAAGAGACCTGATAAAGAGGATGGTGATCAATTGTTCTCCATGTCCACTGGGGTTGAACAAGAAATAATTTGCAGCAAGAGGGATTAAGGTTAGTCATGTGGAAAATGTTCTAAGTATAAAGATAGTTAAGCACTGGAATAGGCTCTCAAGGGAAGTTGTGGAATCCCCATCTTTGGAGGTGTTTAAGAACAGGTTGAACACCTGTCAGGGATGATCTGGGATACTTGGTTCTGCCTCAGTGCAAGAGGCTGGATCTCTGAAGGTCCTTTCCAGTCCTATGTCTCCATGATTCTATATTTTCTTGTCCATGCTGCATGAGTGCCAGTAGTCACCGAAGCAAAGAAAAGACAAGCTCGCTGCTTTCCATTCTGATGGCCAGCCTGGAGCAGCAGTTACAGGGAATATCTGCTGAATTTCTCTCCTGTGTGTTTGAACCACTCCTTAACAAGGACATCAGTGATCCAAATGTCTGTCTTTAACCCTATTCTCCACCACTTCAGTTAGTTTCCCTTAATTTACTATAAGCAGTTGCATCAAATCTTCCTTGCTTTCACTAGGATTCCTAGGGTGTTTCTTGGGGCTCCTGTACAACTTAAGAAGCATTCTATGTACCTTATGTAAGCATCTATCAAAGCTGAAGACTTACTGACCAACTTTCAGAGGCTGATTCCTTTTTCAAACAAGCAGTTTTTATTTTATTTGCAGATTGATTAATAAGGTAATTAGAATCTACTTGGCTCTGACTGTCGCTGCAAACTGCTGCCTCAAAAAGAGAGGCCTGACTTAAAAAATAAAAATTTGTTCCCTCCATGTTTTTAGCAGAGGCCTATCCTATACTGGTTTCTCTGCATGTCTCTTGGGAGAGTTCTCTGCAATAATACTGCTCAAAGAAGCTGACCAGGGTAGACATTTTATTGTTATCTGTAGGTGTGTTGACTGAGACCTGATAAAATTGTGGCTGCTTTTTTATGTTCTGTCAATAGGAAAACTTCTGAGTTAAAAATTGGCCTACACTGAAGTACTAAGAGAGAACGGGAAAAGCTATATTAAAAAAAGTGCAAGAGTGTGAGCTTAGTATGATCTTGAAGGAAAACTGCCTTTTTCTAGTTAGTCAAATATTATCTTCTTCACTTCTAAAACAAAGGGCACAATTATTGTCTCTTGCAGAAAACCCAAGTATACAAGTTTTGTATGGAGGATGGGGGAAAGAGAGTGTCCTCTGCCCCACCTAAATCTGAAGCGAAGAGTAGCTCTGGCCAGCTATGTACTGCTGGTCTTTGTAGTTTGTGAAGTAATGTAACTTCTTTACCAGAACTCCCTTCAATGCAGCTTGAGGGAGCACTGCCCCACAGCATGCCCAATGGTGAACAGTGGGGTCAGTGTTTTGTACACATTCTCTTCTTGGCCTGTCCCTTCTTGTAGTGGAACCATAGAGGTTCCAGTGCTCTTTAGACCTTGAATGCCCATGAAAGGATGGCGGGATTTGCCTGTTAACCAGATGAGACACAATGACTGAATTTTCCCCTCCAAATAGTCATATGGTGGCACATTCTGAGGTGCAATCCAGACCAGTGAAGGGTTGTTTCACACCAGCCACACAACCATGGGTGCCTCACAGCATTTTGCTGTTGTAGCTCCCAACCTAGACCACTCACAAACAGACTACCAGCATGCAGGTCACACTCTGAGTGTCGGTGTGTAGCTACAGCCCTGGTTCACCAGCTCTGACCCCAGTAGCCTGTTAGCCACATTCCAGTCACAATCTGGCTTCCAGCAGCCCTGGTTACTACTTGCAGGGTGACCCCAGCACACTCTGAGTCTAGAATTTTCTCCCTCTCCTGGACAGTTCAAATATTAAAGGTCCGTTGCCCTTTAAAGAGTCAATATTCAACAATTTGCTTCTTTAACTGGAGTTACCAAACAGTTCAATTTAAACACAGCACTGGATTAGTTTAGTTTAAAAATAAAACAAGTTTATTTAATTACAAAAAGGAGGTTTTAAGTGAGTACAAGAATAAGGTATTAAAATCAGAAATGGTTACAAGAAAAATAAAGATAAAACACTTCCTTGTAGCTAAAACTTAACAAACTAGACTTGGTTCAAAGTCAAATCCTTACCATAGGTTCCCAGCAACATGGATGACCTAATTCTCAGGTCAGGATCTCCCCCCAAAGTCAAAGGGCTGGTTTCTTTGTTGTCTGAGGTGAAACAGAAAGAGACTGGGGTGTTTTGGGCCCTGACTTTTGTAGTCCAGTCACCCTTTGAAATGCATTTTCCGGAGGGTTACTCCTCGATTAAAATTCATTCCAGCTGTGAAGAAGGAGGCATGGAGTCTCTTGGTGAAAGAGGTTCCATGTTGTTGTTTGCTAAAATGCAGATCTATCTGTTTCTGCCTCTCTTTTTTGCCAAAGATTGGCCACTTGACCAGTGATTGCCCATTAACTTTAACACTTGACTAAAGGCATCAGTTGTCCTTTGTTGTTGAGAAATCGGTTTAACTGCTCCCCAGACTTGTCTGGTAAACACATTGTAGTAATAATTTCAGCTCATGTTCATAACTCTTAGTACGCATTTCATACATATACAACACAAGAAAATTGATGATCCACGTCTTAGTTTTTTCATACTTTACAAGCCATATTTTGACAAAGATTATTACAATAATGCATAGGTGTGTGAATATAATGGTGCTTTTGGTCACAATAAGTTTAATATTGTTTTAGAAAAACAAACAGAAGGGAGTCCCTAAATGCTTAAGAAAACTGATTTTTTTTATATGGGAGCAGCTAAGAGGAGTATCAAACTAATTATTAAAATTGTCTCAAAGTTTCTGATCTAGAAAAATATATGAATAACCTGCTTTTTCAAAAGCAACTTCTGAATTAATCTGCCTCAATTGTTGAATGTCGATCTTGAGATCCCTCCAAAGGGGGCTTGATTTCAGAAAATGCCGAACATCTACCCTCTGAAAATTAGACTCCTTTAGGGTGTCTCAAGTTGGGGACACAAAATCATTAGTCAAGTGAAATGAGCAACGAAACCCTTGGCCTACAGACTTACTACAATAGAGGAAACTGAGAGAACACACTGTTTCAACCACTTTTGGATCTTTATCAAATATGGGATATGCAAAAATACACTTCCCATCTGAAGTATGTCTGGCTTGCAATTAAAACAGTCTAAAAGGGATTTGCTGAAACTGCTTCTTAAAATACTTATTTACCAAGCTGTTTTACTCTTCTGAATATCCAGAAAATGTTCTTAAGTCCTATTCCAAATCCTTTGTGTTCTCCAAAATAACTCTCTGAAGTAGTATCTGTGCTAATTGCCAGAGATCCATAGTCGTGCTCTGCCTGTGTATACATGTAGTGCTATATAATCAGTGTTAATTGACAAGACCATTCTGCTGTTTTAAACACCTTCTGAAAAACACACAAACATGCAGTACTATTGGAAGCAGCTAAAAGATGCTGTTTGAATAACCATGGTTGGTACTTAGTAATAAAAAGTTCAGAGGAGAAGGTTGCAGGGTGTTAGCAGGCAAGTCCTTAAAGAAAGCTCCTATTTGCTATATATTCTTAGATATGCTTATGTAAACCTCCCAGTGGCTATGGCCACTACAAATCTCTAAATTGTTTCCTCTAAAATATTTGCAAAATCTGTGGGGCTGGAGAAGGAGAGAGACGAGGATTAGTTAGCAAATTTCATTCCACACAAAACATGTGTTGGTGTTTAAAACTATTCAGTAATATAATTATTTCATGAAGTGGTGTTTAAAAAAAAAAAAAAAAAAAAAAAAACCTCTCCCCACCACATATTCCTGAGATCTTTCATTCTTCTCTTAACACAATCCCTGTGGCCTGGTTTTGCTGTATCCTGAAGTGTCTCCCTTTCTCTTCCTGCCTGCCTCCCTCCATCCCAGAGTCCTCGGATTAAGAAACAAAAATTTTAAAAACCAAGTGAGTTTTATCTCATTCCTGTGTAATATCTTTGTCAAATTAATCCAATCACACAGGCTAAAGTCTATTAGCAGGATGTTTCTGGTAACGAGATCCGACTCATTTTCAAGGGGAACTTACTGGTCTGAAGCGGCCAAACAAAACATCTCCTTAGCAAATCACTACAATGGTGGCAGAGAGAAGCACCTTTAGAATTCAGTGCAAGCAACAACATTTTAAATGGCCAGGCTTGGATTGCAGAGTTAATGCCTTATTGAGATGAACAGAGGTAACTCCGACCTTTTTAGAGAGCTGTTGTTTCAGGATGTCTGGCTGCAGCAGCATAATTTTGTCTGTGCTTGTGAGGAAATGTAGGATAGCTCACTTGCAGTTATGTCATCTGTGAATTAGTCCCCTACCCTCTTAACTCAAAGATAAATACAACTCAGAGCAGCTTGTGAATTGTGTGTCTGTGTTGTGGGGTAAGATGAACCTCTGTGCCTTGACTCTAATGTTAATGAGCCTTAGGTTCACAAAGGGAGTCCAACACCAAGATGTCAGTTGTCAAAAAGTAAATACAAATTGAATATATTTAGAGCTCTCTGAGACAAACCAGTAATAAAATGCACACATTTAAAAAAAATAGGAGGAAAATATCACTATTTACAGCTCCATAACGGAATGTGCTGTCCTGCTTTGGGCCAGAGCAGATCTTACTAGGATACAGTTCTCTGGTGTTTGATTATTTGTCAGTCTGTTTTAAATAAATACAATAGAATACTCTGAATCATAAAATCTAGTTGTATTAGCTCCATTTTTTGGAAACAGCTATGCAGGCAAATTTTGTTAGAAACAGGTTTTACCTTCCCATTTGTGTGTATTCAAGTTAATGCTCCTCTTATCGTTAGGATAATGAATCAGCTATCCCCAGGTCCAATTTCAGTTGCTAATGGCATGACATGGAATTGCTTCCAAAATTAATAGTTCAGTTATCTAGGAACAGGATTCACACTAATGATGATGTTTTATGTTGTTTGTCTATCTTTATATTGCTATCTAATTCAGCAGATCAGTCTTGTCAGAGTTTCAGACATCTCTTTCATTTCTTGCAAGGTTGTACACAGCTTTACTTCTTCATACGTGAACACATTGGGTAGACAGTCTTCAAACAGCCTTTTTCTGATGCTGTCACTGGTCCATTTTCTCCGGTCTGTGTTTCAGAATAAATTTTTATATATTCTAGTTCACTTGGTAGGCTAAACTGAATGGTTGTCTTCTTGTTTAAGGCAAAAATAATCCAAGATGATGCCAAGACTCTTTCAAGATGGACAAATTTCCTTCTTTCTCCCATGCTTAGACATTTTACTTCTTGGTGCCATGTTCATTGTAGCATTGCTGTAACTTTATTATTGGTATTTATGAACTTCTCATAGCTACCAAGTCAGATGGTGCACGTGAAATCTAATTTACACAAATATAACTTGGCGCAGTCTTCTGATGATACACAGAATCCTAAAAAAATGTTTCACTAAAAATATAGCTGTACAAGTAAGTCATTGTGTGTATTTGCGAGCTCACCCTTAATGTTACACTCAGTGCTGTAACTAGAACTCTTAATACATTGGTAGGTAGAAATATTTTAGATCTTTGACATATAGTGCAAGAAAGTCAAACTTGGCTAGATACAATCCTAGAAATATATCCCTAACTCAGTTTTCTTTTAAAATTAAAAGATCTACTTGCTTATTCAAATGTAGCCATCATTGTGACCTTTAAGTAAAATATTAAAATTGTTTTAAGGTGCCAGTAGACATTCATACCATAGTGATGAGTGTGGAATAAGAACCTAGATAGATAAGTTGCTGTGTATAGTTCTCTTCCGTCTGTCCTTCCTCCCTCCCCCCACTGCACTTCTCCATTATTCTATGCTTTGTAAAGTGTAATGTACTTTTATGACACCCCAGCAATACAAAATTTGCTTCTTAACAGGCAAAGCGAAGGCTGGAACTAGGAGAAAGTGGTCACCAATATCTTGCTGAAGGATTAAAAACCCCAAAAGGAAAAGGAAGAGCTGCAACAAGAAGTCCAGATAGTCCAAAAAGTAAGGAAACTTTTGTTATGCTCTGTGGTGTGGGGCTTAAAGCTATATTGGACTTCCGTTATGATGTCTTTTCCTAAAAACCCAACAGCCAAAGGTCTTGTCTGTAGAGGAACATTCAGGAAAATTTAATCCAAATTGACTAAAGATGTGCATTTAAAGCAGATTTGTTAAACCAGTGGCTCTCAACCTTTCCAGACTATTGTACCCCTTTCAGGAGTCTGCTTTGTCTTGTCTACCCCTAAGTTTCACCTCACTTAAAAACTACCGGCTTACAAAATCAAGACACAAAAATACAGAAATGTCACAGCACACTGTTGTTGAAAAATTGCTTACTTTCTCATTTTTACCATATCATTATAAAATAAATCAATATAAATATTGTACAGTGCTTATATTTCAGTGTATAGAATATAGAGCAGTATAAACAAGTAATTGTCTATATGAAATTTTAGTTTGTACTGACTTTGCTAGTATTTTTTATATAGTCTGTTGTAAAACTAGGCAAATATCTAGTTGGGTTGATGTACTCTCTGGAAGACCTCTGCGTACCCCCAGGGGTATGCCTGCCACTGGTTGAGAACCACTGAGTTAAACCACATTAAACCTGTTTAGCTTCATTTAAAACAAATGAAGGCCTTTTTAATTCTGAATGAAACTGTCACAAAGGGGTTTAATGTGGCTTAACTAAACTGCTTTAAATCCACAGCTTTAGTTAATTTGGATTAGCTCACCTTAGTGTCCCTGTGTAGACCCTGAATCTGCCAAAGGAATAGGTACAAATTGTCTCCTTTTGTGAGTGGGTGGATGAATATATCTCCATAGGAAAGACACCATATTCTTTAAATTATTTCAGGATACTTAGTGCCCACTTCTAGGTTAGATTTCAGATTGACTAAGGCTTTGTCTACACTACCACTTTTGTTGGTCAGGGGTGTGAGAAAACACACTCCTGACTGACAAGTTTCACCTAAAAAGTGCTGGTATGGACAGGGCTATGTTTGCAGGAGAGGGTCTCCTGCAGACCTAGATAATGCCAGTCATTGGGGGTGGTTTAATTATGCCGGCAGGAGAGCGCTCTCCTGCCAGTGAAGAGGGGCTACAGGAGAGATCTTACAGCGGCAGAACTGTAGCAGTACAGCTGTTCCGCTGTAAGGTCTGTAGTGTAGACATAGCCTGACTTCTACAATTAGATGTGGGAACGTAGACACGGCCATACTGGATCAGGCCAGTGATCCATCTTGTGTAGAGCCTTCTCAGAGAGTAGCTGGTACCAGAAGCTTTGAAAGAAGGTGCAAGAAACCCAATAGTGGAAAACTGTGGTATAATCTTCTTCTTAACCCTTTTTGGTTACTGACTGACTTATTGTCCTGATGCAAGAGTTTGAAACGTTTTGTATTCTCTGTATCTTGAGAGATTACAAGACCAACAAAATCAGGGTGTGCAGCACCAAATATAGAAATAGTTTGGAATACTACTTAGTTCTTCAAGTGCCTGCTCATGTCAATTCCAAAGTACGTGTGTGCTTGTCCTGAGCATGGCCGCCAGAAAATTTTTCTCTCAGTGGTATCCGTCAGGTCGAGCTCTGGTGCCCCCTGGGTTAGCATGGTCACAGTGCCAGTATAAAGGGGCCCGCCGACCTGCATCCCCCAGCTCCTTTTTACCACCTGCGACAGTCGGTGAAATTCCCTCGTCCTTATATTTGCCAAGTACACCTTCAGTGGACTTTATTTCTACTTGGTGTATATAGTTACCGTTATTGTAGTTGTTAGAACAGTTAGTTAGGTTAACAAACCCCACTTTGTGGCACTGAGTACTTCAGCCTCTGTTAGGAGTGCCCTGGTGATTCTTAGGGAGCCTCGGCACCCGTCGTCACCCCCAGCACCAAGAACGGACATTGTTTCTGCTTCTCAGAAACTTCAGCACCCTCCGTCATCTCCAGCACCAAAGAAAACCATCCCAACCAGGGAGGTTCAGGTCTACCCTTACCTCGACTGGCTGATCAGAGGTTGCACCAAGACCCAGGTGGAGACAAATGTAAAGTTAATGCAGTCAGTTTTCCAGGACTTAGACCTGTTGATAAATATCCAGAAGTCTACTCTCTCCCCTGTTCGAAGGACAGAATTCATCCTGACGATCCTCAACTTGGTCCAAGCCAGAGCCTTCCTCCTGGAAGCCCAGTTCTGAGCAATAGGGGCACTCATAGAAGCCTCAGAAACCACTCCATCACATTACAAGAAACTGCCTAAAGCTCCTAGGCCATATGGCTTCATGCACCTATGTGGTGCAACGTGCGAGGCTGTGACTCAGACTTCTTCAGGCTTGATTGGCGTATGCACTGGGCCGACATCACTTAGACATGGTCATCACACTTCCTCCACCAGTGATCGCCTCCCTTCTTTAGTGGTTGGTTCCATGGGCAGTGTGTGCAGGAGTTCCATTCTCGAGACCCCAACCATGAATGTGTCTCATCACAGACACTTCGGCGATGGGCTGGGGAGCTCATTTGGGGTCCTTTAGAACTCAGGGCCTCTCGCTACACATCAACGTCAGGGAGCTCAGGGTGGTTCGCCTAGCCTACCAGGCGTTCCATCCTCTCTTGAAGGGCAAGTGTGTTTCACTTCTTACAGACAACACAATAGTGATGTTTTATGGAAACAGGCAGGGTAGAGCATATTCCTCTCACCTGTGCCAGGAAACTCTTTTCTTGTGGGAATTTTCAGTAGCCCACTCGATCCATCTTGAACCCTCCTATCTCCTGGAGTCACAGAACTAGCTAGAGGATCACCTTAGCAGAGCCTTCTCCAATGGTCATCTGTCCAGATGTCGGGAAAGGCCTCTTCCAGAAGTTGGGGACTTTCCAGATAGATCTGTTCATGACAAGGCACAACAGGGCTTGGAGAGATTATACCCCTAGGTACAGCAGCCACTCCCTCCCAGGACCGCAACTTGGTGTTGGCCAGGCTAATGGGACCTCTATTTGAACCGCTGGCAACATGGGTGGCGGGTATAATAGGCCAGGGGAGGTGGCGGGGGGAGTCCAGAGAGATTACTGATGAACCCAGGAAGCTGAATACCAGATACCACCTCCTCAGCCACTCTGGAACCTGTCTGGGGTTAATGAAAGCACAAGTTCTTTGGGAAGAGACGCTGCGGCTTTTCCCAGGTGGCTTGGGGTCTGGGGAGGGGAGAGTAGGGAAGGCATGGCTGTGACTGGCCCAGGGCTCCTCCAGGCAAGGAGGGGGTGCGTTCGGGGCTCTTCTAGGTGGGGGGCGGGGATAGGCTCATTGCTCTGGCCACAGAGGGGGCAGGGGGCCCTGGGGCTCCTGAGGCAGGGGAGAGAGGGGGCTCATGTCTACGGCGGGGTGGGGTGGGAGGGCACGGACAGAAGGGGCGAGCTGGGGGCTAGCGTTCCTCCTCTACTTATCCTGGAAGGTGGCCTTCCTGGTCGCCATTACTTCTACCAGAAGCGTCTTGGAGATCCGAGCCCTTTCATCGGAACCACTATATACAGTTATCTTCAAGGACAAGGTTCAGTTGCGGCTACATCTGACCTTCCTTCCAAAGGGGGTCTCACAATTCCACAGTAACCAGGATGTCTTCCTACCAGTCTTCTATCCGAAACCGCAAGTCAACAGAGAGGAACAGAGACTCCACTCACTGGATGTCAGACGTGCACTAGCTTTCTACATAGAAAGGACTAAGTCATTTTGGAAATCTACTCAGCTTTTCGTAGCCATTGCCTTTCATTCTGTCTGCCTTCCAGTCTCGGCCCAGAGAATTTCTTTGTGAATCACTTCCTATATCTCCACATGCTATGACCCGGCGAAGGACCCCGCTCCTCTTACCCTGATGGCGCATTCTACAAGGGCTCAAGCATCTTCAGCAGCGTTTGTGGCTCAAGTTCCTATACGGGATATGCGTAGAGCGGCAGCGTAATAACCTCTCATTACGCTATCACCCAGCAGGCTAGAGACGACTCAGGTTTCAGCCGAATGGTATCACAGTCAGCATGTCAATGAACTCCGAACCCTCGACCTGTGCAACTACTTGGCAGTCACCTACTTAGGCACTGACATGAGCAATCACTCGAAGAAGAAAAACGTTATTGACCTTCCGTAACTGTTGTTCTTGGAGATGTGTTGCTCAAATCCATTCCACCGCCGCACCTGGCCTGCCTCTCTATCAGATTAGCTGACGAGAAGGAACTGAGGGGGCTACAGATCAACAGGGCCCTTTATACTGGTGTTATGAGCGCATGATCCCAGAGGGCATCAACAGCTGACCTGACAGATACTACTGAGGGAAAAACTTTCTGGCAGCGGTGTTCAGGGTGAGTACACACCTACTTTGGAATGGCTATGAGCAACACATCTCCAAGAACAACAGTTATGGAAGGTTAGTAACACCTTTTTATTCTGGGCCACATATTTAAACTGGCCTCTGAAAACGCATCTATGAAATGAATAGATGCCACCATTTGTTCATGGAAAAAACACTTAGTTATGTGTCTGTAAAATATAGATTTGTTTTGCAGTTACGATTGTGTGCCACTGCAAAACTTGTCAATTAATTTTCTGGGCACATAGAAAATATGTCCCTCTCATTTTCCAGTGAGAGTCAGTTAGTTGCTGATTCATGGTTTAAAACCAGTAAAGTACAGCACTCTTCCCTAGTTTTCCCTCACTACTTTCACATCATTGTGAGGGTAGTGAGAGCAAATTGGGGGAAAACTCTGTACTTTACTGGTTTTAAGGCGTTATTATAAGGTTAAGGAGAAATAATATGTAGCCTTGGATGCATGATTATTAACTGTCTGTCTTGTAAATCTCATTGATTCACGTGAGTTGTCTGTAAATTAGGGAAACTGTCATTTGGTACACCTACTGAAGAGCACCAAAGTTATAGTTAATTGCCCGTGAAACCCTTAAGTTATCTGTTACCTTAAAAGAGGGACAATCAACCCATGAAGAGAACTGGCTAGCAGCCTGATAAAGGGTAGGTAGTTGGTGTTGCTGCCAAGACAAAAGTATACCAAAATATTGTTAAAAATTACATTGCCATACTTTGCATAGTCTTAAACTTTCATTATGCATTATCCATTAAGCTAATGGGAAGTACACGGATGTGTTTTTTTTAAATTGAGTCCATGTGCCTTGTTCTTTAGAGAGATGCACTATGAAACCATATAAATATCCAATGGTAGGGTTTGTGCTAATGCGGAAGTTTAAGAGCTTTCTATAGTAAAATATGTAGGTAGTTTCTGCAAGCCATTTTGTTGCTTCAAATGCCTGTTTCAAAACTGAAATGGGAAAACTGATTTGAACAGCAGCTAACAAACTCTTTTCTTTCCTCCTCCTTCCTTTTTTATATTCATTTTTCTTCTAAGCTCCAAAATCTCCTTCAGAAAAGACTCGGTATGATACATCACTTGGTCTTCTCACGAAGAAGTTCATTCAGCTGCTGAGCCAGTCCCCAGATGGGGTCGTGGATTTGAACAGAGCAGCAGAGGTCCTCAAGGTGCAGAAACGGAGGATTTATGATATCACCAATGTACTGGAAGGCATCCATCTCATTAAGAAGAAATCCAAAAACAACATTCAGTGGATGTGAGTATTCACCATCCTTCTCCAGCTGATTGCACTGTTACAAAGTGGCAGTGTTTCCCGTCTCTGCTTCCAGCCTCACACTCCTGCTCCCAGCAATCGTCCAACAGACTTTCCAAAAATAGAAAAGCCTTTTAATGTTATTTACTTAAGATAAAAACAACGAGGAGTCCTTTTGGCACCTTTGAGACTAACAAATGTATTTGGGCATAAGCTTTCGTGGGCTAAAACCCACTTCATCAGATGGGTTTTAGCCCACAAAAGCTTATGCCCAAATACATTTGTTAATCTCTAAGGTGCCACAAGGAAGCCTCGTTGTTTTTGCAGATACAGAATAACATGGCTGCCACTCTGAAACCTGTTACTTAAGATAGTTTTTAAATATCTGATAGGCCTCTCGTAAGAAAATCTTGTATTAAATGGTGCCACAATACAAAGTGCCTTCTCTGAGAAGCTTGGTTTATATTGGCATCCTTTAAGCTGCTTTAGGGGATGAAGGCTGCCATAATCAAGGCTTGTAACTTAAAGACGCACCTCTTTTTTTCCTTGCTCCCCTCCTCCTACAGTGTAGTTTTGAGTTGTAATAATGATTACAAAGACCCTGCCTTCTTTGGATTTGTAGGGGCTGCAGTCTATCTGATGATGGAGGCACGCTGGCACAGTGTCAAGGCCTGTCAAAGGAGGTGACTGAACTCAGTCAGGAAGAGAAGAAACTGGATGAATTGATCCAAAGTTGCACCCTGGACCTCAAGTTGCTAACAGAGGATTCAGAGAATCAGAGATATCCTTTATGCCATCATTTCCAAATGTGGTTAACCTCCCTGCTGCTAGAGTAAGAGTTAGGAAGACTCTTCAAAATAGAGATAAGTGACGCACACCACTGAAAGTTCATTCCAAAAGGTAACAGTTTTCTGTGATTTAATGCAGATGTAGCTAAGAAAGCACTTACATCAATTATAAAATTAAAATTTTAACATTTCTGGAGCATATAAGAAATGTTGATGTATGAAGAGGTCCCAAAATATCCATCTTTAGATAAAGTAGTAAGACCAAGAGTTCAGCAGTTTCATTACAGTGCAATGAAGACAAAACATTAAGTTCAAGGGTGTCTTTTAAAACATTGTGCGCTTGTTTTACAATTCTGAACCCAGATCAAAACCCACTTTTTGCAAACATAAGCTACATTTTTTGTGTACGTATTTTTATATTACTACCTAGATCTTGTATATATGCATATATTTATTGCTTAATATATGCAAATACATTAATATGTATATAAAGATTACAAAAAAACCAAATACAAGCAATTGAACTCTAGGAAGGCAAAGGCTGAATCTGCCTTTGTTTGCAACTTACCTTATTGTTTCCTAACCTCTAGATACGATGGGAATAAATGCTTCCTAGATACTATGGTGATAAAAACCCAAGCTAGATATATTTTAAATATAAGTTACTAATTTTAGTAACAGTGGTGAGTTGCAGAAGATTAATATATTTTCCAATATTCATATGGCTGAGAAGAACAGGTTAATCCTAAAAGGTATCGTGGCTTTTACTGGACATGTCACCCATTGATATATGATGAAGATCTTTATTACATACTGTAGTTGATTTTTCAAAAGTCAACATCTGATTTCAGTGAAATATGAAAAACTGCACTTATTTCCTATCCTTAAAAAAAGACTGTAACGTTTACTGTGTCAATGTTGATTTTTTTTTAATCGTGACCACTGTGGAAACATCCACATTTGAATGTATTTGATTAGTGAATTTATAAGCCAGGAAATGTACCATGATATAAAATAGCAGTGCTGCTGTAAAGTAAATTCATAGTTCCTTCCAGTGGATACTGATGTGAAAGCACAGAAACACTAAACACAGGGTTGATCTTGTCTTTGTCTCAGTAAAATCTGTTGCCTACCATGGTGCAGACTGACGAAGAATTACTGTTACTGTCTGCTACTGTAGCTGAGAAGCTTGTTTTATTAGCTTTTCTCTTTTTGCTCTTATTCTCAGAACAAACTTGTTTGTTTTTATAGTTATTTTTTGTGTGAGGTGGTATCTGGACACTGTTCAAGACCAGGCTGCATGGGTTATATACTCCTGTAGTGATGGCAGTAGAATTGGAGAGTAACTTAGTGATATTATTACATTGGGTTTATTGGAATAAGACCAGCCTTCGTTGTTTTTGTTTCTCCAACAAAGGGAATTGCATTCCTACTTGTCAACTGACCAAACTGTAAGAGAATTTTCAGGTCTTCTTGAAAGCATTAAGAGGGACTAGATGGCTTAGACAATTGGTTAATGTGATATTTAGCCTTTCACCTGTAGGACGCCAGTTCAATTCCAATCCAAATCTATTGTGAAAGAAAGTTGATTTGGTGCTTTCATTTAAATTTGCATCTGATACAAAATCACTATGCACTTTGACTTTCCTGGAAATCTCAGTAGAGAGGATTTGAATGAGCATGATGGCTGAGCTACCATCTCACTTCTACAGGTGTTCAGTCCAAGTTAGTTTTGAGACACTTTGGTGGTATGGAGTTGGGGCAATTAGTACTGTTCTGCTGTGGTCATAATTTAAAGTTCAGATCTACCAAAAATTAACACACAGTAGTAACTGTCATCATAAGTCTTCACTTCTGCAGTACAAAGAGTGTGGTAGGTGCTATACAGGCAAAAATGAAGACCCTGAAACACTTGTATGCTGACAGTAGTTATTTCCTATACTGAGCAATGAGTAATACTGAGATACCACAGTGACTTAGCAAAATGTATTAATGTTGACCACTGTAATGTTCTATATATAAACAGCGAACATCATTTCCCAGTGCTTAAATATAACACTTCTTATGTGCACTAAATTTAAAAAAAAGTAAAATCAGTTGTTAAGTTATTTCTTTTTTACTTTCCTCCTTTCCAAAGGGGCATTAGGTGAGATTGCTCTAAGCATTTTTATGGGAACCTGGGAACACTCAAAATGATGTGCATCACTTTTATTACAACTTCCATCCTGGATGATTGCCTGGAAAACCCAGGATATAAAAACACAGAATATATTGTCACAGTAATAAAAGGAAATGATAGATGCCACTCCTTGAGAAATAATTACCAACAAAATTAAATTTAAAAATTTACTGAAATTACAGTATGGATGATTGAATGTTACATTTAAAATTATTGGGGGTGGGGGAGAAGCGGAGTGGAAGGGGAGAGAATGTGTCTGTGTTTGCAAATTATCTTAAATTTCTTTTGACGTTCCCAATTCTATGTAATTAGTTTGCAAGTATGTTGACATTTTCTGTGCGCACACACACACACACACAGCTGGAAACAGCAGCACCCAGATGCAAGTGAAAATATCTTTTGTCACTGAATAGTGGCCCAGCTGTTTGATCAAGACACAGTACTGACATGCTTTGCTTAGAATCTCAACTGGTCCTTATTTGCCTGAAGGTTAGTGGCTACAAAGAATGGTTTCCAGTGTCGGGGAGAATACTGTACTGAAATTAAAATAGGGGTGAGGAGGACCAATATGAAGATTAACTGGGAACAAAGCTTGTAGAATTAATTATTTTTTGCAGAAATATTTTTTTTCTTTTAATGTGAATATGCTGCATCTTTGATTGGAAGGACTCCTTAACACTGATTACATTAGCTTATGTTACATATCAAGATATTCGAAAAATTAATGGCCTTAAAGACCAAACCGTTATAGTTGTGAAAGCACCTCCAGAAACCAGACTTGAAGTGCCTGACCCAGTGGAGGTAAGAGCACCGTAGCATCTCTTGTTGCATAATATAATTTTTTAACTACAAATGGAGGATGTGTGTCTGTGCTTGCCTGTGGCATCTGAAATGGTTGTCTTAAGTTGGATGATGTTGATATGTCTTGAGCACTTTGGGGACATTGTCAAAATCAACGAGAACTATATAATCAGAAACTGCTATTTACATAACTCAGATACTAATCTTTTATATTTCTTCTCCTCTCCTGCACTCTTGCAGTTGTATCCTTTGATTCTCATACTCTCAAGTCCAGCTCCCTCTTCAACTAATTCATGCTACTTTTGAATGCAAAACATGATTAGCACGAGGAACTTTTGTCAAATAGTGTAGTAGGTAACTTTAAAAGAAGAATGTCGAAGTGCATGATTCTGAATGTGCTAATGCCCTTTAGATTGCTAATAATGAACTGCAGCTTTGACAAGCTCCACTTGCTTGAGGGAAGTGATTCTTTTTTGATTGTGGAGTTAATATTTGTGTTTTTCATCATAATAGGAAGGGTGACTGACTAGGTACATTTTCACAAAAAAGAATATCCTACACTGATGTAATGAAAGAGAAAAATACTAACTTCTAAAGATGAGGTGGGAATTTTAATCTCAGAAGAAGGTTCCTACAGAATGAGTCTGGTATAAGACAGTGGCATTTGCTTTGTTAAGAGGAGCAAGGGAATAGATCAATATGCAGATGAAATACAAGCTGAAAAACTTTTTTTTAACATATGAAAAGGCATCTCTGCCATGCCCTTAAGTCAGAAACCTTTTAAATAAATCAAACCATAATATGCTATTCTGTGACTTGCTTTATGATAGGATGAGATTTATGCAACAGGTTATAACTATTGTGACAAAGTATTAAGAGTCCAATCCCCTTTATATGTACCTCACAATAACATAACACAGAAATCGGTGAACTTCTAAGACCTGGACTACATTATAGAGTTAGGTCGATATAGGGCGGCTTACATCAACTGAACTCTGTATGTGTCTACACTAAACTGTCCTTCCTGCCAATATAAGTTACCCACTACACCAACATAATAACTCCACCTCTGCAAGAGGTGTAGCATTTAAGTTGATATAGTTAGGATGATGCAGTGTCTGTGTAGACACTGAGTTGTTTACATTGCCTGTTGCTGCCCAGGGGCTGATGGCCGGAGCGCTGCCTGAGGGTTGATGGCTCAGGCTGTCAGTGCTCCACAATTCCCCACTTAAGTTGGTGCAAGCATTCCTGGTGAAGACGTGCACCACCTACAGAAGGAATGTAGTGTGGACCTAAAGAGCCAATTTAATGACTGCATTGGCTGTAGGTTGATCTAACTTGAGATGATTTAAATTTGAAGTGTAGACATGCCCTAATTTTGTTACAAAGAGGTGGGTAGCCTTAAATGCTGTCTTCCTAACTAAGAGCTTTGCCAGCAAAACCTTTCACATGTTACAAAAATAAGGTGAAATGTAAACACGGGGATCGATGTGGAATTTGTAATGCCTCTGATCATTATACCAGAACTCAAACAATGGCAACCAAAACATACCATATCATATGACCTTCAGTGGTGAAAAAAAGGTCACTATTATAGTGCTTGTTACCATAGAACTTTGCTGAAATTTAAAAACTTTTCTGTTAGCAGAATGCGCTGATCCATTTATCTAGTACCGAAGGACCTATTGAGGTTTATCTATGTCCAGAAGAGAATGACAGCCTCAGTCCTATTAAAACATACAATCAGGACCACAACGGAAATATCTCAAAAACAATTTCCAAAGGTAAAATTCTCTTTCTGTTATGATGCACAAGGTCTTGAAAGTTTACTAAAAGAAGTAATCTGTACAGGTGCCTGGTCTTTTTGGTTGGGATTTTTGTCTAAGCCAGAAAGATGTAAGGTTTCTAGACTGCATATTAGAAAATGTATTTCCCCTGTTTGTCATTTGCTTATCATCGGGTTTGTTATTTACATGTGGTATGAAACTATATGTCCGAAGTGTATCATAAATATATATAACTATATAATATATATAATATATATATCATAAATATATATCACTTGCTGACATACAACAAAAGGCAGCAAACAAACATAATGTTTCTCATAATTGGAGGCAGAATTTTAAATTCACTTATTGTCATCTGCAGATAACCAATGTCAGACATTGATGACATTTTATATTTATTTAGAGAGCCTTAAAGGTACTTAACTTTGAAATAGTCTGAGTTATTCTGTGGGGCCTGCTAAGACTTTCATACATTAATAATCTTACTTATTGGGTCCTATTGAAGAATTAGTGTTTTTAATTTAATTTAATTATAAATAATTGCTGACGGATATCACTTTCTGCAGCATGATTTTGGTAAATTGTTTAGTGAATCTTAAACTGCTGTGATCGGGTTGTTACTGGACTTAGTGATATTTTTTTCTGACATGCTGTTTATTTTGTATAATCAGGTGGACATAACAGAAAAAGAGGGCCACCTTTTATTTGCTTTGTGTTTAAATGACATGGTGAAAAATGCTCTTTGCATCATTTAGTAACTTTATCTCATCCATGAATAATATTTCAAATAGGATAAATTATCTTTTATTTTCACATCTTACAGATCTGGCTTCTAGTAACTCAGGACAAGGGGACTGCTCGGTAAACATGGCAAACCTCTCTCCATTGGCTTCTCCAACCAACCTTTTGCAACAAACAGAGGACCAAATTCCCTCCAATTTTGAAGGGCCGTTTGTGAACTTGCTGCCTCCTCTGCTTCAGGAAGATTACCTGCTGAGCCTTGGGGAAGAAGAGGGCATCAGTGATCTTTTTGATGCTTATGATTTAGAAAAGCTTCCCTCATTGGTGGATGAATTTATATACAGCTGATTATATTTTGTTAATTATTTTCCATATAAACCATTTTTTTTAAATGGAACCAGAACTCCTGCTGTGATTCTGTGTTGTCCCTTCCCTCCTTCCTACTCCCAAGTGTAGCATTACAGAGTCAACCAGACTCCTGAACAATGCTGACATTTTAATTAAATACTTCCTAGAATAATATGAACATAACTGTAGGCTCTTGCAACAAAGCCTTGTTTGACCCTAGACTCCAGGGCCTTGTGCAGCAGCAAGTGGCACATCATGCAGGCAGGTGATCATAAACGGTTCCTCTCTCACTCCCCCACCCCACCTCCCAAATCTCTGCTTACTGTGTACAGTGGGCTTGTGGAGAAGGGCTCAATGAACTGGTTTAGTAACAAATAGCAATTTTTAAAATTGAATTTCAAGCTGTGCCTTCTACGGAAAACGCATGTCTTCTGAGTCTCACAACATGGATTGTACCTGCAGTAAATGTAAATAGGAAGTAATGCAAGAGTGTGAAATGGGTTTCTTCAACTCTTCCTGGGAATGTTTAAATTGCTCTCATAATGCTCAGTTTGAGCAATGTATGTGTCTCAGTATGAGGTCAGATACGAATGTCCTTATACGTTTTTAATAAAAAATAAACTTTAAATTTAGTGTATATTACAAATATGGGTGAAGGATAAAGTTCTGCCACTTCTCATAGTAACCACAGATTTTTAAAATGCTTACATGTGTGTGTGAAAGTGTTTCTCTTTTTAAAATGGAACAAAGATGCACAGTTCAATTTTACTGCCCCCAGTGTGCACACTAGACCTGGTACATAAATTTTTGTGGTACTAAGTGGGGCTTTGTGTTAAGTGCCTACTAGATATGCACTGTGTTTTTCTCTCTATGGAAAATAATTTATACTAAGCTTTGTTTGTTCAGTATACCATATTTATATCAGCGGGTAAGCTGCCTCTGCTTCCAGCTTTTATAATTCTCCTCGCCAGCAACACAGAGCTTTTTTCCCCAAAGCAAGAACTACATAACTGTAAGTACCACATTAACTGAATTATGTTTATTTTTTGAAACTCTCTGGTAGTATAGTAAAGCACCAATATTTATTTTTTGAAAGTGAGAGGAATTCTAATAAGTCTTAAATATACCGTCTGTTTTTGTTTAAAATGTTGCCACTTTATGGGCTAAATGTTGGTGTAGATGATGCCCCATATAATCTTTTTTTTGTTTGTATTACTGTTGTGATTATCTGACACACATAGTAAATTAGTACTATTTTGTATTGTAGTTTGCATATGATGTAAGCAGGTTTTCTGGTACCATTGAGTTGCTGCTATAAAAGCTCACATATGAAATGACTAAAAGTAAAAGTACTAGAATAAGAACTATATGACTGAGCTTTAGAATATAACAATGTATAAAGTGCAACACATTAAGAACTGTTAAACAGTGTTAAGTGTGTGTTTATATGTACAAATGTGTGCATAGTTCATTAAGTGGTTATATTTAAGTTGATATATGTTCTGTACTCACACTTTAGTTACCTAGCAGATTTGTACAATAGGAATTAATTTGTAAACACTGCCAGAATATTTTCTAGCTTGTTTGTAATTTTTTAAGAGGTTTTTTGTTAAATGATGTGGATCTGTAAATAAAATTGCAGTATTTAAATTTTAGTCTTGTGGAAGAGGAAAATAAAAGTTGAGTAAGCATGACATTTTCTGAGAGACAAGGGGGCACTTTGTGGGAAGGATAAAATTGAGACTAATAGATTATATTATTGTCCTTTTTGTTATACTGTTTTGTATAAATTAAACACTTGTCCCAATGTGTGTGGGCAAAATACTAATCTAAATTAGCTTTGCATTGTATGCTAGTTGAGGAAAAAAAGAAACCCTGTAAAATAATGTTTAAAAAAAAAAAAAAGCTTTTATGAGTTTTGTAAATAGATTTATTAAAGGGTGACCTGTTCTCTAGCTGTGATCTTACCACTTTAAATTGATGTAATTTGAATAAATTTTGTATGGTAATGAATCAATAAAAAATGATTTTTTAAAGAGTTTAGATTTGTATGCAGGTGTTTATTTTTGAATATTGTTTAAATTCTTGTTACTCTTGGTAATTTTTAAATCAATATCATTTGTCTTAAAGAGGTCCTTCATCAGGTACAGATGTTACTGTTGCTTTTTTTCTCTTTTTTTTTATTTAGTGAGAGAAACTTCTTCTGTTTATGTAGAATTGCTTTTTAATCAGTCAGGTTATACCATTTAACACCAGCAGTATTCCAATAGATTACTTGTCTGTTTAGTGCTGACAATATACTCAGTGCTGTACAAGCCAGAAAAACAAAGACAGACCTTTACAATCTAAAGAAAAGGCATGCACACAAGATGTGACACACTAGGAAATCGAGTGGTGGGATGACAGTTTTATTTTATTTAACTTTAAGCATTATGAATTCCTACTTATGGGCTTGACAGAAGAAATGTTTTTTAGGAGTGGCATGAGTATAGTTTGGTAACCTAAGGAACTGATGGAAAGACTCTCCGTTTGAATCAAGATTAATTACATTGAAGACACTTGAGGTATGTCTACACTACAAATACAAACCCAGGTTTGGTAGAACTCGAGTTAGCAGACCCAGGGTTTGTTAACCTAGGGCTTGAGCATCTACATCCATTTGTATCCCTGGTTATGAAGTGTTGAACCCTGGGTCCCAATCTGGGGCTCTAGGATCCACAGTGCATGATGCAGGCTTCAGTCCAACCACCAATATCCCAGACTTCCTAGCGCCCTTCCAAAGTGTGGCCACTCTAGCCCTAGACCTTTGTTCATAGTGCAGTGGGGGACAACTTGACGGTTCACCAACTTGACTCTCCAGAGGACAGAAGGGAAGTTGGCCTATGGGATTGTGAAATACTTTTGGTGGACTCCCAGAGCAAAGTCCAGTTGGGCTTCTTCTATACTGCACAGGAATAAGGCTTGAAGCCTGGGTCCTGGCTCGACTCAGATTCAGAACCTCCATTCCCACAGGGTTCTAGGACCCTGGGTTAGCAAGATTTGTGTGTAGACAGAAGGTTGGTTAGGTTTGAGCCTGAGTTCAAACCCCAGGCTTACTGCAGTGTAGACATATGTTGGTGTAACACTGTCATAAAAACAGCGCAACTTAGAGGAGAATCGGGGTCTTTGCCTTACCTCCCCAAGGCAGGATCTGTCTAGATGCTAGACCTGCACCCAGGCAGCTGATGGGTAGAATCCTGTGCTAAGTCTCTACCTGTGTAAAACAGGTCTTTGTTCCTTCTGCCTTCCCCTTCTGAGACTCCAGCATGGGGGCAAAGATGGAAAACTGAGCAGCTTGTCAGGGGGGAGACTGCCTACTTGACCAAAAGGGATTGCTGACAACCATGAACAGGGTTGGATACTCCTGATAATGACCTGCTGGTTTCTCCACGGTGGCAGGGAAATGGAGGAAGAATCCTTTCATTCTTTCAGTGTCTGGATTTAGGGTACCAGCATCTTTCCCTGCCTGCAGAACTTTATGAATACTACATCTACTGGTCGTGGCAGTTTGCACGTTTTCCCCCCGATTCTCATAATCTCTTTTATGGTCCAGAGATGCACTATCCCGGAGAGAGGCCAGGACTACCAGCTCTTAGTCTTCAGAAGCACCACAAGTGACAGCAAGCAGGAGGAACTGGTTTCTGAACATCAGCACTCAAAATAAAAGGCTCCCTCACAGTTCTCAGGGCGCTTTGGAGAAGCCAGTAATCCAGCTAACAGTTACATCCATACTCTTTCCTGCTTGAGGCTGGTAATCACCTTTTTCTCTGCTCCCTGGATTCCTAGATCTCTGTTCCCTTCTATGTACTCCATGCTGGAGCTCTAGATGAGGGAGACAAAAGGGGGAAAACAGACCTCATATTGAGGTACTGCCTTATGTCCCTAAGTGCCAGTCCTGTCACAGAAGAGCACCTGGACAAATCCTGCTTCAAACAGGGTTGTTGATCTGAAAATGTTAAGCAGAATCTTAAATGTGACTAGCGTTGTTCATGTTCTGGAAGCCAGGTTTCTTGGTGAAACACACACACGCCCTTTATTACTTCTGAAGAAAGGTTTGCACTTCAGTGTGTCTTGTGCAGCAAGATTTAAGAAATTTATGAGGCACTGCAAAAGCACTCCTCTTGCCTTTTTCCATCTGTTTTCAGCACCCCAAGTATACTAACAAAATTTCAAGACCAGAAAAGGCCATTATGACAAGATGGCTATTGTAGTAGAGATGAACCTGAACTAAAATCCAAAATTCAGATCCAACTTTGTAGATGGATTTGAAACCATCTCTAAAATGGCCTGAATTCATGATCTCATTTAAATTCCAGTGAGACGCGATAGCTACTGGTGGTTTACTCCCAGAGTCAGATGAAGGTCTAGGCATTCCTCTTGTGGGAGTCACTCTAGATATTATCTGCCAAACCAATTCTTTCCAAAAGATTTACTAGGACCTGGGACAACCTTAGTAGGCTCTGAAGCCAAATCTTTCAGCTGGGCTCTTTAACTAAGGTGTCCTTGTGTGCTAAAACATCCTTGGCACTGGAAACTCATTCTCAAAACTCCACTGGGATAGCTTTGGAACCTATTCATTCAGTGCTACCCCACTTATTGGCTCTGAAGATGGCTAAGACTTTTAATCTGAGACTAATGCCTGAATTTTTAAAATGTCCAGGAGTATAATAGGGTCCAAACATTGGCATTAATGCTTTGTTTCTGAAGTCTAGTCATAAAGCTTTTCTAGGGTCTGCTCCACTATCAGCCAGGGTGGATTTGATTTAAATCATGATTTAAATCTCTAGTCAGGAAGATTCGAGATTTAAATAATGGATTTCTACATAAAAGTGCATTCTTGTTGGTTGTTATAACCTTAATACATATTCTTTACAACTCAGAGATAGATGTAGGTTTCATTTTTAGAAGGTACACACTATACCAGGGGTCGGCAACCTTTCAGAAGTGGTGTGCCGAGTCTTCATTTATTCACTCTAATTTAAGGTTTCGTGTGCCAGTAATACATTTTAACATTTTTAGAAGGTCTCTTTCTATAAGTCTATAATATATAACTAAACTATAGTTGTATGCAAAGTAAATAAGGTTTTTAAAATGTTAAAGAATAAATTAAAATGCAGAGCCCCCCGGACCAGTGGCCAGGACCCAGGCAGTGTGAGTGCCACTGAAAATCGGCACGTGTGCCATAGGTTGCCTATCTCTGCACTATATATATTTTTAAGTGATTTATTTTGAAGACTTTTCAGTTTAGTCTTGCAGCTATATCAGAAAATGAATGACTGTTTGGTTATTTCATTACCAAAGATAATTGAAGCAGATATTTAGGAAGTCATTGGGAGACGAACTATCTCCAATTCAACAGGTTAATCATTAATATTTGGAGGATTTTTCTTGCCATGCTGTACTAGGAGGAGAGTATCACCAAACAGACATTTTAAATGTTTTATTTAACTAAAACAACAATGTTATGTATTCTGGATTTTTTTCTTCAATAGCAAACATATGCTATTTTAACAAAACAATCATGAATTTTTGAATTTAGTTAAAACATTCAAGTTTTTTAAAATCAGGTTTATTTTCTTTAAAATTGTTTTTAATTAAAATAGTTAAATGAAATATTAAAACAAACAAACTACAAAATTAAATCGTCCATGTCAGCCAGGTCAACATGAGAAACTTACAATATTGGCTTCTGCAGCTAACTCAGTTGTCTTCACCTTCATTTTCCTGTTTGTTCATAATCTGGAAAAGAAAAACAAGCTTCCCTGCTTTTTCAGGTCCCAAGCGATTTCTCAATTTGGAATGAATTAGTCCAAAGGAAGAAAATATTCTTTCTACACTGGCAGAAGAAGCTACTGCTGTTAAGTGAGATTATCACGTCTCTGAATCCAAGTCCTTAAGTGACTTCCACCAGTTCACTGGTGTGACTTCCTTTGAAACATCACCAGCAAACATATTTCTTGAATGGTTCTTATTCACAAACTGGGTCTCTTTAACAGCCTGCTGCCATTATAGGTTTTCCCTTCTAGTGAGAGAATGGTATGGTAAATCTCAAATCAATGAAGGTTACACTATGAAAGACCTCAAGACTTCTGGAATATGCTGCTCAAACAGTTTTACTTTTGTTTCTTCTGCCTGTCCCTCCCTTCTCACATTTATCTCCAGACTTCTCCTTGTCCAGATCTATTCCACCCCCAACAATTTTCTATTCATTGAACTTTTTGAAACTTTGCACTTTTAGAGAGAGATAAGGGATTGACTCTTAAATGTTTGCAGAGGGACAATAGGGTTGAGGTCTGTTGTTTCTCACCTCTTTTATGTATTTATTTATTTATTTATTTAAAAATAACATGCTTGTTAACAGCAAAAATATCTCTGGAGACACAAATCCACAGTTTGAGAAATGCAAAACTAAGCATCTCTGATGGTATCTTCTAGACTGAGCACTGAGTCCCATTAGGTAGATAGAAAGATTAACCTAAATAACCTATACAGAAGCCCCTGGAACATCATAAGATTGGGTCCCTAATCCATGAACTACTGGAACTCATTTACAAAACTTTTCATAAACATTGCATCAGGGATAGGCAACCTATGGCACGCGTGCCAAAGGTGGCATGCAAGCTGATTTTCAGTGGCACTCTCACTGCCTGTGTCCTGACCACCGGTCCGGGGGGGCTCTGCATTTTAATTTAATTTTAAATAAAGCTTCTTAAACATCTTACAAACCTTATTTACTTTATATATAACAATAGTTTAGTTATATCTTATAGAGACTTATAGGAAGAGACCTTCTAAAAATGTTAAAATGTATTACTGGCACGCAAAACCTTAAATTAGGGTGAATAAATGAAGACTCGGCACACCACTTCTGAAAGGTTGCCGACCCCTGCATTACATGAATATACTCTGTCATGCTATAGAATTAGAATTTATAATCCCTATTCCATGAGGAGATATCTTTGAGCTATAATGTATCTTAATTAAAACTATCATTAGATAGGTTTTTTCCTCAAAAAGCATTTGATCAATAAAATCCAATTTAAAAAAAATCCATTTTTTTTTTTATTTTTTAAATCATTGATTTTTATCCACCCTGCCATCAGCTGCTAATACTCGATCACTAGACCAGCAGTCTTGTTCATTCTAAGTGAAGTCAATTGCACATTGACATCCCCTGAGCTACCAGGGAACAACAATAATTAAGTTTTGGCAGCTGCTCCCGGTACAACACTGTCTTAGCAACAAAGGCCTTGGTTCTGATCAGAGTGGGCCCTTTGGCGATATTCTCCCCCACCACTCTTCCACCTCTCCGATGCTTTAGTCCTAGAACCTATTCTATTGACATGCCAGGAAGACCTTGGACTTTCATCCTTCATTTGGGCATAGCAGGCAATTTGCTTCAAGAGCAGATCCCTCAGGAGTTACATACTTGAACCTGAGTACTCAGGTAGCAATAATGCCCAATGGGAAAGCACTTAACTTGTAAATCTGGGATTCTCAATTGAGATAAATAGCACCAAATTCTCATAATTGTTGGTGTGTTAGTTCTATTGCTATGCCACAGGACAGGCTAATTTCCACTTATAAGATGACATGTCCAGACTAGGCCTCTTTATTACCCATGATAATGCCCATTCTCTCCAGTCCAGATCAAACAAGACTCACATTATTGACAAACTCCTTTTTCCATACACTGGAATTGGGAATTTCTCTCTGTTCCCCCTGATTCCATTGTTTCAGGAGAGCTGCCTGCATGTCAGTTGAGATGCAGCAAGACATTGTTATAGCCAAAATGGGTCTTGCCAGTTTGGTTCAAACATCCTCTTTGTCTTCAGGTTAGGGTAAAACTCTCCACCTGATCCTGAATCATCTCAGGTTAACATCTCAATTGTACTGTGTGTAATGGGGGCATTTTTCAAAAATCTAGTGATTTCTTATAAAAAAACCAAAAAAAACAGGAGCTTTTGACGAAACATGCTCCTCTTACTTTAAGCATTGCCATCTGTCATAACTATAAAGGGAAGGGTAACAACCCTCCTGTATACAATACTATAAAATCCTTCCTGGCCAGAGGCACCAAAAACCTGTAAAGGGTTAAGAAGCTCAGGTAACCTGGCTGACACTGGACCCAAAGGACCAATAAGGGGACACAAGATACTTTCAAATCTTGGGGGGGAGAGGGGAGGGACGGGACTTTTGTTTGTGCTCTTTGTTTTGGTGGTGGTCGCTCTTGGGACTAAGAGGGACCAGACATCAATCCATGTTCTCCAAATCTTTCTGAACAAGTCTCTCATATTTCAAACTTGTAAGTAACAGCCAGGCAAGGCATATTAGTTTATCTTTGTTTTCTCAACTTACGAATTTTACCTTTGCTAGAGGATGGTTTATCCCTGTTTTGTTGTAACTTTGAAACTAAGGCTAGAGGGGGTTCCTCTGGGCTCTTTGGATCTGATTACTCTGTAAAGTTATTTTCCATCCTGATTTTACAGAGATGATTTTTACATTTTCTTTTTAATAAAATCCTTCTTTTAAGAACCTGACTGATTTTTCCAAAGACCCAATTGGTTAGGATATTATTCTCAAGCCTCCCCAGGAAAGGGGGTGTAAGGGCTTGGGGGGATATTTTGGGGGAAGAGGAACTCCAAGTGGTCCTTTCCCTGTTTCTTGTTAAATCACTTGGTGGTGGCAGCGTACCAGGTTTTAACCTAAGCTGGTAGAAATAAGATTAGGGGGCTTTCATGCGGGTCCCCACACCTGTACCCTAGAGTTCAGAGTGGGGAAGGAACCCTGAAACCATCTATTACACTTCAAACACTTCAGAACCATGCTATTAGTTCTTCCAGGTTGCATGGGTTGTAACTTCAGCTTCTACTCTCATCTCCTCACTCATCTTGCAATACTCTAGGTTTTAGAAGAATTGCTGCATGTACCATTAGGGCTACTTGAGGCAACTGCTTTGCCTTCGTGGCTGCTCCAAAGGAATCTGGATTTCTTTATAGCAGTATGCATGGTTGTGTTGAGTGCCATGGGGTGGATGTATTCACTTCCCTGACCGGGGGGTATTTCCTGTAGTGCATGTACCACTTTTGATTTAGGGTCAGAGTCTTGTTTCACAAAGCTCTCAGGATCTCTGGTCTGCTGATTCTCAGAATATCATCTGTACTGTGGTACTGGGTTCTGTACCTTTTAAGTAGCTTAGCTTCAAAGACAGGAAGTCTGTGGGAACAGTGCTGCAGAAGCCCATATGCAGTTATGCAGAGGCAATTGGAACTGGTAACTGAATAAAGAGTATTTCTTTCAAGCACCTTGGGCTCAGAGTGATTCCTATACCATGTGTACGATACACCTGAGAAGAAGACATTTCTCATAGCCACAGCTGAGATACAGACTGCATGGCCAGTCCCCTATAAACTTTAGTCCATATGAGAAATCTGATCGGGTCAGTCAGTACCTCAAATATCAATTTTCATTCTCAAGTTATCTCTGTTTCCATCTCAAATAGGCCTCTAAACTACCTGTATTTCCCCAACTCTCTCTTTTATACATCTTTCATACCCTTAGTAAGACTTGGCAGATGTTGAGTCACCTGGATATATCAAAACATTTACAACTAATTTGAAGACAACATCCATTGAAGTCCTTCTGTCTTGGTTGTAGAATTTGCAGAGCTGTTGCTTGAACCTCTGCATTTGTACATATATAGAAAAAAATGTTCCTCACTTAAGTTTGATCTGGGAGAGTGAAATTGTGGTCACTTCCAATACTCTCTTGAACTGCTATCTGCAGCTGATGCTTGTTTTGGCAATTTTGCAGTCCTTGTTCACCTAGGACTCCTTAACCCACCTTCCTAGGCGGTTGTACTGCTGGCTAATCTCTTACAAAAGGGAATATATAGGGATGACTCGAAGCAGAAAGAGAGGTTACTTCCCAGTAACTGTTGTCTTTGAGTGCTGGTTCCTATGGGTATTCACTTTGTGTGCGCATGGGCTCTGTGTGCCCAGGACTGGACATTTTTCAATACCATTGTCCTTTGGTCCATGCCTGCACATTATGCTGTCTTGTGCCATGACCTGAGGGTGGCACAGATCAACTGCCTCTTCAGTTCCTTTTCTACCTCTCACGGTCTAAGATGGAACCACCTGTGTCTGTAGTTTCAGCTTCTGAAGCTCACCTTTCCTGTAAAAAATATTGTTTATATATTTTTAATAGTTTTGTTATTTAGCATATAGTCTTAGTTTAATTAGCGGGGATCTGGGCAGAGATGTCCAAAGTACCAGCCTTCAAGCCTGCCTCTCCTGCTCTTGAGTATTCCTGGTAAGCAACCCACACAAGAGCTGCCTTTACTGCCGGAGGAGTCAGACATCCCATCCAAATGTGACATCTGCTGCTCCTTTCCTCCCCAAACCAAGCTCTTCTGGGGCTTCAGGCTTCGCAAGCACCTGATGGAGCTCAACATGAGGTCTCGGTCGGACCTGAGACCTTCCCACCCCTTGCCTCATCAACCGGAGTTGTCAAGCACTGTCCTGCCAGTACCAACGGACCTCTCCAGCACACCCAAGAATGTCTCTGAAAAAAGGCATGATGAGGATAAGGAGAAGCACCCTTAGAGGAAGGAGGGCAAAATGACCCTCCTAAGAAGAGGGTGGCTTTCCCCCTTCCTTTGGGATCAAGTGAGACTTCGTTCCCCTGAGATGGTTCATCTGGAACTCATGGAGATCACGGGCCAGCACTGACAGTACCAAGAACTTCTAGTGCTCAGACACCATCTGCAAAGGTGTATAAGGACGGTAGGAGCAGATTGCCTTTTGCACCAGTGGTTTCCACACCACACCCAGACAACTGCATCCATACCAATGTATCCAATTCCAAAGCCAGTTCTCCTCCTGCCTGACCTCAGTACACCCTTCTTCAGGATCTGGAAATTTACATGGATTCAGCGTCACTGATCCTCACAGACGTGGTGATAGAGAGAGACTTCCATATGTGGTCCACACGTCACTCTCTATTCTAAGCTCCAGTAGGGACAGGGATACTTGAACATTGTTGGGATGCTATTCATCTGGCTACACTTCCACCTTTTGAGTCCAACGATTCTTACTCTGAGGAGGAGCAGGAAATGGTGCTGCCGGTTCCATTGATGGTCTATACGTGGGCAGGTCAGGCAGTACCAAAAGCTGCTGAGAAGGACTGCTGACATCCTCCAGAGATCCTGCTGCTGGTTTGTGAAACCATTCAATATCCATTCTCTGCAGACCTGACACTTAGAGAATGAGGATAATTTTGTTTGCATTGTTTGTCCCTTGCTGAAGAGGGTATTGAAGTATTTGGTAGCTGCGAAGTGGAGGGTTTGAGATATAAAGCTATTGCAACGGCCAGTGTCTTGTCCCTTTGTTGCTTTTCTCCAAGTAGTGGTTGCTCCTCCTTAGTTCTCAAGCCTCTTCAGTCATCCTCTTCAACAAATGCAGAGGCACAATTCAAAGACATGCTCTATTTCATTCACCAGACATTGGGCTTGATAATGATCACATATAGTATGGAAGAATAATTTCCCTTACTACAAGAATCACTGGGTGAAATTCTATGGCCTGTGTTATGAAGGAGGTCAGTCTAGATGATGATAGTGGTCCTTTTTGGCTTTACAGTCTATTAAACAAAATCAGTTATGAGGAAGGGAGATTGAGAAGAGATTAGCACCACTCACTGCTGCAAGGTAGAGATGGGAGCAGTTAAAGCTGACATACTGATGAGTTACCATCATCACTTTGTGTTTCATGGGCAGGATCTCTGAACACTGTATGTGTTTACCACAGACTTTACATACAGACTCAACACAAACATTTATGATCTTTTAATCAACAGCAGCAATATTTCAATGTCTGATACCAGATGATGCAGGTGATGCATACAAGCTTTCAGGAACCTGGCCTACACAGATTACACCGTTTTTAAAGATTGCTTCAGCACTTTATTGTGTATTCTGTTAACTCTTGTCTCTCTTTGTCCTGTTCTAATTTTTCCATTACTTTGCTCCCACTGCTATCCTATTTGCCTGTGACTGGCCTCAGATAAAAATGTTGTATAATTAGCTTAAGTGTAATAATATTCATAGATGGAGGCAGAGACTGTTAGTCTTTATCTGCTGTTAGATAAAAAGCTCCTATTAGTAGACCCATGGCTTTCACACACTTTTTCTACTTGCTATAGGGAGAAAATCTGTTTCTAGAAAAAAGGATTCTAAGGACACTGCGAATGGATTAGCATGACATCCTTAATGCAATTACAAAAAGCTGTTTTTATGCCCTGAAGGAGATACAGGCTGCTCCAAAATAAAACTGTGAATATATGCACTTTGAGATGTTTCAGATACATTATCATTCTCTTTTCAGGTGAGATATTGCTGCAAGTTAAAAAAATATCAGTTTTGTTGTTCTCTCCATTTGGTATCAGATCTACTAGGATCCCAAAGTTGCTGCTATTTAAATCAATGGGAGTTTGAATGGGTACAAGTTGGCTTAATTTTAAATGTGTAATTTTGTATTGAATGAGTTTTGCAAAGTCAAATGTAAAGCATAGGGAATGCAACATGATTTTAAGTAAGGTAAACTAAGTTGAATGCCCCAAGTTTTGAAACCTGGGTGCCTAAATTAGATTTCTAAATTTATCGTCAGGGCTAATAAAGCTAAAGGTGCTGAGCACCCACAAATACTGTTGAAATAAAGTGCTCAGCATCTTTGAAAATCAGGTCACTTTTGTGGGTTCCTGAATACGGATTTACAAACTTAACTTTAGTCACTCAGGTTTCAAAATTTTGGCCAATGCTCTCCAAACGTATGATTTAAGAGTTATTTTTACTAATAACCCTATAGTTGAGAAATAAAAGTATATAAAAAGGTGTTACTGCTATTTGAGGAGTATGTGAAACATTATAGACTAAGGCTTTAAATGACTCCAAAGGCATATGATCATCCATGTCCCAATAACTTTAATAGAAGAGCCTTGGTGGCTTTGAAAATCTCAGCCAGAGGCCTGCAGGAACAGAGTCAGGTCAGAGTCAGCCTCCACAGATTCAGGGAAATAAAGCATGACTAGATGAAGAGTACAGGTCTGAGTTGGTATTGAAGGAATGCTGCCACCCCACAACGTGCTGCTTGCGTTACAGTTGCCCCTGTTTGACCTGACGGCTAGTCAAAGTTTGGGACCCTGGAGATGTTCCAGAATTGGTGACAAGCATTTATTTGATGCAATCTTATTTATTTACAATGAATGTACATCATCTTGTGTTTGCTTACAGCACTAACAACACTCTTTTCATCCCTGACCTGGAAATCTCTCCCCAGGTTCGTTCAGGGTCAGACACTCTACTTTCAGCTTCTCCTTCAGGCTGTCTGGGTCACTCTGCTCCTTGGTGTTCTCCCTTCCCTTCACACACGTCCTACCTAAAACAATGCTTAGCTAAAGCTCCTAGGTAAACTCACGTACTCCTTTCGCCTTAGGTGGGGACCTAGCCTTACACCTACCTTAACTGAAGGGTGTAGTCATACCCCTCAGTCTCAATGAGTTTTTAACTCAACCCATCATAAAGTTTCACCCAGCTCATAACACTACACAACCACCAACTGGTTGCCAACTCTTCCAATTTTACCTTAACTTTTGCACTATTTTATGTTTGTAGTAAAGCACCAGCACATGAATTACATGTTTGTAGAAGATGGTGAGCTCTCAGGTTTTTTTTTTTTTTTTTTTACAAGGGTAACTTTCTTGCTCTGTGGGTTGTGGAGAGAAGCTTGCAGGGGGGACCTGATTCCATCTTTAAACCTCAGACATTACAAAACAAAGAACCCCACATCTATCTTTTTAATCAAATTACAATTCTTAAGGCGATCTGATTTTCCATTCAGTTTTGAACGTTGAGGGATGGCACTATCTAAATTCACAGCTGCACCAAACGGCTTCCAGGGGACACCTGTAGTACCTAAGCCTTGTGCTCGGCCTTGGGGCAAACTTTGGTCAGATTTATCCTGGTGGTCGCATGTGAGCTGGAGCTGTTAGGCCTATCACCCCTCATAACGCAGCCTTGGCAGGGCCCCTGGCCAGGCGCCTGTGCAGCCCGAAGGGAGCCACAGGTGAGTGGCGCCAAGTCCGGCGCTTTCAGCGGGAGCCTCCCGGGCCGGGAGCCGGGGTGTGCTCGAAGCCCAAGCTGCAGGAGTCCCTGCGAAGCTGCCACGCAGGTTGCAGCCCCCTGGCGGCAGACAAACGCAGGCACACGTGCCCCAGCGTCGGGGAGCGGGGCGGCCACTAGGGGGGCGCGGGACAACGAACAATCTCCCCGCAAACCCCGCCCCACCCTCCCGAGTGGAACGTTCGGCAGCCCCAGCCCCGCCTCCTTCCTCCCTGTGAGCGGAGGCGGGAGAAGCCCAGGGCTCAAAACTCAGCGCAGCGTGCCAGCCCTCGCCTGCGGAGCTGGGGGTGGGGCCAGCCTCGCTCTGGTGAGGGGGGGGGTGTTTGTGTGGAGCTGAGGGCAGAGGTGCGGAATGACTTAATTTGGCCGCCCTGGGAGCCCGTCGCGGCTGCGACGTTTTGACGTGTGAAGGGGCGGGGCGGAGGTCGGCATCATGGCGGAGTCCAGCTGAGCGCGCGGGTTAGGCGGTAAGTCGTAATTGTTACTGCTACCCTCCCCCACCCTTCCCGTGCCGGAGTCGTTTATTCAGCGTTTAGCCCCCGGCAGCGGGGCCCGGCTCGTGGCGGGTCTCGCGGGAGGACAGCCCCTCAGGCGCGTTTCTGTGGCCGGGGGGGCTGTCGGGGGGCGCGGGCTGCCCTTCGAGCAGCGCGGGGCGGTGACACCCCCCGCCTCTTGTGGTGACGCCTTCCCCCCCCCCTTCCCCGGCCTGCGAGCGGTGGCCCCGGGTGTTTACAAGAGGTGGGGGCGACTTGCGCGGAGCCCCTGGGGTAGCGGTGCCCGGGGCCCTGCGCTGAGAGCGCGGCTGTGCGCTGTCCCCCGACTTGGATAGCCCCTTGGCGGCTCCCGCCTGGCGCTGCTGGTGCGCAGCTCTCCACGTGGGGGGGCGGGATCGTTGTCCCCATTTTACAGATGGAGGAAACTGAGGGGGACTTTGCTTGTCAATCCTGCGGCTCGTGCGGACTCCACGCCGAGTTACCTGTGTGAGAAATCACCCAGGATCTCCAGCAGGCTCCACAGTCTGCGGTCTTGGCTTCATTGCTGTGTATACCCAAGCTAGCTAGCTACAGACGTGCTCTGTGATGGCAGTGTGGCAGTAGTTTCCCCAGGAATTGAAATGGGAGTGGGGTGGGGGGTGTTCGAGTTTACAGTGGGGGTGTCAGGGCTGATGAGATATATAAAAGAGATATGAATAAAGTAAATGTTTTGTTAGGATAATGCAAATTTAACATAAGGATAATGCAAATTGCACCAAAACACACAACAGGTCTAGATTTCTAAAAAAATATAATTTAAAAAAAAGTATTTAATTTCAATTGACTTTTGAAAAGTAAGCCATCATGGGATAAGAGGGAAGTCCTCTCATGGATCAGTAACTGGTTAAAATATGGGAAACAAAGGGTAGGAATAAATTACCAGTTTTCAGAATGGAGAGAGATAAATAATGGTATTCCAGAGGGGTTGGCACTTGGACCATTACTATTCAACATACTCATAAATGACTTGGAAAAATGGATAAACAGTGAGGTGGCAAAATTTGCAGATTTGTCACAAAACTATTCAAGATAGTTAAGTCCCAGGCAGACTGCGAAGAGTTACAAAAGGATCTCACAAAACTGGGTGACTGGGCAACAAAATGGCAGATGAAATTCAATGTTGATAAATGCAAAGTAATGCACATTGGAAAACAATCTTAACTATACGTACAAAATGAAGGAGTCTGAATTAGCTGTTACCACTCAAGAAAGAGATCTTGGAGTCGTTGTGGATAGTTCTCTGAAAACATCCACTCCATGTGCCGTGGCAGTCAAAAAAGCAAACAGAAAGTTGGGAATCATTAAGAAAGGGATAGATAATAAGACAAAAAATAACATATTGCCTCTATATAAAAACAATGGTATGTGTACACCTTGAATACTGTGTGCAGATCTGGTCACCCCATCCCAAAAGAGAGAGATTAGAAATGGAAAACGTACAGAGATGGGCAACTAAAATGATTAGGGGTATGAAACCGGAGGAGAAATTAAAATGACTGGGAATTTTCAGCTTAGATAAAAGAGATGACTAAGGGGAGATACAATAGAGGTCTATAAAATCTTGACTGGTGTGAAGAAAGTGACTAAGGAAATGTTATTTAATCCTTCACATAACACAAGAACTAGCTGTCACCCAATGAAATTAATAGGCAGCAGGTTTTAAAAAAAACAAAAGGAAGTACTTCACACAACATAAAGTCAACCCGTGGACGTCTTTGCCAGGGGATGCTGTGAAGACCAAAACTATAACAGGATTAAAAAAGGAACTAGATAAATTCCTGGAGAATTGGTCCATCAGTGGCTATTAGCCAGGATGAGGAGGTATGCAACATCATGCTCTGAGTGTCCCTAGCCCAGGGGTCGGCAACCTATGGCATGTGTGCCAAAGACATGCGAGCCGATTTTTAATGGCACGCTGGAAGCCTGCCGGGACTCCATCGTGCCATTAAAAATCCTGCCCAGCCCGGCCCGCTCTCCTCTACCCTCTGCTCCCCCTGCGGGGGCAGGGAGCAGAAGCATAGCCATGTGCACGGGGTGGGCAAATGACCCCATTCTCCCGGCACGGCAAGCCACGGGGTCTGCGCTCCTGGGCCGGAGTTCAGCAAGCTGCCAGCCCCTCCCGCGCCGTGCAGAGAGAGGAAGAGAATGGCCAGAACCAGGGAGAAGGTAGGTACCCGCTGTATGTGGGGAGGGCCGGGACCCCAGACTGGCAGCGGGCTGAGTGGATCCGGCAGACAGGATCCCGGCTGGCAGGAGCCGGCGGATGGAACCCCTGAGCGGCAGTGAGTTGAGCCGCTCAGTCCACTGCCGGTCTGGGGTCCTGGCCGCCGGCCCCACACAGCCCGCTGCTGGTCTGGGGTTCTGGCTGCCGGACCCTTGCCAGCCGGGGTCCTGGCCGCAGGCCTCGCTCAGCCCGCTGTCGGCCTAGGTGAACAGAACCCCAGACCAGCAGCGAGCTGAGTGGGCGTAAGATCAACATTTTAATTTCATTTTAAATGAAGCTTCTTAAACATTTTGAAAACCTTGTTTATTTTACAATACAAAACCTTTTTAGTTATATAATGTATAGACTTATAGAGAGAGACCTTCTAAAAAACATTGAAATATATTACCGGCATGCAAAACCTTAAATTAGAGTGAATAAATGAAGACTCGGCACACCGCTTCTGAAAGGTTGCCGACCCCTGCCCTAGCCTGTTTGCCAGAAGCTGGGAATGGGCAACATGGGATGGATCATTTGATGATTCCCTGTTCTGTCCATTCCCTCTGAAGCACCTGGCCTTGACCATTGTCAGAAGATGGGTTACTGGGCTATATGGACCATTGGTCTGACCCAGTATGACCATTCTTATGTAAAAATTAATTATAAAAATAAAAAATGTTTAGTACAGAAGCTCCCCAACATAATGACCTCTCAAGATAGCAAAGATCTGAGATAACAACCTTGGCAAATAATGCATTTTAAAAATCTTGGCCTACTAGGAAACATATTTATATAAGTTTCCATTCCCAGTAACAAATCTAGCATTCTGGAGCAAAGTCACTAAAATATAGTCCAACAAACAAATGTTTATTCAACGTGCCCCTCACTTTTCCCTTCACCGCACCCCACTCACTGGTGTTGTCCTTGGTCAGTGGAGACTCAGAGTTCAGAGGTGCTTTCACGCGAGTTACACCTCCCAGGTGGAGGCGGGGGGCAAGAAGGCACCTTGCTTGTTCCTCCAGCTGCTCACTGTTCACTCAGTCCACAGCTGTTCGTTGTGCCACCGTTCATTCCACCACTCTGTTGCCAATGGCTCTGCGCAGTCACCTTCTGCTGCCACCTGCTACTGTGACCTCTGTGAGTTGGTCTCTTGGGGGAACCTCGCTGCTAGTGCAGTCTGGGCTGTCTCTTGCACAAAAACACTCTACCCACAGGAACACTGTCCCCACAGCAGGACTAAGCACTTAGACCTGATTATCAGTGATTTCAGCTGCAGTGGTCACTTAACAGAACAAAAGACTATCTATGGAGCCTAATCAGCTCTGTTTTTAAACAGTGGAGAGGGACAGGTCCCCACCCTCTCTCTTGATGCCCTCAATCAGCACAGGCTAAGTACAGTTCTACTGCCCTTGACTCATACAATAAGAACAACAACATTTCATTCCCCCTCCTCCCCCCTCACATTCAAGTGCTTTGTAACCCAACCCCAACCAAAATCTGTCAGGTGTGAATGTAAATACAATCTGGTCCTGAAGCCTTTTGCTCCATCCCCAGCTCATCACTAGCTGTCAGGGAGAGCTCATTTAGACTTCGCTTACAAATCATCATTTGAAATTATTAGGTTGGCCAACATCACCGAAATGAATGCACTGACATTGTCATCAAAAACAACTGTATAAGGAAGCTAGTCTATGTTCATACTTTTGAAATCTATTATACTTTTTCAGATACATGTATTTTATCATACACTGTATAATACATACTTTAAAGCATAATGTTTCAATTTCAATTCAGATTTCCAAACAGTCACTAAATTGGCATGTTTCAGAGTCGCAGTGGTGTTAATCTGTATCCGCAAAAAGAACAGGAGTACTTCTGACACCTTAGAGACTAACAAATTTATTTGAGCATAAGCTTTCGTGGGCTACAGCCCACTTAATCCGATGCATAGAATGGAACATATAGTGGGGAGAGATATATACATACAGAGAACATGAAAAGGTGGGAGTTGCCCAACCAACTCTAAGAGGCTAATTAATTAAGATGCGCTATTGTCAGCAGGAGGAAAAAAAAACTTTTGAGTGATAATCAAGATGACCCATTTAAGACACTTCGACAAGAAGGTGTTATGTATGCTTAACATGGGGAAATAGATTCAATGTGTGTAATGACTTAGCCATTCCCAGTCTCTATTTAAGCCTAAATTGATTGTATCTAGTTTGCATATTAATTCAAGTTCAGCAGTTTCTTGTTGGAGTCTGTTTTGGAAGCTTTTCTGTTGCAAAATTGCCACCTTTAAATCTGTTACTGAGTGACCAGAGAGGTTGAAGTGTTCTCCTACTGGTTTTTGAATGTTATAATTCTTGATGTCTGAATTGTGTCCATTTATTCTTTTGCATAGAGACTGTCCAGTTTGGCCAAAGTACATGGCAGAGGGGCATTGCTGGCACATGATGGCCTATATGACCTTGGTAGATGTGCAGGTGAACGAGCGCCTGATGGCGTGGCTGATGTGATTAGGTCCTATGATGGTGTCACTTGAATAGATATGTGGACAGAGTTGGCATCGGGCTTTGTTGCAAGGATAGGTTCCTGGGTTAGTGTTTTTGTTCTGTGATGTGTGGTTGCTTGTGAGTATTTGCTTCAGGTTGCGGGGGCTGTCTGTAAGCGAGAACAGGTCTGTCTCTCAAGATCTGTGAAAATGAGGGATCATCTTTCAGGATAGGTTGTAGATCTTTGATGCGCTGGAGAGATTTTAGTTAGGGGCTGAAGGTAATGGCTAGTGGTGTTCTGTTATTTTCTGTGTTGGGCCTGTTTTGTAGTAGGTGACTTCTGGGTACTCTTCTGGCTCTGTCAATCTGTTTTTTCACTTCAGCAGTTTTAAGAATGCTTGATAGAGATCTTTTAGGTGTTTGTCTCAGTCTGAGGGATTGGAGCAAATGCGGTTGTATCTTACAGCTTGGCTGTAGACAATGGATCGTGTGGTGTGTTCTGGATGGAAGCTGGAGGCATGTAGGTAAGTATAGCGGTCAGTAGGTTTCCGGTATAGGGTGGTGGTTATGTGACCATCGCTTATTAGCACAGTAGTGTCAAGGAAATGGACCGCTTGTGTGGATTGGTCTAGGTTGAGGTTGATGGTGGGATGGAAATTGTTGAAATCATGGTGGAATTCCTCAAGGGCTTCTTTTCCATGGGTCCAGATGATGAAGATGTCATCAATGTAGAGTAGGGGCATTAGGGGACGAGAGCTAAGGAAGCGTTGTTCTAAGTCAGCCATAAAAATGTTGGCATACTATGGGGCCATGCGGGTACCCATAGCAGTGCCGCTGACTTGAAGGTATATATTGTCCCCAAATGTTAAATAGTTGTGGGTGAGGACAAAGTCACAAAGTTCAGCCACCAGGTTTGGCATGTAACTAGTTCACAAAACTGGGGGCGGAGGGGGGGAGGTGTTGGGGAAATTCGGGGAGTGTAGGGAAATCACTGCAGTGTGGCATATCTTGAAGCACAGAGGTGAAATTACTTGCCTGGTCACCCAGTAGGCCAGAGGCCACTGGGAATAAACCCAAGACTCCTGAGTCTGTCTGTCTGTCCTAGCCATTAGGCCACACTGCTGGACCCATGTTCTAAAAATATGTTGGCTAAAGCTCAGCATCTGGTGGTCTCCTCTCATGGTGTTTCAGTGTTATGAAAGATGAAAAGATCTGTTAGTTCAGTCCACCATGATGCATTCAAACCAGAATCTTTTTAATGCAAAGATTTGTCTAATCTTTCCTTTTAAAATATATATTCATTGGTAGGGCAATGTTCAGGAACTTGCATTATTACTGCCTGTACTGTATTCTGGTGGATAAATCAGGATCTTCCATTGACAGAGCTCTCAGATTAGTACCTTTCCGAAACACTCCACTCTCTTAAAGAAAATAACGCACTCCAGAGTAAATTTGTAGCTCATATTATGCAAACTCATTAGTAAACAAAACTTTTACAAACTTTTATCAACACACTTCTGCCATCTTAGACTTCTCTTTTTACTCTGAATATTTATCCCTATCTGGAATAGTTGCCTTACTGCGGGAGTCTGTAAACATGCTCCTCAGGTGTCCAATGCAGAGTTCACGAACCCCACCAAAATTGAAGTGGTTACTAAGTTACGTATTTAAGAACACATAAATCAAGTTCAATAACTGATATTCTAGCTATGTCAGAGTTGTGAATATGTTTAGGTGAATCTTGTCTCTAATAGTTTTTTCTACTTTTCAGATACTTTATTCAAGAGAACTTAAGACAAATTGCATAAATCAAGGTATGTTGTTTAGTCTGGTCATGGTGTTTTAGTATATTGCTTTAGAACCATCTAATTAATTTTTTTCATTTTAATGGACCTGAAAAATAGTTTTTGTCTAATTTTAAAATGCTTTGTTTCATAGCTTGTCTCACGCTTCACCTAGACCTTACTTAAGAAAAGAACAGTAGTGTCTTGGAGCAATTATTTTTTTTCCAAGGGTCTATTTACCCCTCTTTTAGGATAGATTTTTGGTTTTCTATTCATACAAGGTGGACTGGTTTAACTAAATCAATTTAAACATTTGTTTTTAAATTTAGTTAAATTGGTGCAGACTCCTACATAGACACTTAAATCAGTTTAACCCCGGCTTATACTGATTTAGCTTAAGATGGCAAGGAACTGATTTAACTAAGTCAATGTAATAAAGGCTTAAATTGAGTTATACATGTTCACAGAGGGTTTTGCACCTGTTTGATTTTTAAATCACACATTTAGTTAAACCATTGCAATATGGTGTGTATATTGGGCCTGTGTGGTGTTCCATTGCATGCTAGAGGAAGAAACTTCAGACTGGGGGAAAATGAATAATATAAATTTAATTGATTACCTTTTATAACTTACTTCTGCTGTGTTTCATTCATGGTTGATTATGTTCTTAGGTTAGCAGTATAAGTCGACTGACATTCTTTTCCACCTTGCTTTTTTATCAATTTATTGGCTTGCCAGCTCGAAATATTCATATACATGTGCGCGAGTGTAATTTAGGTTTTAAAAGGACTGAGATATCGTTGATGAAACTTGCCGCTGGAAGGTCTCAAACTTGAAACTGAACTTGAGTTACAAAATGTTTTGTCTACTGTGTGGAACCACGGAGAGTGCATAGTAGAATACTGGGCTGCTTGTTAAAAATAAATAAGATTTCTGAGACAAAAACTTAAAGGTGACTTGCAAAGGAAAAAAAGATTTTGGCCCCATTTTAGCTTCTTTGTAATTTAATGCATATGCATACAGTATATCTGAAAGGTTTTTGTTAGTATTTTTTCTATTTGATTTTGTACCTGAGAAATTCAGGCCTTATCTACCACTGGTAATTTGGAAACCTAGTGAAACTGGCATCAGGATAGATGGAAAGCTCAGCATCTGAGGCTATGTCTACACGACAGCCTATATCAGCATAATTTACGTCAGTTAAGGTGGTGATTAAGCCTCTCCCTTGAGTGAGGGGGCTTTGGCACAGGCAGGGCTTGGCTCCTCCTGGCCAGTGCTCTGGGCCGGAGGGTCTTGGGTTTTCCTCGGATGCCAGCCCAGTCAGAGGCAGTGAGGGAAGGAAGGAGCCTGCTGGCCAGGCTGTTCGTGAGCTGAGTGCTCTGACTAGGGGCTGGTTCTCTGCACAGTACAGTAACTCCTCGCTTAACGTTGTAGTTATGTTCCTGAAAAATGCGACTTCAAGTGAAACGATGTTAAGTGAATCCAGTTTCCCCATAAGAATTAATGTCAGTAGTGGGGGTTAGGTTCCAGGGAAATTTTTTTTTTACCAGACAAAATACTATAATATTTATTTACTTACACACACACAGTATAAGTTTTAAACAAACAATGTAATACTGGACACAGCAATGATGATTGTGAAACTTGGTTGAGGTGGTGAAGTCAGAGGGTGGGATATTTCCCAGGGAATGCCTTACTGCTAAATGATGAACTAGCACTTGGCTGAGCCCTCAAGGGTTAACACAGTGGGTCTCATTTTGTACTGGTGACCGCTTTCACATAGCAAGCCTCTGAGTGCGACCCCCCCCCCCAAATTAAAAACATGTTTATATATATTTAACACCATTATAAATGCTGGGGGCAAAGTGGGGTTTGGGGCGGAGGCTGACAGCTCGCGACCTCCCATGTAATAACCTCGCAACCCCTGAGGGGTCCTGACCCCCAATTTGAAAACCCCTGGGTTAACACGTTGTTAATGTAGCCTCACACTCTACAAGGCAGCACAAATGGAGGGAGGGGAGACAGCATTGCAAAGGTGTGTGTGTGTGTGAGAGGTGGCGGGGGGGAGAGAGAGAGACAGACACACACCCTGTGTGTGTGTGTGTGTGAGAGAGAGAAAGACGTACATTGCCCCTTTAAGTACGCTGACCCCACTCTAAGTACATTGCCTTTTGAAGTAGGTCAGCAAGTTGAGACAGCAGCTGCTGCCAGCAAGCTCCCTCTGTTCTGAGCCCTCTTGTGTCTTCCCCCCTGCTCTGTGGACATTGGGGTAAAGGAGCAAGGGGGAGAGGGGAACACCCTGATATTAGTGTTCCTCTTCTCCTCCTTCCCCATCTCGCCCCCCCCGCCCCCCGCAAAGCTAGCAGGAGGCTCCTGGGTGCAGCTCCAAGGCAGAGGGCAGGAGCAGTACATGGCGGGGGCGGGGAGAGACAGCTGAACTGCTGGCAATTGATAGCCTGCTGGGTGGCTGCCACACAGGGAACTTGGGGGAGCTGATGGGGTTGCTGCCAGTCCACCCTGGTTCCAAGCCCCCACCAGCTAGCTGCAACGGGCTGCTCTTTCTGCGAGCAGTGGACAAAGCAGGCGGCTGCCAAACAACCTTATAAGGGAGCATTGCCCAACTTTAAACAAGCATGTTCTCTAATTGATCAGCAACAAAACAACATTAACGAGGATGATGTTAAGTGAGGAGTTACTGTACCGGGAGTGGGATGTGCCCTGCTGGGGGGGATATGGAGAAGCAGTAGGGTTGGGGGTGGGGGGGTGGCATGAAAGGGCAAAAAGGAAAGGACAGCGAGAGGGGGAGCACTTAAAGGGCCGATGGGTGGGCAGCCAAGATGACACGTAACCGGCCACCGTCTGGCGCCTGCCCACACTCACCAGCCACTGCAGCTTGCAGTGCGCAGCCAGTGCCAGCTGGAAAGGGGACACTGCCAGCTCTGCTGGCCGAGAGCTGGCACACAGCAGGGGCTGCGCTGACAGACCAGCAGGGGAGCGGGATGCCCTGCCAGCTGCATCTTCACCCTGCCACCAGCCTTGCACACCCTTCCCCATCGTTGGCCACTGGACCCTCCAACTCACCGCTAGTGGACGAGCGGCTGGCGAGCAGGGGTCCGGCCAGCAGCAGGAGTGGACCCATCAGTACTGATGGGCGGGGGAGACAAAATCCGGGACAGTTTGCCTGTTTTTAAGAAAAAGTTGGGACACTTGTAGGAGGGCTTAAAAACAGGACATCTGGTCACCCTATATTTATCCTGTGACACTCAGCATCTGTTTCAGCAACAACATTTTCCAGGATCAAACATTCTAGTGCCTATAATGTTGCACACCAGTAGCAGATGACCGGCTAGCATACATTCTAAAACACCAAAATCCCCTTAGCATGTCTGTACATACAGCGCTGTAGCAGTGCACCTGTGCCAATACAGCTGTGCCACTGTAGTGCATCTGGTAAAGAGCTCTACGCTGATGGAAGAGAGCTCGCCCGTCGACGTTTTTAAAAAAAAAAAAAAAAAAAACTTCCATGAGCATCATAAGCTATGTTGCAGCAGAAGCTCTCCTGCTGACAGTGCTGTGCACACAAACGCTCATGTCAATTTAACTTATGTTGTTTGGGGGGGTGCCGACATAGGCTGTAGTGTAGACACAGCCTTACTGTATTAGCCCTGCACAACCAAAATCCTCATCTAGACAAGAAAATGTAAAAATATCAACTTAAAAAAAAAAAAAATTCAGTTTGAATATTTTTTTAGTCTCCCTATTTCTTTAATGCAGAGTGCTGCTTTGCACTTCTAAAATGTCTTTCAAAGAATATCAAAGCATTTTATAAACATTAAACTCCATAATTCCACACAGATATTAGTATTTTCTCCTCTAAAATGAAGATGTTGAGGGCAGAGTTAGCCTCTGAAAAATGGCATTGTGAGGTTCCATATTTATTGCATCCTAATGATTCTACATCAGATTTGCTCAGTCTAAAAGTAAAAAGAAGGTTTTTTTTGACAACACTGAAAACTCAACCTGGAATCTTAGAGCCTGGTACTTAGTCTTGAGCATCATCACTAGAAATAAAAGATTCAGTTGTAGTGCTGCTGATGTATACAAAATGATATAGAATCCAGCTTCCTGTCCCATAGCAATGTTTGCTCTACCAGTCTAGCCAGGATACAAAACATGTTTGTCATAACTTTTTTTTTTATGACTGAATACCTATACAGGGAAACAGATGTCAAGAAACACAGCATTGTTTTTACTCAGTCTCTTCCTTGATCATAACCATACTGACTTGCTCAAAATCAGAGTGAGTTAAAAGCAGAAGCAGGAGTAGTACTAAAAACATTGGTTCACAATTCCTTGATATAACAAATTAGACACACTCCCTAACTCACTTCCAGTAGTAAGGATTCACCTGTAATGTACTCTGATATGAAGTACAGTACGCTCCCATTTTTCCAAATGGCCTGGGAGACAGCCAAAACTTGCAGATAATCGGGCACTCACATAAACATGAGTATTACCAACCAATATAGGGTGACATGGGGGATGCACTCTGGGTTCAGATAACTAGGATTTTCAGATAAAAGGAATTAGGTTAACTGAAATTATACTGTGCTGTAAGTGCTAGGTATTATTTTAAAATCACTTTATCTGACCTGCCCCCAAATCCTGATTGATGAACTATATATATGAACAATACGCTCTGGGTGGTGCCAGCCATGCCAGCAGATAAGCCCAGCTGCGCTGGCCGGCAGGATCGGCCCCAGCTGCTTAATTGGTTAACCATTTAAATTACATATTTTTAATCGTTTAAATGGTTCATTTTTAAAATGGTATTTACATGTCTAGTGTGAACCCTAAAGCCTGAAAGATAAGAAGGTAAATATAAAGAATCCAACTACGCTGTATTTCTTTTTAACGGGTGCTCAGTCAACTTGAAGTTCATTTGAACGATTGTACTGCATAGTTCTGATTGATTACCGTTGAACTTGCTTGAGTAGGAGTAGTTTTACCAGGTGTCCTGTATTCAGCCTAGGGAAATATGGTCACCCTATATAAGTGACATTATAAAACTGTATTTATCTTTTGAGTTTGTATATAGACAAGTTTTTTGAGGTGTTGAATCTGCTTGTCTGAACTGTATTTACCGAAGGATTTGCTTCATTTGGCAGTTACATCTTCAATGTAATGTGTTAGTATTGTTGTCCTGAATAGACTGGGTTGCTAGCCACTATGAGCTCTTTCACAAAATACTTGATAAATGTGTTATTTTCCTTTTGTACTTGTTGATAGCCCGTGTGATACTAAGTAGTATAAAAACATGTTAAGGATCATACATGAGCTTTGAGCCAGAAAACTAGATGTTACTTGGTATGCCCAAGTATTGCATGTATTGCTGAACTGTGGTTGACTTACATTTCATATGTGCAATACTGAAATACAGTGCGGGTAAGATAAGGGTTAGTTTTCATTCTTAGCCTTACGTTTTTTTTGGCCTTCTTCTTAAACACAAATAAAGGGAGAGAAATCGTATGCAGGTGTATGAGTTGATATCATGGATCCCTTGCTGTTAAAAGGTCTGATCTTGCAAATTTTTATGAGTAGTTTTATGGATTCTAATGGGACCACTTGCAGGATAAGGGCCAGATTTGTACTTGATCTGTTCAGTTCTATATTGCTGGAATAAATAACATGCATACCACAGTGCATTGCAGAAATCATGTTTCTCATGGCCAGAGACTTAAGGGTGGGTTGTTTTGGGGTTTTTTTTTCTTTGGGTTTTTTTTTTTTTACTCAATAGACCAGTGGTCCCAAGACTCTTTACCTCATGTCCTTCTCCCTCCCCCTAAGCTGGGGCCGGGAGTGGGGCCAAGGCTATTGGAGGGGGGGGGGACGTGGACAGAGGTAAGGGGGCTGGCACCTGGGACCCTGGACCAGGACTGGAACTGGGTGGTGCCTCCCCGGCGGGAGCTGGCCCGGGCTCCAGCTGCGCCCCCCGAATGTTCCGCCCCACAGTTCGGGGACCTCTGCAATAGACTGATTTATTTAGGAGCGTTTATGTTCTATGTAGTTTGGTCTTTGTAAACTATATTGAAAAATCTTTATAAAATGTATTTGTAAGGTGGAAACTGGTAACCATGGACAGTTACTAAAATTAAACAGTTTCTTTTTAGAGGCACTTGAATATGGTGATGAGCACTGTATAAGATTTTGTATTTAAAAGAGGTAATGATTTTGAGCGTCTTTTAGTTGCAGTGGTTAAAACTCATATTTCAGCAGGTGGATGGAGTGAATTTTGTGTTCCTGAACATAAAGATTTGCAATGAAAAAGTTAACAGTGGATCCATACCTAGGGCCCTACCAAATTCATGACCATGAAAAACATGTCATGGACTGTGAAATCTGGTCTCCCACCATGTGATCTGGTCTTTTGTGTGCTTTTACCCTAAGCTATACAGATTTCACAGGGAAGACCAGCATTTCTCAAATTGGGGGTCCTGACCCAAAAGGGAGTTGCGGGGGTGGGTGGGTCGCAAGGTTATTTTGCATCTGAAGAAGTGAGGTTCTTACCCACGAAAGCTTATGCTCCCAGTACTTCTGTTAGTCTCAAAGGTGCCACAGGACCCTCTGTTGCTTTTTAAAGGTTATTTTAGGGGAGCCAGGGTATTGCCACTCTTACTTCTGCGCTGCCTTCAGAGCTGGGTGGCTGGAGAATGGCAGCTCTTCAGTGCCCTGCCAGCAACAGCACAGAAGTAAGGTTGGGAATACCATATCATGCCATCCTTACTTCTGCACTGGTGCTGGCAGCAGCTCTGCATTCAGCGCTGGGCTCCCGATCAGCAGCTGCCACTCTCCAGCTGACCAGCTCTGAAAGAGCAAGGGTAGCAGTACCGCAAACCACCTCCCACCCCCCAACTCATTTTTGGGTCAGGACCCCTATAATTACAACACTGTGAAATTTTAGATTTAAATACCTGAAATCATGAAATAGGATTTTTTTAAAAAAGGACATGACGGTGAAATTGACCACTGTCAAGGCTGAATCCCAATTCTGTCACTATGAGTGGAGAAAGTGCGGGCCCGCAAGGATTTTAAAAATTAATACTTGCCACTCCAGGCTTGTATTACACTCCCACAGTTACAGCTTTTCTCTGACCTTGGCTTGGTAAATGCTGCCACCACCCAAATGCAAACCTCCCCCTTTGAACCCAGGAAGGAACACTTGGGAATTCCTCCCTGTGGGGTACCCTCAAGCCCTTTCACACACCCCCGTCCCTGGGAAAGAGCTGAGAAAGAAAACAAAGGAAATTAGCTGTGGCTACCAGCTAATCAAACAACATGCACAAACCTCTTAGGACACCAAAAATCCAATCCTGTTCTTAAAAAAGGTAAATTTTTATTAAAAACAAAAAGGAAAAAAATGCATCTGGAACTTAGGCTTTTTGCTGGATCTTAAAAGAAACAATTACAAAAATTAAGCACCCAAAATAGTTTTTGTGGGGGTTCAGCTTAAAGGTAGGTTACAAGCAAACAAAAGCATCTGGGGTTAGCACAGAAGAGTTCCACAAGCCAAAATAAGAAATAAACCTGATAGCATCTCACTAAACATTCCCTATCCAAATTATTTCTTCCAGGTATGGAAAATACTTTTTCATACCTGGTTCAAACCTTACATAGCATTTCTGCTTACAGCATTACTGCTCCGTGTCCCTGCAGCCCAGAGAACAACACTGACAAAGGGAAAGTTTCTTTCCCATTTTTAAAAGTTCTAGCCTTCCCATTGGCTCTTTTGGTCAGGTGCCTACTCCTTTTCTTTTACCTGTGGGCTTGTTAATCCTTTACAGGTAAAGCAAGCAGAGAACAGCTACCAAGTTTTACAGCAAGTTGTCTGGCTGGTTGTTCATCAAAGGGAGCTATCCCCCCACTTTATTTATCACAACCACAGTGGACCATGAATTTGGTAGGGCCCTACCCATAATCTATTGGTGTCCCTCAACAGTCCGCTGCAATTTGAGAAGTTAAGAGTTTCTTTTCCTCTTGTTCTTTTGCTCCCTGGCTTGTCAGGATGGGAGAGCACCATGGGACTGCTGCGATTGATGTGGAGTACTTTCCTGCTAAATGTGGATTTTCCGACTAGCATAATTTTGGTCGTTACTGGAGAATGCCACTATGGAACTGGTTTCATTCAGAAAGGGACTGTAATGACCGTGCTGGAAGACTGCTTCCACATTTTACTTGTCAAGAATAATCCTCAATGTGTATGGGGTGGGTGGGCACAGAAAGGGAGAATGAAAATTGTTCTGAAGCTTCAAAGTTAAAGATTCTAAGCCAAATTCAGTGCTGGTGTAAAACTGTTCTATAGAATGGCGTCCATTTGTGTAACAGTTAAATGTTTAAATACAAAAATTCCAAGATATTCAAGTTGAGGCTGGTGTTGGTTGTGAGCAGGGTCGTGTTTTCTTTCTCCTCCTGTGCTATCATAAACATGGATTAAGAATGCCACTCCATCTTTTTCTCTGGATTTCTCTGGAAGTTTTATCTGGACTGATACCTTATGTTTAAACATACAGTAGTACTTAGTATTTTTCTTTTGGACGCTTACATTTAAAAAAAAAAAAAAACTTAAAATTTTATCCTAGTAGATGATAAAACATATTTATCTATAAAGGTTCATAAATGCCAGTTCAGGATTGTTTGGTTTTTTCCATTAAATGAGACTTATTTTTCCAAGGAACTATATAGAGTTTGCTTACTGTTTATGTTAATGCAGTAGATTAAATGACATTAAGCGATTACATTACTAGATTATTACGCCTTAGTTTTTTTTAAAAAGATAGCTGAATAATTGGTATGTATGTTTGAAACAGTTCAAGCCAAACTTACTTCAGGTTGAGGCCTTGTATAACTAGATCATGACTGAGGCCTTGACCCTGAAAAAGCTCTCACGTGCTAAATTTACATATATGAAGTATCCAGTGAAGCCAGTGGAACTGTGTATTTGTCAAGTATTTGCAGAACTCAAGGCTGAGTTTTCACTTTCTTGAGACTGGTGCTCATAAGAGATGTTATGGTACTGATAGATTGTTTATTATTCATGGTAGGTACTTTAAACACGATAATTTTGTTTTCTTTACATATGTATCTTTACAGTTATAAACTCAATTAAATGCATGTAGTAAATCTATTTGAGTTAATTTTGGGAAATTGTTTGTTTTGATATGCATGATAAACTCCTCAGTTTGGCATTTCAAACTTAGATATATGTGGAGGAACAAAAATGTAAAAGTCATCATCTACTCTTTCTGCTGTCCGAAATAACTAAGTTTCATTTTGTTTATAATAGGTTATTTCCCTAGTACTACAATAGTAGGTTATTTTTCCTTGTATTTTCCTGATTCTCCTTTCAGATGCCTAGTGCATCTTATTGTGTTAACTTAGTCCCATTCTTCAAACTCTGTCTTACCTGAGAATAGTTCCTTTGATGTAATTGGAATTATTTCACTAAGCAAGAGTTTGCAGGATCAGGTCATTAGCTTCTATATGGTCTTACACAATAGTGGATTTTGAGGTGCACAGTGAGTTCATATATATCTTTAACTATTGCATGTTTATCTAGAAACGTTAGCAGACTTTTCTTCATAGAGTTCACGTGATCAACACTAATATGACAATAGAATCTGATTTTGTATTTAAATATTTCTGTTCTTGAAGATGCCTGCTGCTTGTGATTCACTGCTTGAAGATATTGAGGATATTGTGTCAGCACAAGATGTGAAACCACATGACCGACAGTTTGCACGAAAGAATGTTGTTCCTAAAGTGCGAAAACGCAGTTCACAAAAAAATGTTCAGGCGGATGATGATCCACCAAGTGATAGGTAAGTTCTTCTTTCAGAAAAACCCTAGTATATACACACTAACAGTTTTTTAAAATAAAATGGAATGTGGCATTGCCCCATAGCTTTTAAGTTGTCGTCAGATTTGGTTGTAATAAAAACTTTGCTGCTTTTGTTAAGCACACGGACAATTTGGGGCCTGAGTTTCAAAAATACTCAGTACTCCTTATTGTGGCTTAATTGCTAAAAGGCTCAGCAGCTCCCACTGAAGTGCCTGAAAGAAGTGACCAGATTTACAGAATTGCCCAGCACCTTGTATTATTTTCAGAGACAGTTACTGGATACTGAGGAGTTTTGACAAAATTTGGACTTTTCATTTAGGATGCCTAAATGGGAGCTGAGCTCTTGGATTCTAGTGTCTTTGTGGGGTTCAGGGGTGGGGAAGTAGAATTTAAAATGTTAAAAGTGGTGACAGTTTACTGTTGAGTCTTTCAGATTACCTATTCAGTAATGGAAATAACTGTCTGTTAAATGGCATGGAAGAGTATCAGCATTAGATAACATAAAACTGATATTCTGTAGAAAAAATGTTGGAAAGCTGATGCATCTATGTGTCCTCTTCCAAGAATAAAAAGAGAGAGTAGAAGTGGATCTTTGCATTAAAGCATCCCTTCAAAGTAAATTTGAACTTGAATGTACGTTTTTAGAATGCGCTAAAAAGACTTCAAGATATTAGATCTGCCCCCTAGTCCCACTGCCAATTTTTGTGGTTATACATAGATTTCTTACTTTGTTTTTCTTTTCCCTGTTACTACCTTGTGAAGCCCACGCAAATGATAGAAACTGAACATATGCAAAGCGCTATCAAATCCACTAAGTAAACAAGAAAGCAATCCATTTCCAGTCTTTAATTATTTAATACTGGAATTCTCAGGAAACACCATTTTGGCTTTATGCTTTAGAGTCTACTAGAGATCTGAATTTCATAAGCATAATAGCATTTTTTTTAATCATGAAGTCTGTAGAGTTAGCCCCTTTCAAAGATAGATAATATGTTCTTGATATGATGGAATCAGTATATTTGTTGCTGTATCAAGGATCTTCAGCTATCCTTATTTAGTAGTTCTCTCTCTGTTGGCCACTCATCATTACTGTGTGGTTTTCAGTGGTTTTTACTCTGGTAATTTATGTCCCTACAAAGCATGACCTTTTTGGAGCTTTATGTCTGGGATGTAGCCAGGGTTGTTTAAGGACTACACGTGTGTGTTTGCTTTAATCGTATGCCTTGTGTACACTACAAAGTTTTGTCAGGAAAAGCTGCCTTTTGCCTAAAACAGTGGAAGTATACACTCTACAAAGTTACTTTTGGCTGCAAAACTCTGCTGTTTTGCCAAAAAAATAAAACCACCTCGATGAGAGGCATAAAGCTTTTGGCAGCAAAGTTAAAGCTACAAGGTGTCAGTGTAGAGACACTACTGTTTGTTTGGTTGACATAACTGACTTCCACCAGTATCCCACAATACCTGCCCTGACTGCTCTGCTCAGTGTTTTGATCTCTGCTGCCCTGCAGGCATGTGCCCCTCCCCTTTCAAAGGTCCTGGAAGTATCTGACAGCTGAGCATGCTGCTCTGTTGGGGAACAAAGAGCAAATCATTAACTGTGGAATGCTCCTGTTCTCCCTGCACTAGGAACACAGTGGTAGGCAGACTTTTGCTGTGGGGAATGGGGGGGGGGGGGGGGGGGGGGGGGGGGGACAGATTGCTGTGCTACTTTGACATTCCTCAGCATGGAGCACTGTGGGAGAACTCAGAGGGAATCAGGAACCATAGGCAGGCAGGCAGAGTGGGCTGCTTCTGTCAGGAGAGTAGGGAGAGACTGCTATGCGGAGCAGATCCGGGGGCTGATGTGTGTGTGGGGTGTCCCCTTCCTCCTGCCTCAGGATAGGTTGGTCAACCTGTTGTCTCCCTCTCCCTCCCCCCCACTTCAGTTGAAAAGCAGCTGACAATCTATTAGGATGCCCATGGGATTGAGAAACCTGCATCATGTGATGCTGCAACTGCCCCATGAGGCATTGCAAACCCTTTCCAAAGCATCCTGCAGCTAGTTGCACAGTAGGGGCTGGTCTACTCTGGGAGGGGGGGGAATCGATCTAAGATACGCAACTTCAGCTACGAGAATAGCGTAGCTGAAGTTGACGTATCTTAGATTGATTTGCCACAGGTCCTCACGGCGCGGGATCGATTGCCATGGCTCCCCCTCGACTCTGTTTCTGCCTCTCCCTCTGGTGGAGTTCCGGAGTCGACGGGGAGCGCGTTTGGGGATCGATTTATCGCGTCTAGACGAGACACGATAAATCAATCCCCGATAGATGGATTACTATCCGCCGATCCGGCGGGTAGTGAAGACGTATCCTAAGAAAGCTATCACAGTGCGCTGCTCTCTGTATTGATGCAAGAGCTGCTAGTATGGATGCACTCTGCCGACACAAGGAGCATAGTGTGGACATGCAACAGCGGTTTTAATTAAAGCGGCATAACTTTTGCTGACAAAACTTTGTACTATAGACAAGGCCCTACAAATTTTCTGCAAACAGGCAGAAATTCTTATCCATTGGTCATTTTTGACTACTCAGTGTCTCTTAGGACTTGTCTACACTAACAGTGCTGTAGTGGTGCAGCTGCAGCGCTTAGTGAAGACACTACCTATGGAAGAGCTTCTCCCATTAGTGTAGGTACTCCATCTCCCCAAGAGGTGGGGAAGCCCACCTTCCTGAATGATGTATAGTATTGCCTCGGAGTTACGAACACCTTGGGAATGGAGGTTGTTTGTAACTGAAATGTTCATAACTCTGAACAAAACGTTATGGTGGTTCTTTTCAAAAAGCTCATCACTGGCTATTTCATGGATAGATGACTTATTTTTAGTCCTGTCAATCTGGTACTGTGTATGAACATTGAAATCTCTATCTTAAAAAATTTAAGGTTTTTGATTCCATATAGCTACAGAGTATAGTCTTCTCTTTCCATATACCCTCTCTATTTTGAAGATATCATTTCTTTCTTACCTTCCCTGCCCCCCCCCAATCCCCCATTAAAATACTGAATCTTTTCTTCCTTCTCCACCTCATTGAGGCTGGGTGGAGTCATTTAACATTCCAATGTATAGGGACCAAAACCTTTTGTTCCTGAGTGCCGGAAATGACTTCATGTTCTATTTTGTTTTTATCTTTAACTTGCTTTCCTGATTCTGTTCATTCAACAGCATTATTCCCGGTGCTCAAAAAATCTGGATACGCACATGGGGATGTTCTCATAATAATTCAGATGGAGAATATATGGCTGGACAGTTGGCTTCTTATGGGTACAAAATTACAGGTAATGATCTCAGTCAAGCTACTTTCAGGTTTTTTGCTGATTTGTTTAAATATTTAGATTGAACCAGTCTAGTCTTTTTTTAAATTAGATTTTACTACACCCCCTTTAATCTCCGCATATTAGCAGGCTTGTTTGGCATTAGTAAACTGTATTTGGAAGTCCATTCAGTGATGTGAGCCATATTTGTGGGCCTCATAGAAGTGTAGGATAGCAAGGGACTGGAAGAGGTCATCTAGTCCAGTCCCCTGCATCTTTTGAGGCAGTTCTGATCTATTATGTCAGATTGCTGTTTGTATGTGATGAGTCCTGCTAAAAGTTACTGAATTTAAGTTAAAATAGATTTTGGTGCAGATCCAGTAGTTGTTTTTTAAATCTCAATGTCTTGGGGATTTTTAAATCTCTACTTTAGTTAAAACCGGAACCAAATCTTATGTCAGTAAAATTCGGTGTTTTTCTTATATAACTACAAGCAAATTCATTTTCTGTAGTCTTCAGATATATTAAAAAAAAAAAATTGAGATTTTATATGACAGATTTTAACCTGAACTTTTAAACCTGCTTTTTGAGGATGGACTTTACAGTAGAAACACTAAAAAATCTGAACTGCCTGTTGAGTTTTAGGAGACCTGCAGACTGCATGTTATTTTTAATGCAACTGAGATCTAATTGGCCAAACAAAGATTTGGTGTGCTCAGCAGCAACTGGGGACACTAATTTGAAGCCTGTCTTTTTTCTTTATGGACTGGCAGATTCTGGTCATGGTACAGAAGCAGCACACTTGTCCTTCAGGGCAAGAACACCATGTGTTATAAAATAGTAATCCCTCCTGACAATTTAAGTACGGCATTGATAGGACCCAAAAGGAGAGTCCTGTTCATTACCCTCCCCTGGAAAAAAATGGTGATCACTGATGGGAAGAAGAGAGAGAGAGAGAGAGACTTTTCCTCTGACCAAATGAAATGGTAGTTCAGAAAGTGAATGGCTTCAGAACAATTATGATTGGCTTATAGGGTAACATCTAACAGATAACAACATCAAATTCTACGATAATCGTGTGGGTTTGATTTACTTCCAGTGGCTTCTGGTAGAGTAAGGTTGTTTTTTTTGTTTTGTTTGTTTTTATTATCTTTGTTAAGCAGAACCTAACCATTGGTCTAAACATAAGGAAATGTACTGTCATTGGAACACATGGGTGAGGAGTGACCTGGAGGGAATGTCTTTTGTCACATAACGACTTGTCTGTCAGACTTTGGAGCAGAGTTGACCATCTTTGATGGGCACCATGTCAAGCTCTTTATTTCTGGAGGGGTAACTATTGTGATATGGAGGGGTTTGGGCAGGATCCTCTGGATTCCAAGGGATATAAGACCTGACCTACTCCTGCTTCCCCTCTGAACAGGACTGTTTTTAAAGTTCTCATCTGTTTGCCCTCCTCTCCTTTGCCACAAACAAGCAGTACAACATGCCTAATGCAGTGCTGAAAAGATCACTTAAGAAAACTGAAAATATCTGTAACATATTGAAATTAAAACTATAGCTCTTAACTAGTCAAAGTTCAGAATGAAGGACATAATGCAAAATAATAGCCAATGAGTTAAATTTTCATAAACACAGTTCCCCAGGTGATTGCTTCAGCATATATCTGGATACTTTAAAGCATTTATGCCTAAGGTTAGGTGCTCAGATACAACAGTAATGTGTGATATAAAAACCTATATAGAATAGAGTAGGAGCATGTCTTAAGGGATGTTAAATGATGTGTGAACTTTCCCCACTCTGCTGTAGGCTCTGCCTTCGCTCAGATTTGAAACTGTTAGTGACTTAGCGAAGACTATTCAAACATAGTTCTAGTTAGGAAGATACTAATGTTTTCCCTGCCTTTTGTAGATTGAGACCTTTTTTTGCAAAACTGAGTTAAATCTTGTTTACATAGGCTGTACAGTGTTTCCCATCTAGTCAATGTGAAGTGTATCCAATTGTTCAAAAATGTGATTTAGCTCAGATAGAGCCTGGGTTGTTCATTTGTTGTCATGAATCTGCGCTCCAAGGAAAGTGTGTGCAGTTTTGGAGTGTTGGAGAGAGATATTGGCCAGTAAGAGTTGTCCATCATTATATTTTCTAGTGTACGTTGTATGGATTGGATTAAAGAACATATCTCACAAACAATATATGCTTCATGTAGCACCAAGCTCTAACTAGCCATTGGAGATTGGTGCCAGCTGATTCCAGGGCCTACTGTTAGAGGCAGATCTGGACAAAAATATTTTTAAATGTGCTCTAAAAGTGGCCACCTTTAAAACATTTTTGACAAAATGTATTTTTATCAAAATATGCTGTTTTATGAAAGCTGGGAAGGTTTCTGGGGTCCAGGGCAGACTCTGGTCATTTCTGACAAGCAAAAGAGCGAGATGTGAAAACAGTCATTTCGAGACAACTTCATTTCATGGAAATGTTTGAAAGGGGTGTGTGTGTGTGTGTGTGTGGTTAAAAACAAATGTCAAAACCTCAAAAGTTGTCGCAAAATGGAATTGTTCTGCCTGCCTGCTCGAGGGCTCAAATGTATTTCCAGTAAGTAAATTCCTGAATAGAGGACCTGCTACAATAAATACCTTGCTTCCAATTTCCTTGAGCTTTAATGTGGGTAAGACAGTCTGTATTCTCAAGATGCAATAATATGCTGTATTGAATCGTGGACTTTATCACCTATCCTGTTGTCAGGGCCGGCTCCAGGCACCAGTGAAGGAAGCAGGTGCTTGGGGCGGCCAATGGAAAGGGGCGGCATGTCCGGGAATTCGGCGGCGGGTCCCTCAGTCCCTGGGAGTGAAGGACCCACCGCTGAATTGCCACAGAAGAATGAAGCGGTGCGATTGAGCTGCCGCAGAAGTGCCGCTGATCGGCTTTCTCCACCCCACCCCCACTTCGCCGCCTAGGACGGCAAAAAAACTGGAGCCAGCCCTGCCTGTTGTAACCACCTAACCAGTCCTGTCATTCTAAAATTAGGGCAAATGGTAATTCTGCTACCCTGCATGCAGTAATTGAGTGCACTCTGTTATTTGCTAATTGATCATATTGTTTTTGTTTAAAAACTTTGTCAAATATTAAAAAGTCTGCAAACAAAAGTTTCTGAAATTTAACTCTGACTTTAAAACTCTCAGTTGATTCTTGGATTATATGTGAAATCATGAAATCAGCAAAATCAAAAATTGCCATAGAATTCATTGTAATGATCTTTTAAATTGCAAGACCCATTAAGAGTGACACATTGGAATACCACAGTAGTTTCATCATGGAAAATGTTTAGCTATCTGGAGGTAAGGAGTTATTTTTGGCACACAGTGTGCTAATAAAATTGACAGACTTTGCAAGAGAACATTTGGCTTTTACATACATCCTTGATTCAGGGTATATTTAAAAAAAAAAAAAAAGCTTTGAGGGGAAGTCCTAAGTATTTGCATTGGGATCTTAGTGGGCTCTAGGACTGAGTGGCTCAAAAATTCCTCTGGTTACAATACAGTTCATTTATTAGACATGCAGGCTCTGGTTATGTGAGGGGCATGAAATTGAGTCAAGGTTGCCAATACATATTTGAAAGATAGCTGCTCCAGATGGCTTTAATTGTAAAAGATTTTATTCTTTTGTGGTCATCCCTAGCAACCCGACTTCAAGCGAAGGTGAAGGTATGTGAACCTGCAGTGGAGAAAACCACTACAATGCATTTGATGCCTTTGCTCATAGGGAGCATGCCATGGGATTGCTTTCTAGTACAGGACAAATGGAACTTAAATATTATGGGTCGCTCCTCTGCTCAGTTTCCTTTGAAATAGTCAGATGGAGATTTCAAAGGAACAAGATTTTGTGCTCTCATCTCATTCGTTATCAAGCCTCTGCTTTCTGATGCCATTGGGGAATAACTGTATTTGCACTTTTTAATGGAAAGAGTAAATCCTGGTTGTTTATGCTTGGGATATTGGTAGACTGAGTGGTAAACATTTTAAAAATGAAGTGGGAGAAATTCCTTTTTGCCTGAAATGTTTCAGGCCAGAAGTGAATTTTTTTAAGAAGTTTGAAATGCCAAGCTGCATTTGTCATAAAGCCATGAAGATGTAACTTTGCGGGACGACTTTGGGAAGTCAGAGCTTAAAGGCATTGTCTAAAACTTCTCTAACACTTAATACCTCCCTGAGAACTAGTGCATAGACCTTTTATGTAATTATTTGTAGAGCTAGTTTTCAAGTTGAATTTGCAAACTGATTGGTTCTGTGCCTTTTTCTACAGTGATTGATAGAATTTGCATTAACCTTGTGTATAACTGAATGCCAGCAAATTTGGGGAACAGACTCAGTTTTCCACAACTGTCCAGTTTATAGTATATACCACACTTCAGACCTACTGTTAGAGACATTTTCTGCCATCCTGGAAGAAAGTTCTAGACAACTTTGTGTTAATGATTCCACTTAATGGAATTGCAGAGGTGATGGAATAAAAGTGCCTTCCAGGAAGTGAAATCTGCGTTCCCTCACTCCACCCTCAATTTTTGCTTTTACATGACAGAAGCAGGTAATCTTAATTTCTGCCATCCCTCATCTCCAAAGAATCACGAGGAAAAACTTTTACGAAGAGGAAGAGAGAAAGGCCTCATAAGAATGATAGATGCATATATTTGATGGCCCTCCACCCTTTTGTTTGCAGTAATATAGGAGGCAACAGCTGTCTCAGACAATTTGTTCTGCTCCAGCCGCCTCACCACCAAGTTTTTGATCCTAGCAGGCAAAGTGAGCTTTTAGCTACAGGCAATCCTGCTTCTTACCTTCAGGGCAGAATTCATCATTTGCTCAGTTCTCAAGCTGGGACATATTCTTATTTACAATGGGAACTAGACAAGCTTTGGATTTTTATCATAGCTACTCCCCATACTCCTATCCCCAGTTTTTTGTTATATGACAAAAAAATAGTTGCTTTTGTAAATCAGAGGAATGTATTCCCTTGCTTTAAGTGACTCTGGACATGGGTGAGTCTGCCTGGTGCTTAACAATTGCCTTTTTGAAGCCTATCTTAACTGGACCATCTTTCTCTGTTCTATATTACTTTCATAGTTGAAGTTTCTGAGACTTTGGAAGCAGGCCTGCAGGGCTGAAAAATCTCACAAGCACATTATCCTCACTGACAGTTGGGTAATGCTTGTAAATCCAGGTATGCACACCTGTTTGGGGTTAATTCTTTTTTAGTAGAAGAACTCCGTCAGTCTGTTCCGTACTCTAATGCTTGTGCACCACACTACATTCTGGCAGTGCTGGCATTCTCAGATTACAGTATAATGGCTTTTAAGTGACGCATCGTTCACAGGTCAATCCATATTCTAAGCACCTTTCTTCCTCATCTCAAAGTTGTGCGTGCAGAGGGTTAGGCCATTTGTAATTGAACCTGTGGGACTGCACCAGTATAATCTGCCAAGGTGAAATGTGTGTCTGATAGCTGTCCTCTTCTGGGTGGTGTTCTGCTCTTATCCATGCAGAGCATGTTAATCAGCCATTGCAGTTGGGCCTGTCTCACAGTTCCCAGTATGGCACCCTTAAGCAGTGGTTTAGGAGTGATTTTTGAAAAGCCTGTGGGAAAACAAGCCAGTTCCCATAACTCCCAGGCCATTGCTCAGGCATATCCTCAAAATGAAGGCCTGGATTTTCTCAGACTGTTTTCACTTGGAGAGCCTGAAACTCAATCAGCAAATGTCTTAAGTGATCCAAGAGAAATAGAGGAGCATTACTGGAATTTGTGCTATAACTTTATAACAGTTCCATTTGCTATTTAAAGATGAAGTTCACAAGGTGCCACTCGATGTTTAAGATGCAGTTACAGATTAATTGAATGGAGTTCTTGAGACCTGTGGTGAGCAGCAGTAGCTATAGAACTTTTGAATCAGGAAGGACTCTTTTTATTAACTCTTTGGGGAACTGGCCCTGAAATTGCAGTGACAGGAGGGGAGGAGAGCTCTACTGTGAAGAAAGAGATGGTTACACTTTACTCTGGAAACTGGCTAACCTGGATAATTCGTGGTCAGTTGTGTACCAGGTAGGTGTTGGGAAGGAATAGGTACTTTTGTGTATGGTAGTACAATGATTGTTTTAGGGGCTTGTGATCAAGGTAACAGGTGCAGGAGATGATTGAGAGTTTTAAACAGTTGGCCTCTTTGAGCTGTATTGAATCTATAGATTCAACCCACACACCTGTTCTGTGCTCGCATTATTAAGCCCATGAAGCAAACCTTAGTCGATAATTGTGTCTAGTTCCCAAATATTTAGAAAAGTTGACCTGGCAAAGTGTGTGATGCTGGCAAAGTCGTGTGATGCTATGATTTTTTTAGGAGCAGGTACAAGTGGCATTATCTTCCCACCCAACAACTCCTTAATTTAATGGTGTGTGTGTCTCCACGATAATTCTCCATGACTACTATGCATCAGTGAGTATTCATACAAATCTGGAAATGTGTTCTGTTAGCTCCTGCAAAACCAACCCAATCAGTACACAAAACAATAAAAAGCCACACATCTTGGGTAAAGGTTCCCCAGTTTCTGAAGATCGACTCTTCCTAAACTGTGTGTGTCTGCTGTCTCAAGAGTGAGAGACTTTCTTGAAGATTGGCCTCTATTGTCATCCTGGTTCTTGCCTAATTCCTTCATTTCTGACTAGCCCATGCTTGTGGAACTCATACCTTGATTCCTCACTAGCCACATGTCTTTGTGTTTGTACAGTAGTGCCCATATTTGTAAATATGGTAATATTTAAAAATATACTTTTCAAAATTGATATTTCATCCAACCCTAGTTTAAGTGCTGGCAATTAGTATTTATAAAATTGAGATCTTATTTTACAAAGTAAAGATTTTAAGCACATTGCAATTGGTTGGGTGTAGTGTGCGGATTCTGGATGGCGTTGGTGGCCTGAGATATAGAGGAGGTCAGACTAGATGATCTGGAGGTCCCTTCTGGTTTTGAACTCTAATTATTATAGGGATATGTACTGTATCTCTGGCAGCCAACAGGTGGCAGTATTGGATAACGAATACAATACTTTGTGTGTATATGTATCAGCTGTGTATGACTTGATCAGCTTGGCTGCACAATTTAGTAGGGTCAGGTTTTAATCACTTGAAATTTGGATTAGTTGAAAATTTTGAATAAAAATTTTAATGCTTGTTATCAGAATAGTAGCAATCTAAATTTTTTGTATTTGAGTTTCTGGATGATCAAATTAAACTTATTTGCACAAAATTAATTTGGGCTTAATTTAAATTGACAGTAACAAACTTAGTTCCTCCATTTAGAAACCCCTCCCCACTTGATTTTTACTGATTTAGGGGGAAAATATGTTAATGTTTGGTTTGAAATATTCCTGCAGGACTGTGGACATATTTCTTTTATAACTAACCCTGCAGGTCTTTTTAATTATGAAAGGATTTGAAGTTTTTAAAAAGCTCTTAAATAGATGTGTGTAAAATGTTTTAACCATTTTAATAGTGTCTATAGTCATAAAATATTTAAAATTGTAGAAATTGCTGAAATGCAGCTACCTGGTGTGGTGGAAATTAACAGCTGTTTGACAGTACACAGTTGCTTAGGAGATGAGTGAAAGAACCCATATCTTAATATTGCAAAGGGAGGTGGTGTTTAGATAAAGGAAATAGTCTCAGTATTTTGGGTAGGTTCTTTTTATTGCTGAAAGTACCATAGGTTCTTGAGTTGATGGTCAGGATCATGGTTTTATGATTCACCCCAGTAAATTCCATACACCAGGGGTTCTCAGATTTCATTGCACTGCAACCCCCTTCTGACAACAAAAATTACTACGCAATCCCAGCAGGTGGGACCTGAGCCTGCCCAAGCCTCACCATCCCGGGTGGCGGGGGTGGGGTGGGGGGAACCCCAAGGGCTTCAGATCCTGGCACGGGGCCTGTAGCCTGAGCCCCACTGCCCAGGGCTGAAGCTAAAGCCTGAGCCTCACTGCCCAGGACCAAAGCCCCTGGGGCTTCAGCTTTCAGCTTCGGCACTGGGCCCCAGCAAGTTGTAACCCACAGTTTGAGAACTGCCACAAACCCATATTGGAGCTTTGGTTTAGTATTGATTCAACAAGAATGCTGCCACCTACTGAATTACCAGCACCATTTCCCTCATCTTTTTGGGTTTTCCTTGGAGGGACCCCATCCAAGAATTGACAAGTTCTGATGCTGATTAGCTTGTGAGGAATGAATACTGAAGTTAGGTCTTGGACAAATCCACTTTCTCTGGGGCTGTTGGGCTTATCTTGCCTTTCAGCAGGTAGTTTTCCTTTAAATAAAAAAATCTATATACAGTAACTCCTCGGTTAATGTTGTTTCATTGTTACGTTGCTGATCAATTAGGGAATATGCTCGTTTAAAGTTGGGCAATGCTCCCTTCTAACGTCGTTTAGCAGCTGCCTGCTTTGTCCACTACTTGCAGGAAGAGCAGCCTGTTGCAGGTAGTTGGTGGGGGCTTGGAACCAGGGTGGACCGGCAGCGCCCCCATCAGCTCTCCCTTCCCCTAAGTTCCCTGTGCTGTAACTGCCCAGCAGGCTACCAGTTGCAGCTGTCCCTCCCCCCACTGCCATGTACTGCTCCTGCCCTCTGCCTTGGACTCCTGCTTGCTGTGCAGAAGGGGGGTGGGGGAGCTAATGTCAGGGTGTCCCCCTCACCCCTGCTTCTGCACCCCACTTACCCCTTCTCCATTTAGAGCGGGGAGAGGACACGGCGGGAGAGAGACAGAGAGAGAGCTTGGGGCAGCAACTGCTATATCAACTTCCTGATCCACTTAAAAAGACAATACACTTAAGAGTGGGTCAGCTTACTTAAAGGGGCAGTGTGCATTTCTCTCTCTCTCTCCCCCACACAAAGTATGTGTCTGTCTGTGTCTGCTGTGCTGTCTCCCCTGCCTCATGTTCATGCTGCCTTGATGAGAGGCTACATTAACAACAATGTGTTAACCCTTGAGGGCTCAGCTGAGTGCTAAGTTAATCATTTAGCAGCAAGGCATTCCCTGGGAAATATCCCTCCTTCCACCCTCTAACTTCACCGAGACCTCAGCCAAGCTTCACAATCACCGTAGCTGTGAACAGTATTAAATTGTTTGTTTAAAACGTATACTGTGTGAATATCTATTTAATATATAGTTTTTTGTCTGGTGAAAATTATTTCCGTGGAACCTAACCCCTCCCCCCATTTACATTAATTCTTATGGGGAAATTGGATTAGCTTAACATCGTTTTGCTTAAAGTCTCATTTTTCAGGAACATAACTACAACGTTAAGTGAGGAGTTACTGTAGTTGCACAGAATCTTGCAAATGTAAAGAGAACAGGAACTGATACAATGTTGTATTTTTGAATTTGTAGAAGACTGTTTGAAAGAGCAGAGAGGTGCATACTGTCCAAGGCCCTAGTGCAAACTTGGAGCACTAAGCCACTCGGGAGCTGGAGGGGAAGGAACTCAAGTGGCAGCTGAGCCATTCTGAGTCAGCTATTCCAGCCATAGATGGAATAAACTCCTGTGCTACTTGTATCCGCCCCCACATGTGATGGAATGACCAGTGGATTTGCAGTCCTTCCATAACTCCCTGCTAGAAATCAATGCTGAAGAGCCCATTTTGAAAGCTTATAGATAGTGCCCCTCTGCACAATAGAAATAGAAGCCCACTTGTTCTGCTATGATAGCCTTCTCCTGCTGCAGAGATAGGAACAGTATTTGCTCCAAAGAGATGTGAAATGTATTTGTTCATTTCAGTGAGGTGTGTGTTTTTTTTTGTTTGTTTGTTTTTGTTTTTTAACACCAAAGCTGTCTGTCTGTCTGTTTTACCCATTGTAACTTACATAGCTGGAATGTTCAAGATGCTTCATCCATCTCCCTCCTAGTACCCCAGATCCAGTGCTCATTTCAGATACTGGTGGCAAGTAGCATAAATATTGTGGTTAGTGAATGACTGGACAACTTGTCAAATGATGATTAAGGACTACAGTTGTCTTATCAAATACAGTCCATGCTTGTTTGGAGGCTTACCTCTAGTGATATGCTTCTGTGGAAAATGCACATCTGTGAATCTTTTTAGTATTTAAATGCTACCATTTGGAGCCATTATTAAATGTTACAGCTGAAGTGGAGGCTTCCACTTTAAGTGGAAGAGGCTAACATTTGTTTTGTATGTCAAAGCTCTGGCATTGAAATCTGCTTAGAGAGGGAAACTAAACAGCAACTTCGTCTTGGATGACTATAAATAGGCTTTGACATAATCCAGCCAAAACTGATTTGCTGTTGATTGGTAAAATAGATGGGTGTATAGAGAAGTGATCTTCTTTGGCTTGCAGTTTAATGGAAGACAGATCACTTGGCTGTTGATTTTATTATGAATTTTGGACCTTGAACTTCATTGGTCAGACTTTAGGGACAAAAGCGTGCATATTATAGTTGCTTGCCACACTGATTTCCTAATTGACTTTTGAAATGCTGTTGCTTGTTTATTGGCTGGCATTATTCTGTTTGTGTTCTTTGTTGGGAGTTGAAAAATCCACTTGCCCCCACTGAATGTAGAGAATCTTTCACTTGACCAGAGCTCAAAGAGCCGGGTACAGAACTTAAGCTTCCAATTTTTTTAAATAGAGGTTTTAGTCTTTCTGGTTGCGAAGATAAAGGGACCCTGTCAATTTTCTTTTAATCTTCTAACTTAAAAAGAAAAATCCGATTTGAGACAGTCACCGTGATATGTCCTGAATATTTTACAATATTCCTTTACATTATTTATAAGAGTTTTCTGGTACCCTGTAGTTTAAAAGGATCTTTTCCATAAAGGAGAAACAGGGGAAAGCTTGAAACTTACTTTACACAATGCTGTCAAATGCAAAAAGAAAACAAAGTGGAAATCTAGGCAAATATTTTTTTAACTAACTTCTTTCAGTTATAATTATTTTAGATGTTACTTATTAACTATGGAAGGTAAGCTGTATTCAGATAGAAATATAAATTTGCAAGTTGACTTTGGACCTATAAGTCAGTGTAAAAGTATTGTCTTCCTGAGTTGGCATATACCTCCTGTGCCTGTGCTATTGGCTGCTTCTACTTTAACAAAGCAGAAGCAGGCTGAAATTAATAAGATCTGTGGCCAGTTTCACTTACACTATTTGTAGCCCTGGGTAGCAGGTTAAACCATCGCGAAGCACGTCAACTTGACAATGCTCTTGCTGCCTAGGGAAGGTCTGAGGAGCAGAGGCAGAAAGTGGAGTTATTCATGGGGGAAGAGGTCACCAATAGAGGAGGTTTGGAGGAGGGAGTTACAATAGCAGAGCTCACTTCCCCCTCTCAGCTGCTGGATGTAGGGGATGGCAGCCCATATTCATCTCATCTGCCTCTGTCTACTGGGTGTAGTTCTGCTAGTGCAAGGGTGGGGAACCTTTTTTCTATAAAGGGTCATTGACTCTCAGAAAAAAATCAGTCATGGGCCACACGCAGCACCCTGGGTGAGGGCGGAGAAGAGGTGCAGAGGCTCGTTCACCTGGCCGAGAAAAGAGAGGTTCGGGTGTGGGAGGGGGTGGGGCTGAGGATGATGGGTTTAGATTACAGGAGGGGGCTCAGGCCAAGGGGTTTGGACTGCAGGAGTAGGCTCAGGGCTGGGGGAGGGGTTTGGCATGCGGGTGCCGCACTGCTCCCGGAAGTGGCCGCCATGTCTGGCCCCTAGGTGGAGGGGCCAGAGGGCTTTGCATGGTGTGCGCTGCCTGCAGCCATAAGCATCACACCCACAGCTCCCATTGGCTGCAGTTCCCAGCCAATGAGAGCTGCAGAGCTGGCGCTGGGGGCTGAGGAAGCACTCAGAACTTCCCTGATCGCCCCTGCACCTAAGGGCCGCAGGGACATGCCGGTCACTTCCAGGAGCTGGTGCTGACACTAGCTTCCTCCCATAGCGGGGTGAACCGGCGCTTGTGACTCCAGCCCTGCGGGGGGGTGGGGGTACTGAGGCGTGCCGCAGGCCGGATGAAATGAAGCAGAGGGCTGGATCGGACCCGCAGGCTGAAGATTCCCGACCCCTGTGCTAGTGGGTAATAGGTGGATTTTTCGAGTGCCATTTCTTGTACTGTATATGCAGTACACATTTGAAGTCTTTAGACTTAGATATCAAGACAGACTAAGACTAGATTTAATTACACTACTGAATTAACTCTGTATTGTGCTTAGTCTTTCATGCTGAGGTTAAACAATGTTTAAAATTGAGTGTGTTAACAGTGAGCTTAGTGCTGTCTAAATATAGACACTGTCTATGCAAGAGAGCATACAGTATTGATTTTTCTTCTGTGGCGCCATAGCTGATGTGTAAACTGTGTTGCACCCTTTGCATTCATAACTTGAACAACATTGATACAGTAAAAATTAAATGTGCACTAATACCTTTAACTAGCCAATTTCAACGTGTATGACACCCAGAACTATGCAGTGTAGTTGTAGCCATGTATTAGAAGGACAAGGTGGCTGAGGTAATATCTTTTATTGGACAAACTTCTGATGATGAGAGAGACAAGCTTTTGAGCGATACAGAGCTCTTCAGGTTTGGGAAAGGAACTTCCAGCATCACAGCAAAATGCAAGGTGGAACAGATTGTGTAGAATAGGTAGTTAGAACCATATTGAAAGGGACCATTCAAGGTAGAGTAGCCTGTTAACACCTCTGACTTTTACTTATTGTCTCAGCAAGGGGCTAATGAAGCATAAATGACAGCAATACTAAGAACAGCCTTTCAGTTTCTTGACCTAAACCTTTTAGTCCCAGTCTACCCTAAATTTTTTTCAGCAGTTCTGCTGCTGCTAGTTTGACACTGGTGCTTATGTGGTAGAGGCAGTAATGTCTTATGCGGTAAAAAGCCTGTGCCCTATTTACAATGGTGCTTTCGCCGTTGCCAATGTAGATTAAGGGTAGGAGAACTGCAGATGAGTTTGTGTGGACTCCGCCTATGCATGAAAACCTTAAGATACAATTGTAGAATCTTTAGTCTTTTGAGTATTTACTCATGCCAGTAGTCCTATTGACTTAATTGGGACTACTCATGTGAGTAAAAGTTGCAGAATTGGGTCATTAATGCTTAACATGACACGTTTAATATTTTTTGTATTCATTTGAAAGGAGTAGTTGGGCAGTCCTATGAATTGCCAAAAGATGGCACTGTGTAACCATCCTTACACCAAATATACCGTTTAAAGGATATTTTTCTTGAAGTCTGCTTAAATACATTAACATTTAAGGTTAAAAAAATAAATTTTAGTAGATTTAATTTTGTCACATAACAGATCACACTACAAATGGCCTTGTGGCTCAGGGACTAATTTTTGCTTTCTTTGGGTTCAGAATTTCAAAGGCAACACCTGTTATGTGGAAGTAAGATTCTGCTGAGTTTCCCCACACAATTAATAAAACAGAAGCATTTCTATACATTAAACTTGTGTAAATATTCTGAAAAATATTGTTGCTTTCTTAAAAATAACTGAGCTATTATTAGTTTAAATATAGCCACCAAGAAAACAAACCAATGATTAATGTAGAATGTCTTCCGAGAGTAGAGAGATTTGTATGACCTTGCTTAGTTACTGATCCCTGTCGATGTGTTTTCATGCTTGTACCTTGACACCTTATTTTTAAAGCCTGGATAAACATTTAAATTGTGGTAGTTGCTGCATTTTTGTTTTTTCTTTATAGAACTATATATTAAGATGTGGAGAGCATGATGGCTGCCCTGCGTTACGTGCAAACTCAATAATTGTTCATTCATGAAAAAGATGATATCCAAATAAAGCTTACTGGTGTTAAGACGTTAGCAACGCAATTCAGCTAGGGCTTTGTGTCCAATCAGAGTGGCATAAGTTTTTTTTTTTTCATAATGATCAGCGTTAGCTAGTGGTTTTTCACTGGTGTACTAGAAGTAGAAAGTACTAAACAGTTCTGTTTTACAAGCCATAATGGTTTGGTGTCTTTTACCATTTTTTGACAAGGCAGATTTTCATAATTCCCAGGTACGTACATTGTGAAATTTGCATCTCTTAAGGATATGGTTTCTTCCAGCCAAGAGAGGAAGAAAAAGCTGAGCTGCAGCTGCTGCTATTCTTACTTTTAAAAATACTCTCTAAAGGGACTATGTATTGCAAAGATGGAGTTTATGCACTTTTGTTACCAGAATGCATGATTTTGGTGGGCATGTTTGTATGTTTTGGCACTGTTCGATATATTTTACTTGCTTGCGGGAAGATCTCTGCTGCTGCCAAATTTATTTTCTTTCTTACTGTAACGTGTACATGTATTTGTGTAACTGTATCAGACATTCATGTTTTCCTTATTCAAATGCTGCTTGTTTGCATAGCTTTGTTCATATCTGTAATAGTGTGTATATGAATGAAGTTGGACTCCAGGGGACTCACCACCTAGGCACTAATTGAAATGGCTTAAAGGTAACTAAATGCTGTCTCCTGAAAGATAGTTAGCATGTGTTTAAAATTTTGAATCTTTACTTCAAGCTCCAGGTAATACCCCTTTGGAATGAAGAGAAAAAAGTTTAACACAGCATTTGATTTTCAGCAACTTAAAGTCGGTGGCAGTTGTACAGGGTGTTTTCATATAGGAGGGTGGATGGGGAATTCTCTCTCCCTAAAGAGGGCTCAGTCATTTACTGTAAATAAAATAACAATTGCTGCCTGGATCTCTCCGATGCAGAGGACAATAAAGAAAACTTTCTCTGTATTGAAGAACTACTTTTGCAGTGTTTACCAGTAAGAAACACAAAATGGGTGTATAGCAATAAATGATTTCAGGCGTGGAATTACGTTGGGCTAAATTAATTTTTGTTACTTTACCCTTGATGGCAAAGGCAAGAGGTTCAAATATGTGAATTATGTACTAAAATTAAGGAAACTTACTATTTAAAATCTCATTATTTACCTCTCTAAATCATAGGCTGAGGATACAGGACACTTTCATAACTACTGTTTATATAGCTAGAAATCCTGATCCCCACATATGAAGATCCAGCGAGTCTTCAAGCTTCAGTTTAAAATTTAAAAGAATTGATTTAATGCAGCATTCTTCTTTTTTTTTTTTTGCTTTGCTTTTACAGGTTTTCACAGCCTTTGTGTTTGAAACAGTAAGGCAGACATTAATAACCTGTAGCTGATTCAAGTTAAGAACGATTTTTTTCATGGCGTATCTGGATTTGTACAGTTTTACAGGAAAATGGTTGTGTCCGGAATTGCATCTTTCCTTTTGGACTGGTTTGCCAGTTTTTATTCATTCGTGGTCTACAACACTGGTTACCAAACTACAGAAGTGGTGGGAGACCTGCAGGAGAACAATCCATAGATGGATCAACTTCTTTTTCGAGGGGGGAAAACTGTGCTTTAAGAAACATTAGTGATTAAAGGATTTCCATTCTCTTTGGTGTGCCTGTATAATGCTAATGGGACTTTAAGGGGAGGAGAATGGACTTCAGTACTGCAAATATTTAAAAAGAAAACACTTCAGTAAGAAAAAATGTTAAATTATCTCCTCACACGGACCGAGATTGGGTTTATTTTTTCAATATCATAAGACATTGAAAAGTTCATGCTAACTAGCAACATCTAGTATTGCTTGTCTGTCTTCTTTCAGTTTGCATTTGATTAGTGTTTGCTGCAGAAAAATGTGAGATCATCAAAGTAATGGGAACCGGAAAAAGGAACATACATTCATGGTTTTACTAAACGTATGCACAAAAAAAGGAGGTTTTAAACATAAGCCTTTTGTTTAAAATCTTAATAGAAACTGAAAGATTTTCTTAACATTTTGCAGTTAATACTGTTTGGCTTTCTAAAAACAAGCACATGTAACAAGTAAGTTCAGTCACTTAACTCTTACTTCAGACCCCAAGGACTGAATCCTATCTGTCAGGAGAATTCTTTCTATTGCTTAAAGCTTGGAACTGTTCAGCCTCTCTCGAACATCCAGGGAGTGTTAATTTCAGAAGCATGTTTCCTGTGGTAGTTGGTATCAAGTTGGACTCTGTCACTTTATAGTTATGGTACTATTTCCTTCTTGTTGAAAATGGCCATAGTCTGTATAAACTTTCAGCAAGGTTGGTTCAGCCCATAATTTCACTAAACAAATTCCCAAAATATGAGAGATTTTTTTCAGAAACATAACAGATACAAAATGGAATTCTTCTGTTTATACAATTGCTACTTCAATGCAAAGTGTCTTTCACAAGCTACAACGAACGTTCTCCTCAATCCTCACAATACATCAGTAGGGTATATACTGATTTCACTCTTCAGCAGTGGTCTAGGACACTGTTTCCCAAATTTTGTCATAATCATCCCTTAAACATGAGAATATCCTCTCTTAAAATTAGATTCGGGAATAAACAGTATAGTGCCTTCTTTGGCAAAGGCAACAAAATGCATTATAAACAAGGGAGAGCAGTCTGCTGTTTTTTTTTGCCTAGGTCATTGACCGCTTTGGTGCAGTAAATGAGGGGCCATCTACAGAGTATTGAATATTCACTACTAAGCTAGACGTTCAGTTTCTAAAACCATAAACATAAACTTCTTTAAAAAGAACAGGAGTACTTGTGGCACCTTAGAGACTAACAAATTTATTAGAGCATAAGCTTTCGTGGACTACAGCCCACTTCTTCGGATGCAACTAATAAATTTGTTAGTCTCTAAGGTGCCACAAGTACTCCTGTTCTTCTTTTTGCGGATACAGACTAACACGGCTGTTACTCTGAAACCTGTCATAAACTTCTTTGTTACCCTGCTTTTCTTGAACTTGCTTGAGTCCTCCCTAAGTTAATTAGCCTTGCAGTTGTTGGGTTTTTAGTGGTTAATGGTGAGCACATAAGATATATTTTTAAGGAATGTATAGAATTAATGTCTTATGTATTTAAGATCAGGCTAGCTTTACAGTGTTTGTGTTTACCCTATGAGGTATCAATTGACCTTTCAAGTCTGTACCTGTATTGCTTTGTTGCCTGTAGTTGGACTTTTTGGGAGGTCTTAAGGTGGCAAAACATTTATTTAGAATTTGTTCATTGACAGCACTGGTCTTTTTTACATTTGTAAGGAATCCTTCTCATCCTGGACTATACCATAAAGCCACTCTGACTCTCAGCTATAGTGTACCACATTAAAACACTTCCTTTCCAGCATGTGCTACAATGAGAAGGACACTTAAACCTTTGGATACCCAGAACCACAAAGCAGGTGTATTGTTCTTTGTTGGTTTCATACATATATATAATTCGCTGCTGGTTCCTCCAGGTACCTCATCCTATGCAATAACCCTCTAGTCAACTACTGTTGCAGCTTGCTGCCTATGTTTGGAGAGACATAGCTTTAGTGGGATCCCATAGTGTTACCTGCAGACTGACTGACATTTTTTCCTAAAAGGAAACACCATGAGGATTATGGGAAACCCAAAAGGGCGTACTGTCAGTTTCTTGTTTCCTGTCTCCAGCGTGTTAGTGCTGCTATATGGTGGTGGTCTTAACATGCTTCTATGTCTGACTGTGGATGCTCTGTCATTGCTCAGTGTCACATTTAAATGTACCAGTGATGTCACAGTCCATATGTACCTGCTTTTTGTGTCTTGTTTTAATGAAAAAATCTGTTACTCTCCTAAAAATTACATACTGCACAGACTGTAAATGACACTTGCATACTTCAGGAAATATATTGATTTGGCATTGCACTTGGGAAACAGTTTTATTATAAACTTTGATGGATATGAGGTACAGAGAAAACACCATTATTGCTCTCTGATTTCTCACTAGTTTCACAAAGGAGAGACTTAAATATGGACCGAAGTGCTTTTTTTATCAAATAAGCTAAGATCTTGCTTTATTCACAAAAGGTGCTCATCTAACAAATTAAATATTCATTAAAATAAGTTTTAGTGTTGAAGTTTTGTTGCGCGCACACTCTGCATTGGGAAGTAGATATCTGTCCTGTCTCATTCATAATGAAATGAAGCTACATTTATATTACTGTTGTAGTGAGAGTGAGAAAAACCACACATCAAATCTAAAGAAAACAAAATACTCAAAAAATAATGTTCTCTTTTGCTTGTACTTGTCAAAACCAGTTCCTTCTGCAAGAATTGATAACCTGACAAACATCTAAAGCTGAGTAGGGAGTTACATTCCTTGTGCTATCCAAATGATTGGTGATACCATCAACCATTGCAGGAGAAATGCAGAAGCTTAAATTCAGATCCCAGCTGGTGGTCTCTCTCTCTTTTTTTTTTTTTTTTTTTTTTTTTTTCCTTCTTCCCCCCTTCTTCTTCTAAGTCTTACTTTAAATTTATAATTCAAAAGCTGAACATGTGATGATTATTTAATATATGCAATGGAACTGCTAATTTTGCTTTGGTAACTTATGCATCTGCAGATCTTCCCTGAAAATGTGTTGTTAGATTTGCAGTTAACTGGAGAAGAAATGGATGAGATGGTTTTACAAGAGGGTGGGGACGGCACTGGTGATCTCACATTTCCTGCAGGCCATTGTGGAGTGCCATGTCAACTTGGTCTTACCCCAATGATCAGAAATACACTGAAAAAGGTCTAGGGTACTTGCTACTGGATGAGACTCCATGTGGGGGAGGGATGGGCCATTCTCTTAAGTTCACATAGTGACTGTGCTGGGGCCTTCTTGTGAGTAAAGAGGAATGGATGAACTCTGGAGCAGGGAGAGAAGCCTTTGAAGATAGTCACTCTACATTCTTCTCTTAATGGATAGCTCTTGAGCTTGCTGCTGCCTCACTGCTCTCTCTAGATGAGTTCAGTGCATCTAAGGGGATGATATTAAAGAGATCCATTGCCATCTCTCTGCTGACAGTAATAGAATGGCCCACTACTCTGTTTCCTCCCATTCTCTATTCTGTCAGTCCTCATATAAGGAGCTAACAGTTTCGTTTCAGTGTCTTCACTGTGGATATGCTGAGCTCAGCTGTGGGTCACAATAGAGGGGCAACAGCAGCCTTGAAGCCACTCTTAAAAAGAGTGGTGGTGTAATAGTTTCTCTTACAGGCTGTCCTCTCTGTTCCAGAGAGCTGTCTATTTCCTCTTCACTCCAGCAGCCCTAGCAAATAACCACTTGGGTGCGATGAACCTGAACACTGATCACAACTCCTAGCACCAGCAGGGAGGAGGAACAATGCTTAACAAACGTTCTATCTTGTGTTTTAGGGCATTACTGATTTCTGGTGCTCTCCCATTGTTTTGCAAAGAATATGACAACACTACACGGACGCTTGATGATCCAAAAACTACACTGATCTTTACAGGGGTTCTGTCTATTAATAGATAATTTGTAAGGTTTTGTCTCTTTTTCTTTAAAAAAAAATAATAATAAAGGAAACATTTCCCCCATTAATAAGGACTGAATTGATTTCTTATAATTGCTGACTTTTGGCCAATTTTTGAGGTTAAGGGATTGTCAGGCGCCTAATTATGAGTAAATCCTATTTGGATACTGGCTGCTTGGTGAACTGTATGTTAAACCCCTTTTTGTCCTTCTTGATGCCATCTCTCAGGTGACAGACCTGGCTTTCTGCACCTCTGGAGGGAACCCTGTGCTCCAGCCACTCTTACACAGTATCTGGCACCTGTAAGCCTTTTATTCCCCCTGGGACCTGTGACAACAACTGATTTAAAATGACTTGAAAACAGCATATTTAAAACAAAGTAGCATTTAATGGCCAAAGGGAACACAGCATTGAGGAAAATGTTTGACACAGCAGAGTCCTACATATATATTTCTTTACCTTACCTAAGCTTTTCTATCTAGCACAAGTAAGTCCAGTTTATTCCCATCTCTGGGTTATCAGAGCCATTCTGCTTGCTGCAGTCCCTGTCTCTTCGGCTTGGTCTACACTAGAAAATTAAATCTGCTTATATGTCACTTTGAGGTGTGAAAAATCCATGTTGTTGAGCGGTGCAGTTAAGTGACCTAACCCCCAGTGGATGCTAACTCCCTGGACAGTGCTAGGTCAACATAAGAATTCTGTCAACCTAGTTATCTCCTCTTTGGGAGGTGGATTACCTACGTTGATGGTAGGGGTAAGGCAGCTATAGTGTTTTAAGTGCAGACCTATCCTTTGTTTGTCTCAGTGTCCATGTCAGCTTCAATCTGCTGACAACCCTCTCAGCCCTCCTTCCTGAAGCCAGCATTTTACAGCTTTAGGATCCTCTTCGATCCTAGGTTTTGGTCTGGGAAGAATACTCATCGACAGACTATCTGGAGCTGGATGGGGTGTGGGGGTATTCCCAATCGTAGCTTCTCCATTGTTTCCACGAGGAGGAGCCTTATCTTTGTCCATTTTATTTTCCGTTGGGTTCTCCCCTTAGCCACTTCCTTTGATTTAACTCCTGGCAGTCAGGCGGGTTAAGAAAACAAGAAACTCCAAAACCCTACATATAATTCCCTCATTCTGCACAGGCACAAAATAGTTTGTGTAGTCAGTCCTTTTTGAAATGTGAAAGTTCAGTCAATCATAGTGTAAAGTGAGATTGGGTGAAATTGTTAATGATCTTGAGGCAATACATAAAGATTGTCTGAAGAAATGTAATGTCCCAAATGGAGAAGCAGTCTTTCTTAGAACCAGCTTCTCAGTTGAAGTGATGAGGTAAGCTGCTTTGAAAATTGTTGGTGGCAATCAAGTCTATGTAGGAGTCAAAAGTTACGAGTGCTTCCAAGATGATGATGAAAGTTGGTAAATTAGTTTGTTCTTAGTTTGAGGCTTAGGACAATTAAAGGTTGGTACTAGCATATCTAATATTTAGGTTGCAAGGTTCTCTGTTTGAGAGCTGCTGTTGGGAGATAACCCATATTGAACCATATAACACATACATTTTAATAAGTACATTACTTTTACCACCTGCTGAAGTAGTGTTGGAATAACTACTGACCTGAAATGAATGTATGCATTTGAAATAAATACTGCATGTCTGGATACAGACAGCAGTCTTTCATTTTGACATGCACATAGTCAAAGTAAATTAATGTTTAAAACCTGAACACTTTTAAGTTCAGCCAGAGAGTGCATTATCATAATCCTTCAGAAGCAATTTAAATAGAAATGCAGAGTGCTTTTTTTATCCTTTATTTACAGTATGTATAGATAGTTTTCAATATTAGTGAATAACCAGACTTATTTAAATTGGCAGTCTTCTTTTTTCTACTCTTCTGAAATGTCACTGTGAACGGTATTTGGTGAGGGATTTAGGAATAGTCCAGTCACTAAAGGATGTATGGATTTTGCATGGGAGAATTTAGCATCCACTTTGTGTACATTTTTATGCATCTCAAATAATTATTGCAAGAAGTCTGAGTGTTCCCTCCCCCCGCTTTTACCACAGTGCCTGAGGCTGCATAGTGCAGAGTCACTGCAGTGGGAGATGGCACTAGGGTACCTTGCTTGCTGCTCAGCAGCCTGGAATTAATTCCCTATTCTTCCTCCCCTCCCTCCCAGTTTATCCTTTCACTTGGAACAATGATTTCCTTCAGCCAGGTCCATGTAAATATTACTTTTGCTTTGGAGGATGGCCAAAGCCCTCTTGTGTATGCGTTTGGGCCTTAAGAGGGTAGGATGCTATATTTTGATCTTCATCAATAAAACTAGCCACAGATGTTGTAAAATTCACCCCAATGCTCACTACTTCATGGAGATGCAGGAAGAGCTATAGGTTACCCGATGGCAGGTAATTATTTTGAGTCTGTGGCTGGCAACTTTGCTGTCACCTGGCCGCTTGAACATACCTTTCTTTTCAGAAAATAATTTATAACAGTTGACATTAAAAGAAAGTAGCCTAGGAGTCCCAATTTCTACTACTTTATTTTGAATACTGAGGCCTATTACTGACTGAGCCCACTGCAACCTTTGTATTGTTTTTTTCTGAACTGTGGTGTTTGTGTAGCATTTCATCAGGTACCTACCATTCATGAAGACTCAAACCATGGAGAACTGTAGAGTACCTTAACCTAAAACATGACATGATAATGAAGTATTATGTCGTCACTGAGGGGAAAAAAGGTGAGGTTTTTTTACATTGTTAGCTTTCTTGATGTAAAATTCTAGTGGAGACAAAGCACATGTAGTTTTTACCTTGATCTAGCTAGTTGAGGTCAATCTTCAACAGGGATTTACCTGAATTAGCTACATTGAGGTAAAACTACATTGCCTTGTCCCTACTAAGACTTTACATGGTTCGGTATCTCTGTGTAAAAACACACCTCTTTTGCTGTGAAGAAAAATACTTTCATAGTAGTCTTTTTGTTAAGATTGAAGACAGCTTCCCATTCTAAGATCCATTTCTAAAACATTTGCCTATAGGGAGGGTAGAGGTTGATGGGGCGGGGGGGAAGAGAAGATAGCAAGAGACCTGCAAGACACTGAGAGGGAATGAAGGAGGTGATGCAGGGGTTGGGAGAGGTGAGATAAAAAAGGATGGGAGTAGGGAACTGAGGGAAGGATACAGGGACTGGGGAAGGAAATTGAGTTGTTTTTAATCTGTATTACACTTCAACATATTTTATTTGGAAAATTTCAAATGTTTAAACTGTTCAGGTGAAAATCTGGCCCTAGTACCTTTTGTGCTTTCTCTCATGAGGAGCTCCCCAAAAACATAAGCAAAGCTAGTATGTTATCCTCCTTCAAATCCCTCCTTTGCTATTAAGCCTACAAAAATCTTGACCAACTAGGCCACCAGTGTGCTAAGATTACTTCTGAAGATGCCAACCAATACTGTCTTATTGTTTCCTTGTGCTCCCCCGTCTTTCTGTCTGTATCAGCGTGGCTGTCATCTTTTATTTAGATTGTAAGTTCTTTGAGGCCGGGAGTGTCTTTTGTTTTATGTTTATATAACAACTAGCATGGTAATACAAATAAAAATATTGAAGTCAATGGAAGTTTTGCTCTTGACTTCAATGGAATCAAGTTTTCTGTGTGGATTAAAGCTTCTCCCCTTTCCTTTCATTCCCCTTCACTGTTCATAACTTCCACTTCCAACCTATGTAAAACTTCCTTCTCCACAACCGCTGTCATCATAATGAAGTCTGCAGTACTTCACCTTTCTGTGATAATTTTTTATAAGATCTGTTGGAGTTTATACACTAAACTACTTTAAACTTTTGGTGCTCATTCAAAATCTGGGGAATTGACCAACTGTTGACGAGAAAATGTTAACGGTGGGTGGGTGTTTGTCATCCAATTAACAACCAAAAATATTTCAATTTCTTTACCAAAAAGGTACACCTTTAAAACATATATTGGAATACCTGAAAATGAACAATTAAGGAACAGAGTCAGTTCCCCACTTCCACATAATCCTTCATCACTCATTATCATCATATCTGACTTATGCCCATCCAATTTTAAGGTTTCGACATAAAATTTGCAGAAATTTATTCATGGATCAAAGATCAAAATAACATTACCTGGAGATGGGAAAATGTAATTTTTTTTATTCACAAGACCAATTTCCAATATGAGTACTAACAGAGCTTGGAAACAGCTGATACTATTCACTGTACCACCACTTCTCTGAAGGTACTATTTTCTCTAGAGTCTCAACTTACTTTTTAAAATGAAAGTCAGTCTCTCTCTCATGGCTGTAAAGAAATTCTCAAAAATGTGAACTGAAAACTGAAGCAGTAAAGGGTTTGTAGAGAGGCTGGAATGGTAGCATGTGAACTGCCCATTCGTCTTAGTGAGGGATTAACTCTCATGACCAGCAGTGTTTTAAATGTCAACAGTACCTATTTCATTCCTCATGTAAGAAAGTAGAGAGAGAACTGGAGATCTGCACAATTTACTGTGATTGAAATCTCACCTTGACACAAGTAGGTGCCATTTTAGAGAGATCCCCACTTATTTTTTTTCCATATCGAGGAGCCCAGTGGCAAATTCAAGCCTTATTGAGTGGAGCTGAGCTCCAGTAGCCCTTTGGAGCCACATAATCATATTTTAGATATCTGGACAATCGACTGTGAACAATATCTGTTTTTGGCAACTCGCAGAGGGAGAGCTTATTTTGTGTGCAGAGCTTGGAAGAGTACCACCACATTTTTTCCAAACTGACTCCTGAATACTAACATGTAGGAAACATTGCTCATTACAAAGGTATTCATGAGGTAGTTGCTATTTAACAGGGGTGGCCAAATTGTGGCTCGCGAGCCACGTGTGGCTCTTTTACAGTTAAAGTGCGCCTCGTGGCGCGTCCTCCCCTCACCCCCCCTTCTCCTCCTACGAGACTGGGGAGTGGAGAGCTCGGGGCTTCTGCCCTGTGGCAGGGTGGTGGGCTTAGGAGCTTCTAACCGGGATGACAGGTGCCTGCTGAGAGTGAGGGCAGAGACACAATTTAATGTTTCGTCCCCGCCAACAGCTTGAGTCATGCCTCCCCCCCCAGGCATGCCACCCTCTTATCCTCAGTGGCCCCTCCCTGCAGCTCCCAAGTTTTAGCTCCGGATGGGGAGGCAGCAGCAAACAGGTGAGAGCTGCAGGGAGGGGCCACTGCTTTAGCTCTGTGGGGAGAGGCAGTGGCCCTCCCTGAAGTCTCACTGGTTTGCTGCTGAGTCTCCCCATGATCTCAGCTCCCAGCTTGCTGGCTCCAGCAGCTGCCGTGCAGGGAGAGGGCCTGGCAGCACTATATGACAGAGAAGAGCCAGCAAACTCTGGAAAAAATCTCCCCTGCCACATGTCACCTCTACTTTTGCCCAGTGGGATGGGGCCTCGGGGCTTCAGCCCCACGGGGTGTCCCTGCTGAGGTTTGGGGCTTCAGCAGGGCAGAAGCCCCACACACCGGCAGGCACAATCTGTGCAGCTGGAGTCCTGAGACCTCCCTCCTCTCAGAGCTGAAGCCCAGAGCCCCGGCAGGTGCGTCCCGGCTCAAACTTCAGAAGATTGTCGTATGTGGCTCAGAGGGTCAGTAAGCTATATAATGTCGTTGAATACAAACTTGAAAATACTGCACCATATAAACAACATGCTTCAGAACAGATCAATCGTTCATTAAATGTTCTTCTCCAGCATGCTACGTATCATTTACTCCATTTTGAATCAACAGGCTACAACCAACAGCATATTTCCATTCATGAACAAAACAAGGGACAGTTAAACCAGGTGAACAGTGTAAATTGGGTGGTGTTAATGAGTGACAAGGTTATATCCAAGGGAGAACTGGTTGGATCCTTTCACTGTTAATTTTCAGATGTGTTCTGATGCTTTATTAAAGACATGGAAGTTTTGTGAAATTGTAATATTATTTTGGGGCATGAGTTTGACTCCATCAAGATGCGCTTTGGGTTTTAGCTCTTCTACTGAAGTTTTGTGAGTAGGCATTATACTTGTGAGCAGGTTAGTCTGTGTTTTTCTTGTATAGTACTTTTAAATGAAACAGCTATTCAGTGTTAACATTTGATTTATTTCATATATCAGATGAAAGTAAACTTTCCATCTGTTTATGGAAAATAGGTTGCATTTAATTCAAACGGCATCATTTTCTAATTGGGGCTCATGCACTATGTTGTGTCCTGCAGTTAGTTATACATGCACTACAGGAATTCTTGGAATGATAGAACATTAGAGCCTAGAGTAAGAAATCAGGAGCCAAGAATTCTCCTGATTTTTCAGATCTGGCTCTGCCACTGACTCCATTGTGGCCTTGGGCAAGGCGCTTAGTTGGAATTTGAAGTAATTTGTTATAATACCATAAAGATTAATTTTTAAATGTCGATTTTAAGTCCACTGTTAAATTAACTGATAATATTGTTTTGAAAATTAAATTCTAACTTGTTTATGTTTACGTGATCTTTTCTTACAGTGGTATCTACTTGGGCTTGAATTTTCTTGGCTATAATTTGCTTCATGGAGCCATCTGTCTTTCAGTTTATAAATGTTGTTTTATTTACATGTTGTAATGACTTAATCCCTAATCAGTGGTCATCAGTTGTGTGTGGGGCTTCATTTAGGCACAGGGTCCAGGCATGCAAAGCTCATTGCAATATTGAGCTTGTACTATTTTTGTAATTAGATGAAGAGGTTAGGATATCTTGCAAACAACACTGCCGTTTTCCTTTGTGCTCTCTGTTTGTCTGTGTAAAACCAAATATAGTTGCTTGCCTCAGAGTTGTTGAGAGGATTAATTAACTAATATTTGTATAGTGCTTTGAAAAATATATTAAGTGCTTTCTATTAAAAATCAATACAGTTTAGGTCTTTTAAATGGGATAGTTTAACATATTTTGGAAAAAATATTTTTTTTCAAAAACTTAACATTTTTAGCCAATTTCTTCTTTTTTCTTGACTTCAGATGTCCTATGCATTTGAACAATTAATTTTCTTTTGTACAATTGAAAAAAAACATTACTAAGAGGAAGAATATAAACTGAACCATTGTATTTTTCTCATGATAGTTGTTTTTGAGTTTACTGCAACTATTTTATGTACTTTTTTTCTGAAATGCCAGATAATGGTCACTACAAATACATAATTGTTAGTATCTGCCTATGGAATAAAATTTCTGCACAATAGTAACGGAGTTCTCTGTTTAATAAATGCCACTCGCTGTGTCTTTGCCATGGTCTGGCAAGCATGACCTACATTAAAAGGACCCTGTGGGTCTGTCTGGTCATCATTGTCTGCTTAGTTTCTTGTCAGCCTCCACTTTTTTGGGAAAGTTTTGGTACCATTGTAGTTTGCAAATGAATGGTGGCCAGCTGAAGTAGAATGAGGGAATTAGATCACCCTGATTTAAATCCTGGTAAAAGGCTCATCAATGGTTCATTTTTAGACACACCTCTGTCTTTAGAATTGGGGAATTAGGAGTGTATTTAATTTTATTTTACTTAGGGTTGGCATGCTATGGATTGTTTTCATAGAGTCCATGTGAATGTTCCTATCCACAGTTCATATTCCAAATCTAGTTTAAGGAGTCCAGTGTCAGTAAATTATCAGGGCTGGTCTACACTGGCACTCTACAGCGCTGCAATTTTCTCATTTGGGTGTGAAAAAACACACCGTGAGCGCAGCAAGTTTCAGCGCTGTAAAGTGCCAGTATAGACAGTGCACCAGTGCTGGGGAACTACGCCCCTCGTGGAGGTGGGTTTTTTTTGAGCACTGGGAGAGCTCTCTCCCAGCTCTGCCGCAACTACACAAGCCACATTAAAGCGCTGCCAGTGTGGACTAGCCCTTAGAAACCCCCTCAAGTTCACTTCCCAAGCCAGCAATGTGAGTATTTTCCTAGGATCAGGAGCGACTGTCTCCCATTTTCTTCTTCAGTGGCAGCAGTTTGCTGTGATGGGAAAAACTCCCCCCCCCCCCCCCAAGGTTTTGGCAGTTCCTGAACTAACCAGTACTCTTGAATTTGGAATGCTGCTGAAACAGATTGTACAGTTTGTCCTGCATAATTTGTATTTACTTTTCTTGATATCTAACTTGCTTAATAGTTAAAAGGTTAAGTAGTTCAAACAGTAAGAAAAAACAGTGTGTTGTGTCAGTTTTCAACTTCTGCTATCAATAAATCATTGCTGCAGCCTCTTTATCAGTTGTTTGCACCAAAAAATAAAGCCTGTTAGAATTATGTCTGAGAGGACCATCTGCTACAGTTCCCAGTGTTGTCTGTGTGATAAGGGATAAGCTGTGTAAACACTGGTACCACAAAAAAGGCAGGCCCCATTTAGGGAGGGAAAAGTATGATTTGGGTTGATAACTGCCACAGAAACTCAGGGCACTTTTTCTCAAAGTCTGTCAGGGCAGAGGAGCAATATATTTAACTGGAAACCCCAGAAGTAGGCTTATTAGCCTGACTTGGTCTTCAGACTAACTTCTACAGTTATCTTAATTGTTTGAACACCTACACACAGAAAATATGCCCCTCTTTCAGTGGAATTACAAAGTATCATAGATTTTTCATATAGTGGAAACCTTTAAAACATAAAATTTGTTTCCGTTAAATTTATCTCTTTTTGCAGATTAAATACGATTTGAATGAATGATTTTATGGATGTTAAATTTCAGTTTTTCCCAAATCAGTCCATTGGTCAATTTGGCATGACTAGTAGGCCCATGTAACCAAAAACTGCCAAGGAGACAAGTTTCCTTACGAAATCGGTAGCTGTTCCTCTGACCCTATCTATCAGGTGTCTTGGAACCCTTGAAAGGACTTTCAATAGCACCACTGGTCTAGATCCCAGGGAGAAGTCCTGAACTTTTTATTATAATGATCTTCTGAATGAAGACATGCGTTTTACATCTGAATATGGCAGGTTTGGGGTCAGCTACGTATTTTCAGCAGGACTGAATTCCAGATTGAGGGTCTGTCTCCAATACTCTGGCTCAGATTCCTGTCAGCTTCACCCTCAGAATAATTAGCCAGTGTCCAGAGTGCATCAGTGAAGGTGGGGGAATAGGATGTCTCTAGTCTAACTGGAACCCAGATCATTTAGCGCTTTAGTCTCCTGCACCTTGGCTCTCATCTGGAAGTGAACTGGCAACCAGTGCAGAGCATGGCGCATATTTGAGATACATCTTCTTTAACTAAAAGAGAGACAGCTGGAGCTTTCTGTGTTAACTGGAGTCTGAGCAGCCACCTATTTAAGTTTAGCTCTAGGTAGAGCACATGGAAATAGTCCAGTTTTTGAGGTGACTGAGATATTGGGCAAGATCTGTATTGAAAAATGGTTGAAATCTCTTTACCAGCTAAATACTGATTAAGGCCATTGCTGTCATCTGTTAATCTAAGAGAGGGGAATCTACTAAAGCCATGAGATTGTGGATCATTTTGACAATACGTGGTTGAGCGGACTTGACTGAGGAAGCTGTATTTATTTTGGCCATATTTTTAAAATGTTTTCCCCGAATGCCAGGAAGCATTGCATCAGTCTTTTATGTAGGTACTTATTTGGCCAATATCTCAGTAGTATGAGTACTTCATGCAGATTGGGATTTGTCGGTTAGCTTTTTATTGAAATCCATGTCTTCAGTAGACATTGGAAGACCAAAAAACAAGGACCACTGAGGAGGAGACAGAGCTGAGCATCACTGTATTGATACTACAGCCTATGCGTCATACATGTATTGGACAAGAGGGATGATGAGACTTCTCCATAACTGAGAGCTCAAAGACTGGAAGTGCTGTTGCTCAAAACTAATCTGATTTCTCAAAGAATGAAGGTAGCCACCTCAAGGAGAATCAGTCTTTGCCTAGATCAGTGGTTCTTGAAGCCGGTCCACTGCTTGTTCGGGAAAAGCCCTTGGCAGACCGGGCTGGTTTGTTTACCTGCTGTGTCCGCAAGTTCGGCCGATCGTGGCTCCCACTGGCCGCGGTCCCCCACTCCAGGCCAATGGGGGCTGTGGGAAGTGGCGCAGGCCGAGGGTTATTCTGCTCATGAATGAGTATATACGGTACTTGAACATTGTCCTGTTCTGTTCATGCCCTTTGAATCCTCTAGCACTGGGCTAGGTGGATCATTGGTCTGACTCACTATGGCCGTTCTTATGTTATGACTGAAGTCTAAAACATTTGAAGGATGTCATGCTTCTGAAATTAGTCGATTATCACCGTTTCATTGAATTTATGCAGAAAGGGAAAGTTACTGGGTACTAGTTGGAAGGCCCACTGCTTCTAATAATCTGTGAGGGGTAAGGATTTATTTCACAGGTAGGAACTTTCTATGCCAGGTTTAACTATTTTCCCCACTGCAGATTCAAATAGACTCCACACTTTCAGTATGTGATAGGAGTGGGGTCAAAACTGGACATGTGACGCTCCTTTTGGCTTACTCCTGAGGGCATTCTGTGGCAAAAAATTAAATTATGCGCACAATATTTTAAAATGCTGCAATTTTTTGTCAATAAACAAATGCAGAGGCTCTGGCATGGCAGTGGGGAGCACAGGCCACTGACTGCACAAAGGTGGAAGATCGCTCTGCAGCCTCCTCGCCCTGCGGGCACAGACATGGTGGTGAGGCTGCACCTGACCCTGACACAACACTAGGCCTGGGTCTGCCCCAGAAACACCCTGGGACCCTTCCCCTCTGTGCTAGGTACGACAGGTGTGGGTCAGACAGGCTCAACCAAGCAGGATCCAAGTGTGCATGGGCTCAGTGTCGGGGGATCCAGGTCTGGGGTGAGAGGATTCTGTGTGAGACAATCTGGATGCAGGCAGCTCAGTGGGGGGGTCTAAGTGTGGGGGGATCTGGATGCACATAGGCTTGTTTGGGGCGGGTACAGGTGCAGGGGCAATGGGACTCTACAGGGGCTTCCAGGTGAAAGTGGTTGGGGCAAGGGTTCTGGGTGTGGGAGTCTCAGCACGGGGGTCTGGGTGCTGGGGGACTGGTGCTTGGTGGGGTGGAGTTTGGGTGTGGCTAGTTGGCGGTCAGTGGCGTGGGAGCTCAGGGGAGTGGGGCTCGTCAGAGTGGGGGTTTGAGTGTAGGGAGCTCAGTGGGGGGATGGTTTGGGTGCAGGGGTGGGGGTCTGGAGACGAGGTATGGGTGCACCAGATGCAGGGGTTGAGGTTCGGTGCGGTGGGTTTCAGGTATTGAGGGCTGGGGGGGGGGTTCTGGATGTACGAGGTGAGGCTTGGCAGGGTATCTGGGTATGGGAGGTCTGGATGCATGGGGATTGAGCGGATGTGAGAGCAGCTCCCCATATGTTGACCCCTCCCCATGGAGCTGAGGAGCGATGGTGGCAGGGGAGGATGCTGAGCTTCCTGCAGCTGGGGAAGGTTTCTGGAGGGGGTCTGACATAGCCCTAGCCACTCCTTGCAGGGTAAGAGGAAGTCCCTTCCTCTCCTGCCTCCAGCCCAGCTGGGATTAGCAGCTGATCCCGGGTCAGGATAGGAGCCACTGGCTGGGGTGTCCCCAGCCCTGTGGTGATTTACCTCTCTGCTGGCTGCTCCGGATTCCTGAAACAATGTACCTGCGCAGCTAGGGAGTGGTGCGTGACTGCTCTTGCAGCTTCCCTTTGTTTCCCTGTTAGTAATTTTTCTGAGGGGAAGCAATGAAATCTGCGGGGGACATGAATTCTGTGCAAGCACAGTGGTGCAGAATTCCCCCAGAAATATTGGCTCCCTGATATGGCAGAAGATATTCCCAGTGGAGCGGAGTAGGGCAATTGGGAGGGAAAAAAGGCAGATAAATCTGTTCAGGTGTTTCCTCTAGTAGTGTTTGTTGCTACCACTACTTAGTAGCCTATCTCAAACTCTTTGGAAGAGGGGGAAAAAGAGATTCTTGTTTTTGTTTTTTCTGAGGGTATTTCCCTTTTTGTGCAGCCCTTCCTTGAGAAGATGGAGGAAGTGGGCACATTAACTCAATCTTCATCATACAGAACTACTTAAACAAAGCTGATTTCAGTCCAGTTAATAGACTATAGCAAAAACAAGGTGTGTCTGACATACTTCATGGAAACAAAAACTAAGATCAGGACCTGGGAAAAGTGACAGATCAATTGGGGAAATTGGATAAGAAACAAGAAAATTGCTATTCTCCTGGCTGAAGCCGAAACACTAATTATATACAGTATGCAACTGGGAGACAAGAAAACTTGGCAAATGTACATAAGTATTGTAATTATAAAGTTAGAGAACTTTTTAAGAGTTTGAGAGTGACAGTTACTGTTAGGGGAGAGCTCAATTGAAAAGAAGTCTTTTTTTCCCCCCAAATGTATGGAGATTGCTTTCTTCCTCCCATGAAGAGCTATTTTTTTTTCTTTTTCTTTTTTCTGTCTGCTTAGAGACCTCCATGATTGATACACTTGCTGTTGGGCTGGAGTAATTGGCAGAGATTTGTCCTCTCTTAATACTTTAGCAGGGTAAAAACATATATAAAAACTTTTTTGGAGGAAAGGAAATTGAAACCGAGGGGCATACTACATATGACATTAGTTTTAGTCAGAGTGGAGTTGGTTAATAGGACTCTAGCTATACAGTGGAATTCCCTGCTTTTTCATGGTCATTGCCAGAAGGATATAAATAGCTAGCCTTTGCTATAGTGCAATGTATGTATATGTAGGAAGTGGTGACAAGTTCATCCTTGGTCTAATTCTACTAACATGAAGGGATTTAGATCAGGTGCAACGAAATAGGCTCAGAGAATTTAAGCTCTTGCACCATGTCAGCATCAGAATAAGAATAGTTTACTAGTTCTGTTATGTGGATGCATTTATAAATTTTGTTTAAAATACCCATTTAGTGTATTGTCTTTATTAACCAACATTTGGTAAACTATCAGGGGGTAGCTGTGTTAGTCTGTATCTACAAAATCAACAAGGAGTCTGGTGGCACCTTAAAGACTAACAGATTTATTTGGGCATAAGCTTTCGTGAGTAAAAACCTCACTTCTTCGGATGCATCCGAAGAAGTGAGGTTTTTACTCACGAAAGCTTATGCCCAAATAAATCTGTTAGTCTTTAAGGTGCCACCAGACTCCTTGTTGATTTTGTAGATACAGACTAACACAGCTACCCCCTGATAGTTTACCAAATGTTGGTTAATAAAGACAATACACTAAATGGGTATTTTAAACAAAATTTATAAATGCATCCACATAACAGAACTAGTAAACTATTCTTATTCTGATGCTGACATGGTGCAAGAGCTTAAATTCTCTGAGCCTATTTCGTTGCACCTGATCTAAATCCCTTCATGTTAGTAGAATTAGACCAAGGATGAACTTGTCACCACTTCCTACATATACATACATTGCACTATAGCAAAGGCTAGCTATTTATATCCTTCTGGCAATGACCATGAAAAAGCAGGGAATTCCACTGTATAGCTANCGTGAGTAAAAACCTCACTTCTTCGGATGCATCCGAAGAAGTGAGGTTTTTACTCACGAAAGCTTATGCCCAAATAAATCTTAGTCTTTAAGGTGCCACCAGACTCCTTGTTGATTTGGTAAGCTAGAAGACTTGGGATATTGTGAAGATAAATATAAATATAAAAAGTTTATACTCTGGAGCTGTAAACTTTGAGCACTATATTGGTGGATAAACTGGTGATTTGGTTAATGATGAAGTCCTTAACAATTCTGACAGAATCTGGTTTCATGAGCTAAAGCCGCTGTAACTGAATTATATATGGAAAATATCATAGACTATGCTTGCCTTGTCTACTATATATATTTCATAATTTAGGACTTAATGTATTTTGGTCCCATTTTCTTTCATATAGGAATTGAATTACTACTTAAATCATCTCTGTTATGATTTGGTGCAAATTGCATGTGTGTTATGACCAAATGGGGTCTGTTTCTTCTCTATAAGAGAAAAGTGCCTTGAGTGGTGTATCTTTTCTCCTGTATTGCTATACTAAAACATTAAATAGTAGAAGAAAACTTTTATATGACAAATGTTTTAAGTGTAGATTTTTCAATCTATTCTCTCATCTCAAGTACTAATGGTGAGCTTGAAAGTCTTTCTGCCTGCCACAACCTGAACACAAGTTTTTCTTTTGCAATATTTCTGAATGTCCTGAATATGCAGGGAGCTGTGTTACCTTCTTTCTACTGCTTTTCAGTGCAAGTAATAATTTTTTTTAAAAAAGAAATGGAAGCTTAAGTGCAGGTCTTGGCACGTAAGTGAATGGTGGAGCTAATTTTTGACATTTAAAAAGTCTACACAGGGGTTAACAAATTGAGACCTTATATAGTTTATACTTTAAAAGCATTTCACTTCTGCCTTCTCTTCACCTTTCTCTATGGAAGGGAAGGAGATTCTGAAATGCCTTAATGAAATATGCAATAATCTATATCAGGGATCAGCAACTTTTGGCCCGCGGCCTGTCAGGGAAATCTGCTGGTGGGTCGGGACAGTTTGTTTACCTGCAGTGTCCGCAGGTCAGCTGATCGCGGCTCCCACTGGCTGTGGTTCACTGTTCCAGGTCAATGGTAGTCATTAACTAAAACATTACTGTCCAGAATATGAACACCAGAATAATCTTGGGCCGAAGTAATGAGCACAGAGTAGTGAGATCATATCTGTTTTGCACATTCAGCATACACCCTAAAGCTAGTTGATTGCTGGCTCCTCCTAAATATCAACCTTGTTAATTTTAATTTAGAATTTAAAGGGGAAAACATGTTTCTTATATGCGAGTGCAACAGTGTACTCAGTGCGGTACAGGACATGGAGAAGACATTGTCCCTTACCTAAGAGGCACAGAAGACATCATCCCGCATACATAAATGGGTATTGTCAAGGAAAGAGAATCTGTATGTACACTGCAGCAGTTTTGGGCAATTTTTAAAGTACAGTCAAGGGGGAAGGTATAACAAATATCAAGTAGTAAAAAAGTGGCATTGAAACACATTTTAATATGGTTAAATGTGGAGGCTGCATCTTTTTAACAACTAATACCAAACTTGGGCAGTTCACTCCAAAGCGCCTGACAAGGCTTTTCCCAGCCAGTTCTCAGCTGGCACCAGTGACTCTAGATGTACAATAAACCTGAGAGTGGCTGTGAAGGCTGTGCTCCCTCTGCACAGTCAGGCCTGCCACAGGTCCCTCAGTGAAAGCCATCTGATGATTGGAGAAAGATGAGATCATGGGAGCTGCAAGCTGCTCCAAATATACATGTAACCCTTCACTCATGCCAAATGAGTGCCCATTGACAATGCCCAAGCAACCCCACTAGGTTTTAGTGTGTTCATTTGGACCTTCCAAACCCACCAACCACACTGGAATTTACCAAAATTGGGACAGTTGTAATTTAACCCATCCCTTGTCAGCACCAGACTTGCTGAACACTGAGTGGATGGTGAGAAAACTCATCTAGCAGTTCACCAGTTTTGTCACATCCGGGGGGGTGGGAGGGGACTCTGACCAGACCCCAAAACTTGTTGATCAGCTGAACCCCCAGCACCTAGCAGTGCAAAAATTTTGAAAGATTGAGTTGAGGTGTTTGTTGGTAATCCAGCCTTTTGTAAATTGTATTTTTAATTCCCAAACAAATATAGTGTGTTTTCCTTACAATACTAGCTCCTATAACATGTCTATTAAAATATACCAGCTAATTGGTTGTGGGGGGGGGAGGGAGGAACGTGTTCAGAAATAATGTTATGTTAGTCTTCATGGTTGGGAATTTGGAATCTGACTGAGGACTAGCATTTTCTGTATAAACTAAATATTGGTTGGGAGTGGAGATTTCAATTTTGGAACTTGTGCTAATGTCTTTTCTATAATTCATGACAAAGGTCTTTCGAAACTACGTTTTTTATCAATTATATGTTAAATAGATTATGCCACAGGATTTACTCCTTTCCAGAAAATGCCTTAGGCAGCTTAGCAGGGAGTCTCTCTTTAGCAATTCCACACAAAGGATTGTATGGTTTTCATAAATATATAATAAATTACCTTTCTTATTTGAAAAATGCCATTACTTAAATAACAAATTAGCCTTAAAGAGTTCATTTTTAGTGCAGCTTGTCTCAATAGTTCTTTAAGATCTTGGAGTAACTACATTTGAAGAAGGTTATAAAATCAAGTAACAATTCTCATGTTATAGGAATTTCCCCCTTTTTTGGTACACATTTCTTCAAGGCTGATGTCACTTTTGTTTTTCAATTGAACTGTCTAAATCTTGATCTCCTTTACTTAGGAGTGGTCAGACAACGACCGCATATAAGCTGCTGCTGGAAATGTTGTATTGATGCCTTTTTAACAGCATGCCATCATATTTCTGACTAATACGTTGCCAGTGTGTTTAAAGCACCCAAAGTTGTTGAGGACTGTGCAACAATTATAAATATCTCCTGCACTTTTGGGAATGAGGCATAAATGGCTTTTTTACTAGAGGGCTGCTCTCCTCTCTTGCATCACCACAGCCCAAATTGTTTTATAGATAAATAGCCAATATCCTCGTTAATTTTGAGTTGAATAAATATTTACTTAAATTAATAATGTTACTGGCTGTTTGAAGGAATTGCAATGCCCTAGCGAGAAAAGACAGCCTCAAATTAATTCTATTGGATTGTTGTATTAAACACAGTTTAAATACCAAAATGATTCATTGGTTTTAAAATGTAGTTCTCTCATTCTAACCAGATATAGGTTCACGTACATTGAACGTCTGTGTTTAATAACGCCAAGAATTACTCAATAATATATGGCTTTAACAAGACAAACTTTTGTCCCCATAGCTCAATTTCAGAGAGAAACTACTTGATTTGGAACACATGACAGCTCCTAGTCTTACCTGTCTTTTTTTCCCCCTCAACAATCATCAGTCTTGGGGATTGTTAGGTCCATATCTTGTATGCAGCAGAGGTTGCTCTTCAGAGTTAAAACACCTGAAATACAAAATAATAATGAGAGCTTTTGCGCCCCACTGTCTGACAGCCAGCTGGTTGAAGTAGTAATGATACACTTTTGATTTAGTTTGATATTGGAAAATTAATATTTGGAATATAAATCTCCAGCTGTCTACCATCTGACTTGTCATCTCTCAGCAGCAAATATCTTCTCATGTAGGACAAAGGGGTTTAGAAAAATGAATGTTTTGGTTTTTAACTTGGTATTGCTATATACCAATGCTAGGAGCCTGGGTAATAAACAAGAGGAATCGGAATTGCTCATTGATGAGCATAAATTCAATTGATGTTGGTATTATTGAAACCTAGTGGGATGATTTACACTATTGGAATGTTAAAATCAATAGTTATAAGCTATTTAGGTAGGATCAAGTGGACATATGGGGAGGAAGAGCGGCACGTTGTCAAAATGGCATTATTTGTTTCCGAGTCACTGATAACAAGGAAGAACATTATCTTGAATGCTTTTGGGTCAATGTCCTAACAAATAAAGCACAAAATGGGGTATTTATTAGCTGGTGTCTGCTACCGACCACCAAATCATGCAAGGGAAGAGAATGATCACCTCCTTACACACTTATCTATAATGTGTGTGTGGGCGGGGAGGACTGCACGGTCATAGGAGACTTCTTTTTGAGGGACAGATGCTGAAGGTCTCATGCTGACAATACTAAAACATTCTTGGAATTTCTAAACTTTATAGATAATATCTTAACTCAAAAAGTGTTGAAGTCAACACAGGAATTCTTTATTAGACTTCACCTTAATGGATAAAGAGGAACAGAACTAAAAAATTAATGTTAGCTTAGCTACAAGTGATCATGACTTGATCACATTTATAATGTTTGTGCAAACATAATAAAGTCCAGACCAGTAATATATATAGTTGGTGTTTTAATAGGGCCAATTTCACAAAACTGAAAATAATTGAGTCAGATCAGAATAATTTAAGAACACCTTACTAGTGTCCTCAAAAGCTGCAATCCCACGATTGAGAAAGAAGGCCATATTAGTTTAAAAAACAGACCCGGTTTAGAGAGAGAAAGAAGGCAGCTAGAAAAAATAATAAAATAACAAATGGAAGAAATGGGAGATTGATCGTAATGAATATTAATTAGAAACTGCGAATTTTAGAAATTGATAAGAGAAGCAAAGGGATACAAAGAGTAATCTATGACCAGCAGAGTTAAGGAGACTAAAAAGTTTGTGTATTGGGAACAAAAATAATCCTGACAATGGTATTGGTCTACTACTAGAGGGAAATGATAGAATTATCAATAATAATGCAGGAAAGGCAGAACTGTTTATTAAATATCTGCTCTGTGTTTGGGGAAAAAATAGATGATATTGTCTCATCATATGTTGATAATTCTTTGCATTTCACGAGCATCTCTAAAGGTTATTAAACAGTAGCTACCTAAATTAGACAGTTTTAAATCAACAGGTCCAGATAAGTTTATTCCAAGAGTTGTAAAAGAGCTGGGTGAAGTGTTCGCTGGACCATTAATACTGATTTTCAATAAGTCTTGGAGCACTGGAGAAGTTCCGGAAGACTGGAAGAAAGCTAATATTATACCTTCGTGTCTGTCCCACAGAAGTTGAGACCTGATATTGCTAATTCACTAAAGCTAGGTCTACACTGGGGGGGGATTGATTTAAGATACACAAATAGCGTAGCTGAATTCGATGTATCCGAGCCGACTTACCCCGCTGTGAGGGCAGCGGCAAATCAACCTCCGCGGCTCCCCCGTCGACGGCGCTTACTCCTACCCGCGCTGGTGGAGTAGGCACATCGATTCGGGGATCGATTGTCGCGTCCCGATGAGACGCGATAATTCGATCCCCGAGAGATCGATTTCTACCTGCCGATCCAGGCGGATAGTGAAGACAAGCCCTAACTCAAATGGTAGAGACCTGTATTTTTGGAATAGAAGGGGATTGGTAATGGCTCTGCAAGTAGTGTGTGATTTATTTTGTAATTATATCTTTACAAATCATATTTATTACATCCTCTTACTGTTCTTAGTCATTTTAACAGTATCTCATTCTGGTTTATCAGTGTATTATTTTAATACATAGGTCACAATAGTTTATGAATTGTCAGTCATACCTCTCTACCTTATCAAACTAAAAGGCAAATTCCTATACCAGTATGCTTAATGTAGGGCCCTTTATATTCAAACAATACCTTTAAACCAGAAATTCTTCTTAAAATGGCTTTGAAAAGTCTACATTGTTCTAAATTTATTTACTCCTTGTGTACTAGTGTTGAGGCTGTAGCAAATGTTTGTGGTTGACATTGTTGACAAATGCTTTGTAATCGAAACGTTAACGCAATCTTACTGTGGCATGAATGGTATTGTTAAAATAGGCTTAATAAATGTTAGATTATTCTATCTAATCAGAAGCTTTTGTTCATAAAATGCAAAGAAATCAGTTTAGCATGTTTGTCACTTGAGAAAATGCTTATGGTTTAATTTCCTTCACAGTGTTCTAAAGGCTTTACAACAAGAAAAGATAAGTTGATCTTCATTGTATATTTTTAACCAATTTGCTGTGCTCATTATGAAACATTCAATAAGCTTGTGAGATGTTAAAATTTCAATGGCGAGAGAAATGGACTTTGTTCAAGGGAAGAAAATATCCACCCTTGTAACACTCTCACACACAAACATAGTATATTTTGGTTTATGATTAATAATTTTCTTTTTAGGCTGATTTCAGTTTAACTTTGCTTCTATTTTAATGATTTAGAAGAGCTCGCAGCAGAGCTGTGTGGAGAATGGAAATTCGATTTCATGGAGGATTTTGAGATTTCCAGATTTGCTTTCATTCTAATTATGAATTAAACACACAATTTGTTTACTTCTCTGCAAAATTTATTTTGGGTAGATCAAAATGTTTTGCTTTGATTTAGACTTTAAAAAATTGTATTGTATAATATAATGCAACATTTAAAAAAAAAGTCATTTCTAAAGAAAAGAATCAAAATGTTTCATTTTGAACATGTCAAAATGGAATGTTTCAACTCTGTAAGAACTCCCCCCCCCCCCTTTTCAAAATGAAATTTCAGCAACATCAACACGATTTCACAAAGCATTTTTAGATCTTGACAGAACGGCATTCTCTGATAGAAAATGGTTCTGTCGAAGTTTTTCTGAACATCTCTAGTATCAAACCATATTGATATACATTGATACAGAACTTGTTAATAAAACATATAAAGAATAGAATATAGTTTGGCTTTATTAAGTACCCTTTTTTCTTTAGACTTCCCCAAAGTACGTTGTTTTGCAGAGCAGGTTTATAAATTAGTACTGGAGTGAGGCAAATAAAGTGGAGCTATTGCATACATATTGCATACCGTAAATTGTATGCAGTCTTGGATCCTGCTTTTGCCATGTGATCCACTAATGGGAACTCTTACACATGGATGGCATACCTTTTGAAGCTCATTGGCATGCCAAATAAGTGAATGGGTGGATCTTCATTTTCAATTCCTGTTGCAAGATTGGGATATAGGATATTAGAATTTGACCATTGAGGGAGACAATTACAGCGTACACTAAACTTATGTCCACTCATTAAAAAGTGATAGGAGATTTCTAATTTCCCTTTGGTCAGTCACCAGATGCCAAAAGAAGGGTACTTCTGTTTGATACTTAGTCTGAATGGCAAAACCTTCAGCAGTAGTGTCAGTCTTGTTGCTGAATGAATGGAAGTGGGATATGAATCTATGAATAGCTATTTCAGGTATTTACTGTTGTATGCAGAGCTACCTATGATCTCAAGGGATGGGAACTTGTTTTTCTTAGCTTAGTTTTCCAAAAATGTGTGGAGTTTTTAACTTTACTAATACAGCATCTTCTGTTTGAGGATTTTCAGATCCTCAGGGTCATCCATTGCTAGAATGATTCCCAGCAATATTGGTGATTTAGGTCAAATATGGGTCAATTTACCCAGTGTTAGTCAAAGTTCTTTTGCCTCTTTGTGAGGTAAAGGAAGCTGCAGTCTGCTGAGAATCTGTGAGGCAGTTGCCTACAAGTGAGTCCTTGTTCCTTTACACAGCAATAAATTTACCTTGGATCACCAACTATGATGTGTTTTGAAAGGTGGTTTGAATATAGCAGTTCACTAAACTGTAATTTCCTTTAGTCTTGGCTCTGACTTACTGCCTGTAAATGCTACGGCATTTTAGTCTAGATTACTGGAAGAGAATGAGCAGTGAGTTTTCCTACCTCTAAAATGGATTTCTGTGATTTGGATACAACAATCTTATTGGTAACCCAAATAAATAGTTTTTAATTCTGATTCTTAATACGTTACTAGTTTTACTTCTGGGGAATTCTCTACCAGGCTTGCATACTACTCCAGGAATTTTAGTTGGGGTAATCAATTGACTTGTCTCTTCGATTGATAGTGATTTACCAGTGACCCTGGGAGAGTGGTAGGCTTACTAGAGTATTTCTGCACAGCAAAATAAGACCCGTGGCAGCGAGTTTCAGACCCCGGGTTAACTGACTCAGGCTTGTGGGGCTCATGCTGCGGAGCTAAAATGAGCAGCATAGACGTTTGGGATTGGGCTGGAGCCCGGGTTCTGAAACCCAGTGAGGTGGGGCTCTCAGAGCCTGGCTTTCAGCCTGAGCCTGAACTTCTACACTGATATTTTTAGCCCCATAGTATGAGCCCCAGAAGCCTGAGTCAGTTGAACCGGGCTTAGAGACTCACTGCCATGTTTTTTGTTTTTGTTTTGTTTTGATTTTTATATTTTTGTTTTTGCCTGTGTAGACATTTCAAACTCTTAGTTTGAATTGTTGGAGCTGAATAGCAGAGAAACCATTTTAGTTATACAGTAGGAATAGGCTCCTTTTTTTTCTCTTTCTAGTTACAGCTCTTTTGTTCAAATCAGGCACCAAGAAGCAATTTTTTCTGATTCCATGATTGACATAATCTGAAATCCTTAGAGGGCCTGATAGTACTAATATTGCTTTAAAAGTACATTAAAGATCTTTTCTGTCATAACTTTTGATAATGCTGTTTAGACTGTAAGCTGTATGGGATGGAGCCAGCTTTCATTGTGTGTATATGTATGGTACCTAGCACAATGAGACCTCACTTCCTGTTGGGCCCCCCTAGGTGTTACCACAATATAAATAATATGTTGAAAATTTTACAGTAATTGTAATTTATACTTTAGATTGTTCTGGAATGGTGGCTTGGATTTTAAATGGCGTTTTTAAATATTTTCTGTTTGAAAAATATCAGTAAATTTCCAGTACAACAATTAAAACAACAAATATCTGAATCTATATCCTGGATATTGACTTGAAAAATAAAAAAGCCTGACAGTGCTCCTCTTACAGCAATAATTAATACATCAAGTAAAACAAGTGTGCACATTTAGCGCACGTGATAATAAACTCTGCTCACCTCGTCTATTTGGTGACACTATGCAAAGGTAATAGAAGGAAAAGCATTAAAAGATGGTTGTATACTTGTAAATTCCAGTGCCTTTGACAATAGCAGCTCTAAAATGCAATGAAAATGACACAGGATGCAAGAGAACCTTTGCGCCATAGATTATAACACAGCTAAAGCCTGGTCTACACTATGAGTTTAGGTTGAATTTAGCAGCGTTAAATCAAATTAACCCTGCACCCGTCCACACAACGAAGCCATTTACTTCGACATAAAGGGCTCTTAAAATTGATTTCTGTACTCCTCCCCGACGAGGGGTGTAGTGCCGAAATCAACATTGCTGGTTCGAATTAGGGTTAGTGTGGACGCAATTCGACGGTATTGGCCTCCGGGAGCTATCCCACAGTGCACCATTGTGACTGCTCTGGACAGCAATCTGAACTCGGTTGCACTGGCCAGGTAGACAGGAAAAGCCCCGCGAACTTTTGAATTTCATTTCCTGTTTGCCCAGCGTGGAGAGCACAGGTGACCACGCGGAGCTCATCAGCACAGGTAACCATGCAGTCCGAGAATCGAAAAAGTGCTCCAGCATGGACCGTACGGGAGGTACTTGATCTGATCGCTGTCTGGGGAGAAGATTCCGTGCTAGCAGAACTATGTTCCAAAAGATGAAATGCCAAAACATTTGAAAAAATCTCCAAGGGCATGATGGAGAGAGGCCACAATAGGGACTCACTACAGTGCCACGTGAAAGTTAAGGAGCTCAGACAAGCGTACCAGAAAACCAAAGAAGCAAACGGAAGGTCCGGGTCAGAGCCGCAGACATGCCACTTCTACGCTGAGCTGCATGCAATTCTAGGGGGGCTGCCACCACTACCCCACCCCTGACTGTGGATTCTGAGGAGGGGGTACTCTCAGCCATGCCTGAGGATTTTGCGGATGGGGAAGATGAGGAGGCGGAGGACAAGCTTGCGGAGAGCACACAGCACTCCGTTCTCCCCAACAGCCAGGATCTTTTTCTCAGCCTGACTGAAGTACCCTCCCAAGGCGGTATCCCAGACCATGAAGCCATGGAAGGGATCTCCGGTGAGTGTACCTTTTGTAAATATAAAGCATGGTTTAAAAGCAAGCGTTTTTTAATGATTAATTTGCCCTGAGGACTTAGGATGCATTCGCGGCCAGTACAGCTACTGGAAAAGTCTGTTAACGTGTCTGGGGATGGAGCAGAAATCCTCCAGGGACATCTCCATGAAGCTCTCCTGAAAGTACTCCAAAAGCCTTTGCAGAAGGTTTCTGGGCAGGGCCGCCTTATTCCGTCCTCCAGGGTAGAACGCTTTACTACACACGTCATGCTACTAGCAAGTAATCTGGTATCATTGCATGACAAAGCCTGGCAGCGGAAGGTCCCAGTGTTTGCTGGCATTCAAGCAACATCCGTTCTTGATCTCGCTGTGTTATCCTCAGGAGAGTGATATCATTCATGGTAACCTGGTTGAAATACAGGAATTTAATTAAGGGGACGGAGGTGGCCGTTCCTACTGGGCTGTTTTGCCTGTGGTCCACTGTAAGTGTGGTAGTGTCCCTGCGCCTGGGACTGGAGATCTTCGGTAGCAGTGCCCATTGGACGGCATATGCGCTCATCCCCGTCTCTCACTGTAAGCGGCAACTATATAGTACAGTGCAGTCCAACTGCCCTCAGTTCTTTCTCAACCGCCCTTGGTCTAGGATGGAAATGGAATCCTTTGCAGAGTCCTGCATACGCCTTTACTGCCCTTAGTAATACAAAGTTTTTGTTACTATTCTTATTAGCTGTTTCCTTTAGGTTTTTCTTCCCTTTACCCACTAAACAAAAACAAAACATTTTTTTCTTTTACTCTTTCCTCCCTATTCAAAGAAGAGAAGATTACTCACCATGTTCAGTAACTGATGGTCTTCAAGATGTTTCCCCCTCTGGGTGCTTCTCCTCCCCTCTGCTTCAGAGTTTATCCATTAATTCTGCAGTAGAGAAGGAATGGTGTGGTTGGACTGCACAGCATTATGTAGATGCCACTCTCAGTGTGAGATGGGGAGGAGTGCCGTCCAACGGGCACTGCTACCAAAGATCTCCGATCCCAAGCGCGGGGCGCTACCACACCTACTGCGGAGCACCATTGCAGACACACTTCTCGAAGAACCTCAGTTACTGCACATGGTTAGGAACCGTATCTTTTGTTTAGAAACTTTACAGTCTAATGGATTTTTCCAGAGGGTAATAGTGGCTTCTGCACTGAAACTTCACTTTGCTGTACTTCACATTAGGTTTTATGATCTTTACACCAGGGACTAAAAGTAGGTCATCATTTTAAAAACAGCAGTATACTTGTATCCTACATTATTTATAGCTTCATAGAACTGCATGTGTGACACGCCTTGGCAAAACAAAAGTCAGTAATGATGGATAACTAATGTTATGAAAGCAGACAAATGTAAAGTGAAGTTGAAATGTGTAAAGAAAACAGCCTAATAGAAAATGCATAATGCTTTTACTTTAAAATTTCTTTTGTGAACACTTGTGTTAAATGTGCCTAAACTGTTTTAAATGATTTTATATAAAATATCTTTTGAAATTAGTGTTTTTAGGTTTTATTGATCAGCAATTTTACACCAAACTTAGTACACTTTTCCCTCCCAGACACCATCACATGCCTTCTCAATTTTTGAAATTAATTTAGAAACATCGGGAGGCAACAGCATTATCCCTATGAGGTAGATTAAATTTTACTGGTAAGTACAGAAATTCTTCAGTCTTTTTGCTTCTAACATCTTGTTAGCTATGAAATGCTACATAATGCTGCAGTAAAGTACCTCTGTTTTGAAACTTGAACTTAACTGTCCCCATACTGCTCTCATTTTGTTGCACAGAATACTGTATGCTGATTCTACTAAAGAGAAAACACTGAAATGGGGCAGTAGTAGTAGAACTACTTCCTTAAAAAAACCCCTTTGTATATTAAAAACAGAAAAGAAAAAAACAACATCCTTGCTCTTTATTTGAAAATAGTCCTACTTTCATGGAGGGATTTTTAAGTATGACAGGAACCACCCATTCTAATTGTTGGTTTGACCCATCCCATGCAAATTTACATTCATATGCAAACATTCAGTGCTATATACAAATATGATCTTCTGTATTTTTTATTTCATGTGCTTTTCAAAGCATTTTTATGTATGATTTGCATAATAACTTGGCTTACCTAGCATTTTGTATTGTCGAGTTCAGATGTTGTGGATATGAAAAAGATTACACTGTGCACAAATAGAAAAGATTCTGTGACAGCCAGTGTTTCCAGATTAAACTCTTTTACAGATATTTACATGCAGTTTGCATATTGAATTTATTCATACACTTATTAACCCCACACTGTATTTGCAGTTAAGAAATTTGCATTAAGTTTGCTTTTTCGCTTAGTGAGAAGAGCTTTATCTATACAAAGCTCAACATGTGAACTCCTTTTATTCCTTATCAGTGATTGGTGAGAAAGCAATTAAAAAAGTAGAATAAAAATTATCAGCACTTTTTTTCTTGTATTATAATAAATGTTTAAGGTTCAAAAAGGAAATAAAAGCATTAAATATTTCTGACAGTATGACCTTTTCATAACACGTGCATGGAGGATGGCATGTTTCCAAATTTAACGTAACCTCTATACCCTATAAATGACTTTAACTTTGAAGCTTATTCTTGATGGCAGAGGCAGAAGAGAGGCATAGGGCATGCACTTTTTCCCCTGTCAGTTCTTCTTCTGCAAATTATATATTTTTCATTGTGGAGGAAATGTTTTGCCTTATTGTAATGTAGTTGTGTGTGGGAAGGGGGGGGAAGGTGAGGTTCTCTCCCCCTCCCCCTTGCATTAATTTGTTGCTATTTATAGGGATTCTGTTTCGCCATCTGGTGCCAGGGATACCATGGGCTGTTTGCATTGCTTTATTCCTGACAATTATTTGCCATTTCTTTCCCAACTATTCATTAGTGTATCTTACTGAATGTTTTTCTTTTGAAAGTGCCGCATATATTCATTATTGTCTCCTGTCTTTACTCAGATGATTATTTACCTCTGCGGCTAGTTCATAAAATCCTGCACTTTTTCAGAAGCTATTGTACTCAACTTCACTGTTCTGTGGACAGTAAGGCCTTGTCTGCACTGGAGAAACTTATGGAGCTAAGAACAATGTGGCTTAACAGCTTGCTTGTAAAACCCTCACATCCACCTAAGGCTACGGACAGAGTGACTGCAAAATGTTTTGTTAGTAGCTTGACCAAAACTGTGGAACTATGGAACTTGCTCCCAGAACTGATTTTGCCATATTCAGAGTTAAATGCAAAGCACCTCTTCACCAACAATAGTACCCTCACTCTCATAAGTTAAATATTTACAGACAAAAACTGTTAAGATGGTGTTAAGGATGAGCATATATATCAGTCATGTAGGATAAACTATACTACAGGGTTCCAAAACCAAGTATTTTATAAACCCAGGAAACTCATGAGAGTTACTCAGGTTGTATATGTAGTAAAAACTAATCCTTGGAAAATACCATTTAGAACATAAGAATGGTCAGATTGATGGTCCTAGCCCAGAATCCTGTCTTCTGACAGTGGTTGGTGCCAGATGCTTCAGAGGGAATGAACAGAACAGGGCAATTATCAAGTGATCCCTCCCCTATTGTCCAGGCCCAGTTTCTGGCAGTCAAAAAGCTTAGGGGGCACATCAGAGCCTGGGGTGGCATCCTTGACCATCTTGTCTAAAAGTGATTGATGGACCTATCCTGGATGAACTAGCCTACTTTACAGGTAAAAAAAACCCAACTCTTTTCAACATGGGGGTTTCTACTTCTGTGACTCACTTTAGTCCCCCCTGAGGTGGTCTGTAGGGCAAGATTAGCTGCTATGCCATGAGAATGGAGCTAAAGACATGCTGTGATCAATGAAGTAGCCTGTGTTCAAAATGATTATTGTTTTCGATGTTGGTTTCAGATTTCCTAGTTTAACTAGGTACACAGTTTGATACTCCAGTTTCACAAGAACAATGAGCAGTATTTGTAAGCTTGAGTTTTGCCTATTGTTTGCGTTTTACATTTGAAACAAACAGCTGGAGTTCACAGAACCAAGGGCCAAAAATGTCTGTGATGCCTTACCCTGACACTTTCACTAGACGTGCCTATTTTATTGTGCACTACGGGTATTTCATTTATACGCTAAGGTGGATAACAAACAAAAATGAGACCTTTTCGTTGACTTTTATTGATGTCACAAGGCTTATCATCGAACATTCAAAATAGATCTGGTGATTATACAGACTCAACAAGAAAAAATATTATTTTTCCCTCTGGTATGCTTTGAGGGAAACTGTCTTGAAACCTTATTCTAAGACAGCTAAACTAGGCTTTCTACCTGGAAAACATATTTTGTAACCCACATTTCTAAAGACTATTTCAAATAATGGTGTTGAAATTCATTTTCAGATGTGTGGCAAGTACCATTTAAAAGTGTTAAGGAAGGATTCTGAATGGTAACAATTGAGATGGTTAAATAACCTCTCTCCAATTAGTTCAATTAGACTGATAATCATGTGAAGAAATGCAGTCCACATGGGTGAGAACTGTAACTTGGGTAGAGTATTTTGCCGACGTTTAATTCTTGTTTGTACTGAAAAATACGATCAATACGTCCCTACTTAACTTGCGATATTGTGGATTCTGCAATATTAGGCTTCCGCAGCAGTTTTGACAGAAGGAGCCCTGTCATGCACGGAGCTGACAGTGGGAGCCCTGGCCACCTGAGTGTTAAACTGCAATTCTGCTCTGAAAAGTGACTAAGTGTAAAGATCTGTTCCTGTGTGCATTCACATTTCTGTTGACTTCAGTAAGTAAAGTAAGCACTGTTTTTCCTGTTGTTAGTGTGAGAGAGCTAATATATCTGAGAGAATGAGCTGAATTCTGTTGGTCTTCATACATCAACAGAATGGTTGGCTGAGATCCAGTAAGTTACACCATGCAACCCAATTGAAGGCAGTCAGGTTAAACAGGTGTCATTGAAAGCAAACATTTAGGATAATGGGATGGGACAGTTGTAAATCCAGAGTCTTTTTGAAGGACAGACACTTACGGAAAAATCTTCCAATTTTAATCTCCGGGTATTGGATGGGAAATTGAGACACAAAAAACATGACACGTCGCGATCCCATTTTTAGGGTGTTTTTTTCCCCCAGAGTAGAACTTCAGTGAATCCTGCCTGTAATTCAGAAAACAAAAGACTAGGTGAGGCATGAATTACAACATGGTAACTTATTTAAATTGAGATTCCAAATATCTAAGACTAACAGCATGGGTAATGGATTCTTCTGAAAAGTTGGGAGGCCTCTGAGGCCTCGCTGCCTCCATGGCCCTGCCCCTGCCCCTCCTCTTCCCCTGAGTCCCCTCCCCTCCAGCCAAGCTGGAGCTGGGCCAGGGCCTCTCCACCTGCCTGGGGGTGGGGGGGGACCCAAGAGCAGCCCCTGGCCCATGTCTCCGTCCTTTGGGCCATCTGCCCAGGGAAGATGGGGTGGGGGGTCCCGTGGCTCCCCACAGCTGCCCAGGTGGCTCTTACCATGGCCTGGCCTGGTGGTGGAGCCGAAGAGCTGCTGCCGGGCCATGGTAAGAGCCACCTGGGCTGCTGTGGGGAGCTGCGGACCCTCCATTTGCCCTGGGTGGGGGGTCTGGGGGATCAGTGAGACGGGCTGGGGGCTGCTCTTGGGGGGCCCCCCCACCCTGGGCAGGTGGGGAGTATGCAGATCCCCACAGCTGCCTGGGCTTCCCAGGCTGCTCTTACCAGGGCCAGGCTCCAGCTTTCGACCTGGCCAGGGAGTGGGGCCTTGTGGGGGAAGAGGAGGGGCCGGGCGAGAAGTGGGAAGGCCACTTTCAAAAAGTGGGGAGGCCATGTCCCCTTGGCCTCCCTCTGTTCCGGACCCCTGACTAACAGAGATATCAAGCACAAGTAATGTGTATCATTCTGTTCCATGGTCCAAACTGATCCATGTTCTCTTTGATGTTGATCTGGGGTAATGCTTCAGAAGGTGAAGTGCAGTATTTTCCCAGGTCTGTGGCCGGGGTTAGCCTTCCCAGATCTGCATTCTGATTGTCCCTTATATAATACCTTGTGCTCTTCTTTTAGGGTGCTTTTGGAATGTGAAGGAGCACTTGTGTAAAGTTTTAACATGAAAGGAACAGAGTTCTGTAGCTATAAATACTGATATCAAAGGCCTTTATTGCAATCTGAAACCTGTCCACAATTGCATGTTTTTAACCTTCCTTACCTCACCTTCAAACATATGGATCCTGTAAGATTTGAGGGGAGGCCTGTGGCTTCTGAATGGAGCACTAACTGCTCTCCCACAATATCTCTCTAACCCCTGTGCTGCCAGGGACTGCCAATGGAACCCCACTCAATGAGGGTTCCAAATGATTCAGGGGGAAATGTGTGAAGTTATTACAAAGCAGTCTGCAACAAGTGCTGGCTTTCCTTGTGGGTTTGGGGAGGAGAGAGTCTAGCTCAGAGGTGCTGGCCCAGAAATGAGACTACTCGCAGAGCTGTCAGTATGTGGAGCCCCCTTGGAGGGATTAGTGCCATGTTAGAGGAGGATGAATAGACTTTGAAGTAACATTATCTCATGGTCTGACCTACAAGATGGGACTTAGGTCTAAAATAAGTAACTTCCATCCTTCATATGATGTCTTTAATCCCATTAAGTCTATAAAATTGTACTTCCTCTGCAGGATCTGACATGGATATGACATATTGGCATTTCCAAAGTGGGTGTAGTAGGCTTCTTATGGGAATCCTGTACATAGTTGTGTGTGTCTCACTTGTGTGAGCTGTAACTAGGAGGTTGATCTGATAGAATTGTAGAAGTACAAGGAAATCCTTATGTTCACTTAATTTTTAATGTGCTGCGAATTGCCTTAAGAACTGTTCCACCCCTCAACTGTTTGTTTTCTTTTGCTGTACCCTCATTTGTATGCCTAAAGGGGAAAGAGTATTGAACTGATTGTTTCCCCAATTCTGACAATCCCCAAATAATCTCCTGCAGAAGTAAAGCAAGAAGGTGATCGTTTCACACAGGATAAAATGGCACGTTTTGTGCAGTGCCACAGTTTAAAATCCTGCTTGTTGTTCTTACTTTGATTTTTGTCTTCGGTTAGTGGTTTGAATGCTTCAGTTATTTGTAGACAAAAAATTTCAAAGCGAAGGAAAGATTTATCTTTTGCTACATCCCTTAGATCCGGTCATTGCTCCTTACTTCAATGTCTGCTACTAGATCTAAAGAAAGCAATAGTGCTGCTATAGTAGTTGCCTCTAATGTTAAAAAGCACCATGGCATTTGACCTTGCCATGTTCCTGATACACCTCTACTCCGATATAATGCTGTTCTCGGGAGCCAAAAAATCTAACCGTGTTATAGGTGAAACCGTGTTTATATCGAACTTGCTTTGATCTTCCGGAGCATGCAGCCCTTCCTGCCCTTCTCTTCCCCCCGCCTCCGGAGCGCTGCTTTACCGTGTTATATCCGAATTCGTGTTGTATTGGGTCGCGTTATATGGGGGTAGAGGAGGTGTAGTTGGGAGCTGTGAAAAAGACACTGTGGGAAGATCAAATACTGTGGAATGGTAAATGCTGACTTCTATTTTTAGTGATGACCACGATCCTGTATCCAACTAGATCAGTGGTCACCAACCGGTCGATCACAATCGACTGGTCGATCCTAGAGGATCTCCCAATTGATCACGATCTCTGGTGGTTCAGCGTGGCTGCTGCTAAGGCAGACTTCCTGCCTACCCCGGCCCCACGCCGGTCCTAGGGAAGTGGCCAGCGCAGGACCTGGGGCGGGGAGCAGAGGTCTCCCTGGCCTGCTCGTTGGCCAGGAGAGCTACGGGGCAGTGCTTGCAGAGAGGGGCAGCGTGCGGCACCACATGCCTCCTGCCCCTCTCCAGGGGCCGTGTTGGCCCCTTCCGAGAGTGGTGTGGGGCCGGGGTAGGCTAGGAGCCTGCCTTAGCCTTGCTGCCCCTGCTGCTGACTGGGAGCCGCCAGAGGTAAGTGCTGCCTGGCAGGAGGCCGCACTCCAACCCCCATCCCTGAGCACCCTCCTGGAGCCAGCACCCCAAACCCCCTCCTGCACGCCAAACCCCCTCCTGCACCCCAAACCTCAGCCCTGACCCCCCTCCCAGAGCCAGCACCCTGTATCCCCTCCTGCACCCCAACACTCTGCCCTAGCCTGGAGCCCCTTCTGCACCCAAACTCCCTCCTAGAGCTTGCACCCCTCATCCCCTCCTGCACCCAACCCCCTGCCCCAGGCTCAGCCCAGAGCCCCCTCCTACACCTGTGAACCCCTCGGCCCCAGCCCAGAGCCCACACGCCCTGCCCCAGTCCGCTGAAAGTGAGTGAGAGTGGAGGAGAGCGAGCAACAGAGAGAGGGTGGGACGGAGTGAGCGGGGTGGGGCTTTGGGGAAGGGGCAGGGCAGATCTTGGCTTGCCATTAGATTCAAAAAGTGATCTTGGGCGTGAAAAGGTTGGAAACCACTGAACTAGATTTTACACTTTAACCCTGGAATTAGTCAATCTATTGATATGTTTGGTCAAATAGTAAGGAGCGAAAAAGTCTATTTTCTGTTAAATTAAGGGCTTCATCAAGTTCTCAGTCCCATAGTACATTCAAAAGCTGGATGTGGAGAGAAAGTAACATCAAAACCACTCTAAAGAATCATGTTGGAGAAATGGCGTGAAAGGCTACACAGCCATTTGAGTTTACCTGTGAATCCATCATACCTGTAGCACAATCCTTATTCATTTTATAAAGGAAAGGTAGATAAGGCTGCAGCTTATGGAGTCTGAAACAGGAGCATCTTGCCTCAAATCTTTGAATGTAATGACATGATACTTCACAAGAACTTTATAAAATTTACAATGCCATCTGTCCTGCTTCTGTCCTTGCTAGACTGCATGTGAGTTACTACATGTGACACTACTTCAGAAATTGCTTTAAGTATTGAGTTCATAGGCAGGTGGATGCCTGCTCTAGATTTCATTATTTTCTGCCATGAACTCTGCAGTATACAGCTTTGTTAAAGACAATCTATTTAGGGGGAAAACGTCCACAGCTGGAGCATGACTCACTGAATATGAATTATTCCTTGTGCATGTAGTATACAACACACAATTGCCAAATATATCGTATTGTTTGTCTGGCCTCCAGTCTTAATCTTCAGCAGACTTTAGGCACTAAGATCAGACCATTGACTGTTGCCCTTACGCATACTGAGTAATATCTTATTCATGAGTAGTCATGTTTAAATTAATGATGGCGTTAGGGTACTTACCAACATGAGTAAGGATTACAAATTCTGGCTCTTCATGAAGTCTTCTCCTGTTAACTTGCTACAATACCTCACATCCAGGAGCATATGCTAAAAAGGAATCTTAACTTCACCTGAACACTATATGTAATTATGTCTCCAGTATATAGACCAAATATGCACTGACCCCTTCTCATGTGAGAGGCCCACTAGATTTTCACTGCTGTACATTAGTATATTCTTGGCCTGGAAGAGTGTGTAAATCCTCTTTTATTTTGTGTGATGGCTGAACACCACTGTATGAGTGTTGCAAATCACTTCTGGGTATACATGGAGTATTTAGGTTTAGGCTGTCAAAAAATTTGGTTACTTTATATGGTCTTTATCTGCTTCCAGAGACTAAACCATTCTATTTCCCAGTATTAGTATCAGATTTCATCCATTTCTTTGATTTAATTAATCCAAGAAGGTTTAAGTAGAATAAGGTGCTTTTTGGTGAGGTGGATTTTTACAGTCCCTACACACAGCTGGTGCTAGGCATAATCAGACTAAGCAATTGCTTAGGGCCCGAGCACATTAAGCCCCCTCCCCCAATTATTAGTATATGTAGTGGGGGGTGGGCAAAATATTCCTGTTTAAGGCCCTCAATTGGGTAGCATCGGCACTGCCTACACAGGTAATTGTGAGAGAAGGAAGGTGAAAGTCTCTAATTAAATATTTTAGTAAAGACTTAAGTTCAGAATAACTCTGCTAAACATTTAAAAAAAAAAAAAAATAAAGGATTCTATGCAGGGCCAAGAAAATAGTTTTTTCTAGCAACATTTCCCAGTTCTGTTTCTCCAGCACATTTTCTTTTTGAGGTCCCACATACTGAACAGATTAACCAAGTAAAAATATTGGTACAGCGGGCTATACCTTCTGTAGTGATGAGCATTCAAAAATTGCCCCATTTTTCAACAACCAAGTTTGTTTTTTAAATGTGCATTCTGCACTCAGTGCACTATTTTGGAGATGTTTGTGTCATCTAGGACAAACAGCAATTACGAATCACCAACATATGTTTGGTGCCCTGTACTAATCACTTCTTCCCTGACATTTTGTTTCTGGGTTCCTTAATCCCTTACTGGTGGTTCTCTCTGCAGTGGAATGCAGTCATGTTCGTGTAACATGTCAGCTTATCTCAGAGGATGTACTTGGTTTATTGGACAGAACTGAAAGTGCCTTTTGCCCATACCAACAGTCATGTGAGGAAACAGGGTAGCTCTTACCTGTAACTGTGTGCCAGTGTTCTGCCACAGGGCAAGTGTTTGAAGTCTATACTGGACTGTCAGGCCGATAAGTCTCTGCATAAGGAATGCAGCCTCTTGTATGTAGCAGTTACTGTGAACAAACAAGTAAAAGCATCTGACTGGCCAGGAATACTCAGTCCCCCCAGAGAGATTTGGAATTTATTCACTATGTAAACTGGTATGAGTCCAACAATTTTAAACCTTTTTTCTTGACCTCCTTTGCATTTTGTTTTAATATAGGTTAATCCTGGAGTGTGTGAAATGTTCCACTTGGTGTCTTAAAAAAAAAAAAAAAAAGGGCAGTTTTTAGTCCTAAGTGTATTTTTCTGGTCCAGTCATTTTCACCTTTCCCTTTCCGTGGGGGCAGCAATACAAACATTTTCTTTCAGGATTCAAGAAGCTATTTACATTGCCAAAAGCTACATCAAGTCAAATTGTGATGTGCCAAGCAGTTAACAGTGCCCTGGCTTACGTGACACAACATTATATCAGATTGTATCACATCATATAATGTCAAACATTTGAAAAAAAAAAATTAGATTACCTAGAGCAAATGCCAAACTGTTCCTGGTGTTCATGAGCTGGTGAACACCATGGTTCATTGATCATCCAAACTGCATTATGGTAATTCAAGTAGTCTAAAATTTATTCCAAAATGCACAGTAGCAGCAAGGATAGCAGTGCAGCTGTAACCTCTGTGTCTACTGAGGCAGATAACCAATTTAAGGAGCACATATTGACCCTTGTTTTAACCCAGTTGAGTTTTTGTATGTTTTAAAAAGTCTTTTTGTATGTCTACCACAATGAATGATTACCTTTGTGGTTCTACCCTCACCTTATACTACCTTTGCCTTGTGAAGAATCATTAAGCTAGTTACCATTTTTGTATTGGCTCTGAGCTGGGTAGTCTCTTCTAAGGTGATGCTTCACTGTAGGTACAGTCTTTCTAATCAAAAGATTGTAGCCAATGGCAGTGATGTTTTGTTCCTCTATAGAAAGGAAATTCTAGCCAGTTCAGGCCCTAGTGGTAGGATGATATATTTTTACCTCTAACTCTGGTATTCTTGTCAGCTGTTTGAAATGGGCCACCTTGATTGCATTGGCCTCATTAGCACTACAAAATTGATTTTCCCCTCTCATGGTATTCACCCCTTCTTGTCAACTGTTGAGAATAGGCCACTTCCACCTCAATTGAATTGGCTCGTTAGCACTGACCCCCCACTTGGTAAGGCAACTCCCATCTTTTCATGTGCTGTGTATTTACACCTGCCTACTCTATTTTCTACTCCATGCGTCTGATGAAGTGGGTTTTAGCCAGAGGTGAAAGTAACTTAAAGGACTTACCAGTACGCCAGAGTCCTGAGCGGCGGGGGCTCACCCGGAAGAGGCATGGCCTTTAAATTCCCTGGCCCTTTAAATCGAGATTTAAAGGACCCGGTGCTCCGGCTGTGGTAGCAGCGGCTGGGAGCTCCGGGCCCTTTAAATCACTGCCGGAGCCCCATGGTAGCTGTAACTGCAACGGCAGCTGGGAGCTCTGGGCCCTTGAAATCGCCGCCAGAGCCCCGCTGCCAGAGCCTTGGGGTAGTGGGGGCGGCCCGGGACTCCGGTGGTGATTTAAAGGGCCAGGGCCTCTGGCCACTGCCGGCAGCCCCGGGCCCTTTAAATCGCTGGCCTGGGGAAGCTGCCCCCTGCCAGTACAGTCGGCGGTGTACCGGCTCTTGCCGGTATGCCCTACCAGACCGGCTTACTTTCACCTCTAGTTTTAGCCCACGGAAGCTTATGCCCAAGTAAATTTGTTAGTCTCTAAGATGCCACAAGGACTCCTTGTTGTTTTTTCTGGTATTGAAGTATCTTATCTGGCTTAAGTAAATGAGCTAGTTCAGCTGAATAAGGACAGGGTTTAGGGCTTTACCTTTTCTGTTCTCCCTGATGTGTGGAAACTTACCACCAGATTGGCATCATTGTTCCATATTTCTTCATGAAATTGCTGTAGGTATTATAGTTATGTGCTGGATAATCCAAGCTAAAGTAGGCAATTGGTTTTGGGGGATGACTTTAACAGAATCTTCTGGTCTGTAAAGTGGCAGATTTGATAAAAGCTTGTTTTCATACTGAGACTTTTCCTGGTAATTTTCCGGCACCGGAAGCGTTAGGATGTCACGCACGGCCTGAGCTGCCTCTGGCGTTGAAGGCATGCGTACCTCCGGTGAGGCTCGCACGGATGGGACTGGACTACTCCGCTCAGCCAGAGTCGGAGGTCTCTGTCCCGGTGGGGATCGGGGGCTGCCCAACTTGGGTCTGACCTCACCCCTGTTCTCTCGGCGCCGCTGAGACTTCCCTTGCTTCTTAGCTGGGGAGTGCTGCCAGGACGTTGACGGCGCCTCTCTGCGCACTGAGGATGCGGTACCGGGTGCCGATTTGGAACGGCGCACTGGAGGCGCTTCACCACGTGCCGAAGATGTGGAGCCCGGCGTGGTGTTGGCTCGATGCGCCCGTCCCGGGGCCAATGCCGACTCCATTAAGAGAGCTTGGAGTCGGATCTCACGCTCCTTTTTCGTCTGAGGCTTGAAGGAGTGCAGATCTTGCACTTGTCACTAACGTGAGACTCACCCAGACAGCGAAGATACTGATTGTGTGGATCGCTTCTGGGCATGGAGTTGCGACAGGAGTCGCACGACTTAAAGCCTGGGCTACGGGGCATGCCCCGAGCCAGGCACTCGTGAAAGAAAGTTCAGCAAGGAAAGTTCAGCGAAACTGGATACCGCTAAGTTAGAAATGCTGCAGCTAAGCTGAGCTGGAGCAAGTTCTGACTACCTTCACTGGCGGCAAGAAGGAACTGAGGGTGGAGGGAGCGTGCAGCCCCCTTTATGGCGCGATATACAGGCGCCACTCCAGGGGTCGCAGCGGTGCTCCCCCACTATGGATACTGCTAAGGGAAAAACTTCCGGTACCGGTGCACGTGGCAAGCACGCACACCTATAGCGGAATACACCTGAACAACACCTCTCAAAGAACGCCAGTTATGGAACTGGTAACTGTCCTTTTTGCTGGTAATTGTATTTTTTGTTTTAAGGAACTGTACCAGTTATTTTCACGCTCCTCCTTACTCCCTCAGGGGTTGTTTCTGCTCACAGTCTGAGACGAATAACATCTTACACAACACATGCCAGAGACTCCAGCTGATAGGGGCAGAAGCCACCAAAGCAGGGACTGTTGTGCTGGGGATGGACCCTAAAAAAGTTTGAATGGAGGTACAGACCCCTTTGGAAATCTTAGACATAGTCTGTGGACCTCCAGGGGTCCCGTAGACCACAGGTTGAAAACCACTGCTCTAAGGGCCCCAGTGGTACCACCTCTTCTTCCTCAACCTCCCACCCCAATTCCCGCCTCTCTGCTATGTGGTCTTGGGGGAAAACTACACAGAGGAGCCGGACAGAGACTCCAGCTGGTAGAGGCAGAAGCAGCCAAAGCAGGGACCTTTGGTACTTTGGACATTCAGAGAACTGTCTGTGGGTTCATTTAGACTTCCTTTGCCCTGTACTGTTTGGCTGTTTGCTCCAACCCTCCTCCTCTTTCCCCTCCCTCACAGTCTCTTCTCCTCAGCTTCACTCCACACCTGCCCTTCTTTCTTGTTGTCCTCCTCCTGCCCCTTTTCTTTCCATCTGTCTTATCCCCACCTAATTAATCCCCCGCCCCCCAAAAAAGAAAACACGTAAAGCAAAAAAAAAAGTGAAACTAACTTGATGTTTGCTGCTATCACATAGTTAACTATGCTGGTGTGTTCTACCCTTCCATCACTTTGTCTGCCTGATCTATTTAGGCTGTAAGCTCTTCAGAGCAGGGACCGTCTACTATGTGTTTTGGACAGGGTCTGGCACAATGGGGCCTTGTTCTTTGTTGGCCCCAGGCGCTAGCATAATAAACCTGATTAATCATAATATGTGTATAACTTGGGTAATGGATGGCCCCCACTGCCGTTGTACCTGAGCACCTCACAATCTTTAGTGCATTTATCCTCACAGCAACACTCTTTGTGATGTAGCATAGTACTGTTATCTCCATTTTTACAAATAAGGAAATGAGGCATAAGGACCCAGATTTTAAGATATTTAGGCATTGCTGCACTTGGCATTGCAGTGCCTAACTGATTTAGGCGTGAAAGCGATTTTAGGCACTTAGAATCCAAAATCCCTTTGATAGTCTACGGAATTTAGACTCGCAAGTGCCTAAATCCCTTTTTGAAAATATGTAGGATCCTAAATCCATTAGGCACTGCAGTGCCAAGCACAGCAACACCTAAATTCCTTTAAATATCTGTGCCTGAGAGACTAAGTTTCGTGCCCAAGGTCACCCAAAATCTGTTGCCGAATAGAAAAGTGAATCTGAGGCCCAGGCTATTGCCCTAACCACTGGACCATCCTTCCTCAAGCCATTAAAACTGAGAGTTCTGAAAATGTGGATGAGATAGTAATGTATCTGGCTTATTTTTAGGCCAATTTTTCTCCCCATAATTAAGACAATGCTCTTTAGGGCCCTTTGATTCATCCAGTGAGCTGATGAAGGCTGTAAATAAGGGGACAATGCAAGTATCGGAGGGGTAGCCGTGTTAGTCTGAATCTGTAAAAAGCAACAGAGGGTCCTGTGGCACCTTTGAGATTAACAGAAGTATTGGGAGCATAAGCTTTCGTGGGTAAGAACCTCACTTCTTCAGATGCAAG